>NC_092727.1:61712721-62012721 GCF_047496885.1 Scyliorhinus torazame | reverse complement strand
GCGAGTGGCAGACTGCAGGGAGAGGCGGTTGTGCTGGTGAATGTATATGCCCCGAACTGGGATGACGCGGGATTCATGAAGCGAATGCTGGGACGTATCCCGGACCTGGAGGTGGGAAGCTTGGTAATGGGGGGGGGGATTTTAACACAGTGCTGGATCCAGGGCTAGACCGGTCCAGATCCAGGACCGGGAGAAGGCCGGCAGCGGCCAAGGTGCTTCAGGGATTTATGGAACAAATGGGGGGAGTGGATCCGTGGAGATTCGCCAGGCCGATGGCTAAAGAGTTCTCTTTCTTCTCCCACGTCCATAAGGTATACTCCCAGATAGACTTTTTCGTTTTGGGAAGGGCACTGATCCCGAAAGTGGCAGGAACGGAGTACTCGGCCATAGCCGTTTCAGACCACGCCCCGCATTGGGTGGTTTTGGAACTAGGAGAGGAAAGGGAGCAGCGCCCACTCTGGCGACTAGATATGGGACTACTGGCGGACGAGGGGGTCTGCGGAAGGGTGAAGGGGTGTATTGAGCGATACCTGGAGGTCAACGACGATGGGGAGGTTCAGGTAGGGGTAGTATGGGAAGCGCTGAAGGCGGTGGTTAGAGGAGAGCTGATCTCCATCAGAGCCCACAAGGGGAAACAAGAGGGCGAAGAAAGAGAGAGATTAGTGGGGGAAATTTTGAGGGTGGATAAAAAATATGCGGAGGCCCCAGACGAAGGGCTATACAGAGAAAGACGAAGACTACAGATGGAGTTTGACCTGCTGACCACGGGAAAGGCAGAGGCACAGTGGAGGAAGGCACAGGGGATGCAATATGAGTATGGGGAAAAGGCGAGCCGGCAGTTGGCCCACCAACTTCGGAAGAGGATGGCGGCGAGAGAGATCGGGGGAGTTAGGGACGAAACGGGAAATGTGGAGCAGAGAGCAGGGAAAGTGAACTAGGTGTTCAAGACCTTTTATGAGAGGCTATATAAGTCCCAACCCCCGGGGGGAAAAGAAGGAATGTTACACTTTCTGGACCAGCTAAGGTTCCCGAAGGTGAAGGGGCAGGAGGTGGCAGGTCTGGGGGCGCCAATCGAGGTGGATGAGGTGATTAAAGGACTGGGGAACATGCAGGCAGGGAAGGCCCCGGGACCAGACGGGTTTCCGGTGGAATTCTACAGGAAGTATATGGATCTGTTGGCCCCGCTCTTGGCTAGAACCTTTAATGAGGCTAAGGAAAGGGGGATAGAGGATTGCGTCCCAGGGGTGGTGCATGACGACCAGACAGGGTTTGTAAAGGGGAGACAACTGAATGTTAATGTACGAAGGTTGCTGGGGGTGATGATGACGCCCCCACCGGAGGGGGAGGCAGAGATAGTGGCGGCGATGGATGCAGAGAAGGCATTCGATAGGGTGGAGTGGGACTATCTGTGGGAGGTGCTGAAGAGGTTTGGGTTCGGTGAGGGGTTTATTAGATGGGTCAGACTCTTATATGGGGCCCTGGTGGCAAGCGTAGTCACAAACCAGCAAAGATCGGGGTATTTTCGGCTACATAGGGGTACAAGACAAGGGTGTCCCCTGTCCCCGTTACTGTTCGCGTTGGCAATTGAACCACTGGCCATAGCGCTGAGGGATTCTAAGAAGTGGAGGGGGGTGCTTAGAGGGGGAGAGGAGTGTCGCTCTACGCAGATGATCTACTGCTATACGTTGCGGACCCGGTAGAGGGGATGCCAGAAGTAATGCAGATACTTAGGGAGTTTGGAGAGTTCTCGGGATACAAATTAAATATGGGGAAGAGCGAGCTTTTCGTAATGCACCCTGGGGAACAGGGAAGGGGGATAGATGCTCTGCCGCTGAGGAGAGTGGAAAGGAACTTCCGATACCTGGGGATCCAGGTGGCCAGGCTGGGGAACCCTGCATAGACTTAACCTGACGCAACTGGTGGAGCAGATGGAGGAGGACTTTAAGAGGTGGGATATGGTGCCGCTATCGCTGGCGGGCAGAGTGCAGGCAGTTAAAATGGTTGTCCTCCCGAGGTTTCTATTTGTGTTTCAGTGCCTCACCATTCTGATCACAAAGGCCTTTTTTTTTTAAATAGACAGGAGCATTACGAGCTTTGTGTGGGCAGGAAAGACCCCGAGAGTAAAGAGGGGGTTCCTGCAGCGCAGTAGGGACAGAGGGGGACTGGCGCTGCCGAGTTTGAGCGACTACTACTGGGCCGCCAATGTGTCGATGGTCTGTAAGTGGATGAGGGAGGAAGAGGGAGCAGCGTGGAAGAAGCTGGAGATGGTGTCCTGTAAGGGAATGAGCCTAAAAGCGCTGGTGACGGCGCCGCTGCAGTTCTCCCCGAAAAGGTACACCACAAACCCAGTGGTGGTGCCAACCTTGAGGATCTGGGGGCAGTGGAGGCGACACAGGGGAGTGATGGGTGCCTCGGTGTGGTCCCCGATAAGGAATAACCACAGGTTTGTCCCAGGGAGGATGGATGGGGGGGTTCCAGTGTTGGCAACGAGCAGGAATTAGGAAGCTGAGGGACCTGTTTATAGACGGGACGTTTGCAAGTCTGGGAGCGCTAGAAGAAAAATATAAGTTGCCCCCGGGGAACGCCTTCCGGTATATGCAAGTGAGGGCATTTGCGAGGCAACAGGTGAGGGAATTTCCGCAGCTCCCGACGCAGGGGATCCAAGATAGAGTGATTTCTGGGGTATGGGTCGGAGAGGGCAAAGTGTCCGAAATATACCGGGAGATGAGGGACGAGGGGGAGGTGATGATAGAGGAGCTGAAGGGAAAATGGGAAGAAGAGCTGGGGGAAGAGATTGAGGAGGGGCTATGGGCTGATGCCCTAAGTAGGGTAAATTCCTCGTCCTCGTGTGCCAGGCTTAGCCTGATTCAATTTAAGGTTCTACACAGAGCACATATGACGGGAGCAAGACTGAGCAGGATTTTCAGGGTGGAGGACAGGTGTGGGAGGTGCTCGGGAAGCTCGGCGAACCACACACACATGTTATGGTCGTGTCCGGCACTGCATGAGTTCTGGGGGGGCGTGGCAAGGGTAATTTCAAAGGTGGTGAAGGTCCGGGTCAAGCCAGGCTGGGGGTTAGCTATATTTGGGGTTGCGGAAGAGCCGGGAGTGCAGGAGGCGAAAGAGGCCGATATTTTGGCCTTTGCGTCCCTAGTAGCCCGGTGTAGGATTCTACTCATGTGGAAGGAAGCGAAACCCACAGGTGTGGAGGCTGGATAAACGACATGGCAGGGTTCATAAGATTGGAACGAATAAAATTTGCGTTGAGAGGATCGGCTCAGGGGTTCTCCAGGCGGTGGCAACCGTTCCTTGACTATCTCGCGGAACGATAATGAAAAGATAGAAATGACAGCAGCAGCAACCCAGGGGGGAGGGGGGGAGCACTATTTTGTGTTTTTGCTGTTTTTTGTTTTTTTAGTTGTTGTTGTTAGTTCACTATATTATTTAAATAATGTTATTTACCAGTTAATGTATAATCCCTTGTTGAGTTGTAAAAACGGAAAAACTTTTGTTTGAAAAATTTTAATAAAATATATATATATTTTTAAAAACAGTGTTGGATCTTCTCCAGTGTTAGACGTATTTTTCTAGCTTCCCTGCATCGAGTGCAGTCCACATCGAACCTACCTGCCTAACACATCATGGTACCAGAGTGATACTGATCTTGACGGACCTACCTCGAGTGACTCAGCATTGACCAGCAAGCAGCCATCCGGTGAAATGGAAAACATCCAGCCTCCTCCGCAGCTCCGCATCTCCGGCAACCTCGGTGTCAATTGGAAAATCTTCAAGCAAAAGTTCCTCTTGTACATCGAGGCCTCCGACCTCGAAGCAGCATCGGATGGCAGGAAGATCACGCTATTTCTCTCCACCGCGGGGGACCACGCCATCCACATCTACAACTCCCTTACGTTCGCTGACAGCGAAGACAAAACAAAATTCAAAACAGTCCTGCTGAAGTTAGACAGCCACTGCGACATTGAGGTGAATGAGAGCTTTTAACGGTACGTTTTCCAACAGAGGCTTCAGGGTAAGGATGAACCTTTTCAGTCCTTCGTGACCCATCTCCGCATCCTCGCGCAGTCATGTAACTATGACTCGACGGCTGATTCCATGATCCGTGATCAAAGAAGAACAAAGAAAATTACAGCACAGGAACAGGCCCTTCGGTCCTCCCAGCCTGCGCCGATCCACTCTTTCCATGCCCCTCATGATCTTGTAGACCTCTATCAGGTCGTCCCTCAACCTCCGTCATTCCAATGAAAACAGCCTGAGTCTATTCACCCTCTCCATATAGCTAACACCCTTCAGATCAGGCAACGTCCTGGTAAACCTCCCCTGTACCCTCTCCACAGCCTCCAGATCCTTCTGGTAGTGTGGCGACCAGAATTGTGCGCAATATTCCAAGTGCGGCCTTAACAGGGTTCCATACAACTGTAGCATGACTTGCAAGTTTTTAGACTCGATGCCCTGTCCAATGAAGGCAAGCATTCCATATGCTTTCTTGGATACCTTGCCCATTTGTATTGCCATTTTCAAAGATCTGTGGACCTGTACGCCCAGATCTCTCTGACTTTCTATATTCCTAAGAGTTTTGCCATGACTGTATATTTGCCCTCGATGTTAGAACTACCAAAATGCATTACCACACATTTGTCTGGATGAAACTCTATTTTCCATTCTCTGCCAAACTCTTGAACCTATCTATGACCTGCTATACCCTCTGACAATCATTAACACTATCTGCCACTCCACCAACATTGCTGTCATCCGCGAACTTACTTATCAGACCAGGTACATTTTCTCCAAATCGTGTATGTTTACGACAAACAAGAGAGGCCCCGGCACCTATCTCTGTGGAACACCACTAGTCACAATCTTCCATTCAGAAAAACATCCTTCTACTGCTACCCTCCACCTTCTGTGACAGAGCCAGTTTTGTATCCATCTCTGATCCCGTGTGACTTCATCTTTTGTGCCAGTCTGCCATGAGGCACATTGTCAAAGGCTTTTCTGAAGTCCATGTAAACAACAGCCATCGCCCTCCCCCCATCAATCATCTTTGTCACCTCCTCAAAAACTCAATCAAGTTAGTGAGGCACGACCACCCCTTCACAAAGCCATGTTGTCTATCGCTGATGAGTCCATTTGTTTCCAAATGGGTAGAAATCCCGTTCCTGAGAATTTTCTCCAATAATTTACCTATTACCGATAGCATAGAATTTACAGCGCAGAAGGGGGCCATTTGGCCCATCGAGTCTGCGCCGGCCCTGGGAAAGCACCCTACCCAAGCCCACAGCCCCACCCTATTCCTGTAACCCAGGAACCCCACCTAAACTTTTTTGGACACTAAGGGCAATTTAGCATGGCCAATTCACCTAAGCTGCACATCTTTGGACTGTGAGAGGATAGCGGAGCACCCGGAGGAAACCCCCGCAGACATGGGGAGAACCTGCAAACTCTGCACAGACTCTACCCCAAGCCGGGAATCGAACCTGGGACCGTGGAGCTGTGAGGCAACAGTGTCAACCACTGTGCTAATGTGTGAGGCTCACCGACCAATAATTTCCTTTGGTTATCCCTGCTGCCTTTCATAAACAACGGTACCACATTAGCTATTCTGCAGTCCACTGGGACCTCATTTGTAGCCAATGAGGATACAAAGATATCAGTCAAGGCCCCAGCAATTTCCTCCCTTACTTCCCTCAGTATTCTGGGGTAAATCCCATCAGGCCCAGGAGACTTATCTATCTTAATGTCTTTTAAAGCACCCAATACCACCTCCTTTATAATGCGACATGATCCAGACTAACCACACACCCTACCCAAGAATCATCTTCCACAAAGTCCTTTTCTTTGATGAACACTGATACAAAGTACTCATTTAATACCTCGCCCATTTCTTCTGGCTCAACACATAGATTCCCCCCACTGTCCTTAAGTGATCCAATCTTTTCTTTGGCCACCCTCTTGCTTTTTACATATGAATAAAAAGTTTTGGGATTCACCTTAGTACTAATTGCCAAGGACTTTTCATGACCCCTCCTAGCCCTCCTAATTTCCCGCTTAAGCGAAAGGTAGCAGGGCTAATCCTGGTAACTAGAGGCCGGTGAGCCTTATGTCAGTAGTAGGATTATTGGAGAGAATTCTCAGGGACCTGGATTTATACCCAATTGGAAACAAATGGACTCATAAGCGATGGACAGCATGGTTTTGTGAAGGGGTGATGTGCCTCATGAACTTTTGATTGAGTTTTTTGAGGAGGTGACAAAGATGATTGATGAGGGGAGGGCGGTGGATGTTCTTTACATGGACTTCAGTAAAGCCTTTGACAAGGTGCCTCATGGGAGACTGGTACAAAAGATGAAGTCACACGGCATCAGAGGTATGGTGGTAAGATGGATACAGAACTGGCTCGTTCACAGAAAGCAAAGGGTAGCAGTATAAGGGTGTTTTTCTGAATGGAAGGTTGTGGATAGTGGTGTTCCACAGGGATCTGTGCTGGGGCCTCTTGTTTGTGGTGTACATAAACAATTTGGAAGCAAATGTAGCCAATTTGATTTGTACGTTCGCGGATGACACCAAGGTTGGTGGAGTGGCAGATAGTGTAGAGGATTGTCAGAAGATATAGCAGGACATAGATAGGATGGAGACTTGGGCAGAGAAATAGCAAATGGAGTTTAATCCGGACAAATGTGAGGTAATGCATTTTGGAAGGTCTAACATAATGGGGAAATATACCGTAAATGGCAAAACTCTTAATAATATAGAAAGTCAGAGAGATCTGGGCATGCAGGTCCACAGATCTTTGAAGGTGGCAACACAAGTGGACAAGATAGTCAAGAAAGCATATGGTATGCTTGCCTCCATCGGACAGGGCATTGAGTATAAAAACTGGCAAGTCATGCTACAGTTGTATAGAACCTTGCTGAGGCTGCACTTGGAATATTGCGTACAATTCTAGTTGCCACGAGAAGGACATTGAGGCGTTGGAGAGGGTGCAGAGGAGGTTTAACCAGGATGTTGCCTGGTCTGGAGGGTGTTAGCTATGGGGAGAGGCTGAATAGACTCGGACTGTTTTCATTGGAAAGATGGAGGTTGAGGGGTGACCTGATAGAGGTCTACAAGATTATGAGGGGCATGGATAGAGTGGATGGGCAGGCACTCTTTCCCAAGATGGAGGGATCAGTTACTGGGGGGTATAGGTTTAAGGTCCGTGGGGCAAAGTTTAGAAGAGATGTGCGA
This sequence comes from Scyliorhinus torazame, assembly GCF_047496885.1. Taxonomy (NCBI): domain Eukaryota; kingdom Metazoa; phylum Chordata; class Chondrichthyes; order Carcharhiniformes; family Scyliorhinidae; genus Scyliorhinus; species Scyliorhinus torazame. The sequence continues at coordinate 62,005,476 of NC_092727.1, read as the reverse complement.
GGCAGATTTCTTACGCAGAGTGTGGTGAGTGCCTGGAACACGTTGCCAGGGGAGGTTGTGGAAGCAGATACATTGACGCCGTTCAAAAGGCATCCTGACAAACACATGGATAGGATGGGTATAGAGGCATATGGCACAAGGAAGTACTGAGGGTTTTGGCAAAGGTTGGTATCATGGGCTTGGAGGGTCAAAGGGCCTGTTCCTGTGCTGTATTGTTCTTTGTTCTTTGTATATCCTCCAACATTTAACTGCCAATCATGCCCTGCCTTTAACCACGTTTGTTTGATAGCCACAATATCATAGTCCCAAGTACTAATCAGTGCTCTAAATTCCTCTGCCTTACCTGATTTCCTCTGGTATTGAAACAAATACACTTCAGACCACTGCGTTTCAGCAGACAGGGTGATGCTGTTCTCTTATTTTTGTTCTCTATTTCCCCTTCAGTTATTACACCTTCTAAACTAATGCTCTGGCTCCCACCCTCCCCTGCCATACTAGTTTAAATCCTCCCGAGTGACTCTAGCAAACCTCCCAGCTAGGATATTGGCGCCCCTCCAGTTTAGATGCAACCCGTCCTTGTACAGGTCCCACCTGCCCCGGAAGAGATCCCGATGGTCCAGCAAACTGAAACCCTCCCTGCTACACCATCAGTTTAGCCATGTGTTTAGCTGCACTATCCTCCTATTTCTAGCCTCACTGGCACGTGGCAGAGGGAGTAATCCTGAGATTACAACCCTAGAGGTGCTGCTTTTTAACTAACTCGCTGAACTCCGTCTGGAGGACCTCATCGCTCTTCATGCCTATGTCGTTAGTACCCATGTTGTACCACAGCCTCTGGGTGCTCACCCTCCCGCTTCAGGATGTCCTGTGTTCGTTAACAGGCTGATGCAAGATCAATGACCACTAAAGCGAGGTTGTAGTCCAACTGAAGGCTTTAATAAGCTAGATGTTTCCCCCAGCAGCTCAGGTACAGAATGAAGGCTGCTGGGGCGGCACGGGCCCTTATACCCCGCCTAGCAGGGCGGAGCTACCATACATCCTAACCAATAGAACGCATACAGTTTCCACCAATGTTGCTCCAGTCAAACAGGTACCCTGATACCTCTAATACCACAGAGGCATGTTTGACCCTGGCACCAGGGAGGCAACATACCATCCTGGAGTCTCTTTCACATTCACAGAAGCTCCTACCTGTGCCACTGTGCGGCACGGTAGCGCAATGGTTAGCACTGTTGCCTCATAGTGCCAGGATCCCACATTTGATTCCCGCTTTGGTCACTGTGAGGAGTCTGCACATTCTCCCCATGTCTGCGTGGGTTTCTAAAGGAATCTTTAATTTATGGGATCTTAACCTGTCGAAATACGCCAAGTTTGGGGGAAGCTTAGTTGATGAATCAAGTCCTGACGCAATACGACAAGTTGTAAGATTTGCAATATTTGTAGACTGTGTTAAGTTGTTTGATTCCTTGTATTATTCGACTGTGTATAGTTGAAGGAATTTATATCATCTCTGCTATTCGGTTATCAGTAGCACTTTGCGAATACTGGAACTCAGCAGAAATTTGCAGTATAAACTCCTCAGGTGCCAAAAAGAATTGTTTTATTTGTAGTCGCTTGATTACAATTTGAAAGTCATTTAAAAGGCAATTCGTAGACAATTCGAAGCTTTCAGAGAATTACAGACATTATCTTTCTTTGCTTAGGCAGACAGCTCGAAAGTAACTTTTTAAAGGTCAAAGTCTGGCAATGAAACATGAAGAGAGAGAGAAAGCTAATCTTCAGCTAAACTCAAACTCAAAGTCAAAAGTGGACTAACATCACTGACACAGACTGTTAAACTGACAACCCCCAAAAGACATAAACTAAAATGGAGACTAGAATCAAAGGCAAAAACTGACTAAACTAACAGAAAGACAAAACTTAAGCTACAAAGACAATACTCACAAAGACAACAAAAACCCCAAAATGGCGGGGAGAAACTTTTTAGTTATACACTTTCATATCTGTCTTAAGTCATCTAATTACACCCCAATATAATCCTAATTGGTTTGGGTTAGACTCAAACACATTTGATTTGATGGCAAGCCGTCCATCTTCAATGTGCAACATCAGCTTTTCTGACCTAGCTGTTATCTGCATTGTGAACAATGGTGCCTTCATGTTGCTGTGTATTCAATCCCTTGGCCTTGACAATTAGCACAAGACAGTGTCAAATTATCTTGCAACTGTGCTTTTTTTAATGTCACACTGTCTTTGAAAATATGCATTTGCCAGAACAACGGACTTCAGTATAAGTGAATTATGCTGTACAAATGGGTATTAAAAGTGGGGCTCAACATTTATGCTTAAACAGCTATCTTTTACCTATACGAGTTGTATTTGAAATACCTGGCTTCTACAGTTTCCTCCGGGTGCTCCGGTTTCCTTCCACCAGTCCCGAAAGACGTGCAGTTAGGTGAATTGGACATTCTGAATTCTCCCTCAGTGTACCCGACTAGGGGCTTTTCACAGTAACTTCATTGCAGCGTTTATGTAAGCCTATTTGTGATAATAATAAAGATTATCATTATTATACTATAGACACCCCTATAATTTTTGTTCTCCTGCAGTTTGCCCTCCCCTGCTGAGCAACACAGCCAGTTGTGATGCCACTGTTCTGGCTGCTGTTGTTTTCCCCTGATAGGCCCTCCACCACAACAGTATCCAAGTCAGTATATCTGTTAGAAAGGGGGACAGCCACAGGGGATTCCTGCACTGACTATCTGCCCCTTCTAGTGGTCACCCATCTATCTGCCTGCTCTGTGGCTGTGACCACGTCTCTAAAACTCCTGGGCAGGATTCTCCGGTCTCCGACGTCGAAATCGCGTTCGGCGATCGGCTGGAGATTCCCCGTTGGCGCTGAAATCGGGGGCGGCGCTGCTTTTGCAATGCTCCGCCCCCTCCAAAATGCGTACTCCGCAGGGTACGCCGCACTCGTCGTGACGGCCTCAGGACGTTACCTGAGGCCCTCCCCCGATGCTCCGCCCCCGACCCATCGTGGGACGCGTGTGCTATTTTTTTCCGGGAACTCGGCATGGCGGCTGCGGACTAAGTCCAGTGCCACCACAGTCGGGGGGGGAGCCGATCCATGGGCAGGGGGGCTTTGGCGGGGGCTGGGGGCACTGGTGGGGGGTGGTCCAGGGTGCCGAACCTGGTCAAAGGGGGGATGTTTTTGGCAGGCTGGGTCCGTGTGCAGTCGGCGACATGTTGCACGACGCGGCCGCTACAGGCCACCGTGCGCATGCGCGGCCACGGACCTGGCAATTCTCCGGCCGTATCCGCAGCTCGAGCTGGGGGCTCTTCACCGCATGCCTGCTAGCCCCCCACCAGACAAAGGTTTTGCACCCTTTTATCGGGCATAAAACACCACTGTTCCCACGCTGGCGTCAGCACATAGTCTGCCAAACGGTGAAGCCAGCCCCCTATCTATGATGCTCTCTGCCACCTGCATGCTTCCAAGTGCATCCAACTGCACTCCATGCGATCTGTGAGGAGCTGCAGTTGGCTGCACTTCTTGCAAATGTAGTTGTCCAGGACGCCTGTGGTGTCACGGGTCTCCCACATCTGGCAATTGAAGCACTGCACCCCACTAAACCCCATTTCTAGCTCCTAGTGGGTGTAATTATTGACTAACCACTAATTTGTAACCAGTAATTTAACCTAGATTCAAATTTAACCTGACAGTGATTCAAATTTAACACTGACACAGATTCAAATTTAGTAGGTTCCCTCTTAGCCAATCAGATCACAGCTGTAGTGATATGCATCACTGTATATACACAAGGGGTTAATGTAAATACACTACAACTAAGTAGAGGGAGCACCAGAGATGTATGTAATGGACCAGACAGGAAGTCAGGGCACTCTTCACAGGAACGGCAGCTGCTGAGCAGGACACAGCCAGACAGCTCAGATGTAACATATAGTATAAGAGCTGGAGAGAGAACGAGCTCACATAATAAAGCATCTACTTTCAGCATTTACTTAAACTGTAACACTATGAGCTTTATTCAGACACAAGGAATAATACATGGTACCAGAAGACTTCAGAACGCTTACTATAAGATGACACAAGATGCAGACAAAGAAAGATCGGAACCAGAAGAAAACTCGTACCGGACATTCGACGTGGGGAGACTTCGCTGAATCGATGAAACTCGTTGGAACTTCACCGCAGCTGAAAACAACCATTAATTTAAGTCATAGATGGAAAATCTTTAAACAAACATTCAAACTATATATCACAGCTAATCATTTGAGCATGGCCTCAGAAGAAACAAAAATAGCACTGTTACCAGCAGGACATGAAGCTAGAAAAATCTATAACTGCTTTAATTACTTGAAAGGTAACCAAATTAGAAGTAATACTCAACAAATTTGAAGATCACTGTAACACCAGTAACAATGCTGCTTTAAGACATTCAATGCTCGGAGACCAAATTGCACAGGGCATGAGTGATGCAAAACTCAAACAATCATTATCAGAACAGAAAGGTTTTGAAGACTTCCGGGTGCGGCGATGACCAGCTAAGTCGGCAGCTCCCGGTGGAAAGGACTTTTGGGCTCTTAATAGGAGCCCCAACGGCAATTTTAACGGCTAAAAACACTGTGCAGTAAACCAGAAGGGAATCCCCCCTGGACACGGATGGAAAAAGGAGAGGAAAGTGGCCGGATTGCGGTGGATCCTCTAGAGCAGCGGCCAGGAAGGCAGGCACAAAGCAAGATGGCGTCGGAAGGAGGCAGTTTAATATGGGGCCCTGACCAACAAGAGTTCCTGCGGCGTTGCATGGAAGAACTTAAAAAGGAGATGAAGAAGGAGCTGTTGGCCCCGATATTACAGGCCATTGAAGGGCTAAAGGAGGAGCAAAAGACCCAGGAGCAGGAGCTTAGGGTCGTGAAGGCAAAGGCTGCTGAGAATGAGGACGACATACAGGGCCTGGTGGTGAAGACAGAGATGCACGAGGCACAACACAAAAGGTGTGTGGAAAGGCTGGAGGTGCTGGAGAACAATGCGAGGAGGAAGAATTTAAGGATTCTTGGTCTTCCCGAAGGTGCAGAAGGGGCGGACATCGGGGCATATGTGAGCACGATGCTGCACTCATTAATGGGATCGGAGGCCCCGACGGGCCCGTTGGAGGTGGAGGCAGCCTATCGAGTTATGGCGCGAAGACCGAGGGCTGGAGAAATTCCTCGAGCCATAGTGGTGAGATTTCTCCGATATAAGGACAGAGAGATGGTCCTCAGATGGGCAAAGAAAACTCGGAGCAGTAGGTGGGAGAACGCGGTGATCCGTGTATATCAAGATTGGAGTGCGGAGGTGGCGAGAAGGAGGGCAAGCTTTAATCGGGCCAAGGCGGTGCTGCACAAAAGGAAGGTTAAATTTGGAATGCTGCAGCCGGCAAGACTGTGGGTCACACATCAAGGGAAACACCACTACTTTGAAACGGCAGAAGAGGCGTGGACATTTATTGTCGAGGAGAAACTGGAATAAGCGGGCTAGAAAAAGAACGTTTGGGACAAAGTGGTGGGGCGAATATGTGGGGTGAAGAGGGGGAAAATGGGGAAGAGATGATTTCCCAAGTTGTTAATCCTGCGACCCTGTAACTTTTCTCTCTTCCCCATGTCGTGGGGGAGGGGGGGAGGGAGGGTGAGGAGCTGGCGGCGCCGGCCATTGGGGGCGGGGCCAAATGGGAAGCGCGGGCTTTGTTCCCGCGCTATGGTAATCATGGCAGGAACAGGGAAGCAGGAAGGAGGGGGCCTCGCACAGTGGGAGCCGAGGTCACGGGGGGGAGCCTAGGTCGGCCAGAGTTTGCTGACTTCTGGGAGCAACATGGGGGGTGCAATTACGCTAGTGAGGGATCTAGCGGGGGGGTGGGGGGGGGGTTAACTGGGTTTCTGCTGCTGGGGAGAAGGGGGAGCTGATATGGGGTGGGGTGGTCGGGGCGGGAGGGCGCCGTTGGGGGGAGATACGGCTACGTGGGAACCGGGTGAGGAGCTGGATTGAAAAAGGAGATGGCTAGTCGAAAAGGGGGGGGGGGGGTAAAGAGCCCCCCAACCCGGCTGATCACGTGGAATGTGAGAGGGCTGAACGGGCCGATAAAGAGGGCACGGGTATTCGCACACCTAAAGAAACTTAAGGCAGATGTGGTTATGCTGCAGGAGACGCATCTGAAACTGATAGACCAGGTCAGACTACGCAAAGGATGGGTGGGGCAGGTGTTTCATTCGGGGCTAGGCGCAAAAAACAGGGGGGTGGCTATACTAGTGGGGAAGCGGGTAATGTTTGAGGCAAAGACCATAGTGGCGGATAGTGGGGGCAGATACGTGATGGTGAGTGGCAAATTGCAAGGGGAGGCGGTGGTCTTAGTGAACGTATATGCCCCGAACTGGGATGATGCCAACTTTATGAGGCGTATGTTAGGACGTATCCCGGACCTAGAGGTGGGGAAGTTGGTAATGGGTGGAGATTTTGATACGGTGCTGGACCCAGGGCTGGACAGATCGAGGTCCAGGACCGGAAGGAGGCCGGCTGCAGCTAGGGTGCTTAAGGACTTTATGGAGCAGATGGGAGGAGTAGACCCCTGGAGATTTAGTAGACCTAGGAGTAAGGAGTTTTCGTTTTTCTCCTATGTCCACAAAGTTTATTCACGGATAGACTTTTTTGTTTTGGGAAGGGCACTGATCCCGAAGGTGACGGGGACGGAGTACACGGCTATAGCTATTTCAGATCATGCTCCACATTGGGTGGACCTGGAGATATGGGGAGGAACAAGAATAGCGTCCACCCTGGAGAATGGACATGGGATTATTGGCAGATGAGGGTGTGTGTTTAAGGGTGAGGGGGTGTATTGAAAGGTACTAGGAACTCAATGATAATGGGGAGGTTCAGGTGGGAGTGGTCTGGGAGGCACTGAAGGCAGTGGTTAGAGGGGAGCTGATATCTATTAGGGCACATAAAGGAAAGCAGGAGGGTAGGAAAAGGGAGCGGTTGTTGAAAGAACTTCTGAGGGTGGACAGACAATATGCGGAGGCACTGGAGGAGGGACTATACAGGGAAAGGCAAAGGCTACATGTAGAATTTGACTTGTTGACTACGGGTAATGCAGAGGCACAATGGAGGAAGGCACAGGGTGTACAGTACGAATATGGGGAGAAGGCGAGCAGGTTGCTGGCCCACCAACTGAGGAAAAGGGGAGCAGCGAGGGAGATAGGGGGTTGAGAGATGAGGAGGGAGAGATGGAGCGGGGAGCGGAGAGAGTGAATGGAGTGTTCAAGGTATTTTATGAAAGATTATATGAAGCTCAGCCCCCGGATGGGAAGGAGAGAATGATGTGCTTTCTGGATCAGCTGGAATTTCCTAAGGTGGAGGAGCAGGAGAGGGCGGGACTGGGAGCACAGATTGAGACGGAGGAAGTAGTGAAAGGGATTGGGAGCATGCAGGCGGGGAAGGCCCCGGGACCAGACGGATTCCCAGTTGAATTCTATAGGAAATATATGGACTTGCTGGCCCCGCTACTGGTTAGAACCTTTAATGAGGCGAGGGAAAGGGGGCAGCTGCCGCCGACTATGTCAGAGGCAACGATATCGCTCCTCCTAAAGAAGGAAAAAGACCCGCTGCAATGCGGGTCATACAGGCCCATTTCCCTCCTGAATGTGGATGCTAAGATTCTGGCCAAGGTAATGGCAACGAGGATAGAGGATTGTGTCCCGGGGGTGGTTCATGAGGACCAAACTGGGTTTGTGAAGGGGAGACAGCTGAATACAAATATACGGAGGCTGCTAGGGGTAATGATGATGCCCCCACCAGAGGGGGAAGCGGAGATAGTGGTGACGATGGATGCCGAGAAAGCATTTGATAGAATGGAGTGGGATTATTTGTGGGAGGTGCTGAGGAGATTTGGCTTTGGAGATGGGTATATCAGATGGGTACAGTTGCTGTATAGGGCCCCGATGGCGAGCGTGGTCACGAATGGACGGGGGTCTGATTATTTTTGGCTCCATAGAGGGACGAGGCAGGGATGTCCTCTGTCCCCGTTATTGTTTGCACTGGCGATTGAGCCCCTGGCCATAGCATTGAGGGGTTCCAGGAAGTGGAGGGGAGTACTCAGGGGAGGAGAAGAACACCGGGTATCTCTGTATGCGGATGATTTGTTGCTATATGTGGCGGACCCGGCGGAGGGGATGCCAGAGATAATGCGGATACTTGGGGAGTTTGGGGATTTTTCAGGGTATAAATTGAACATGGGGAAAAGTGAGTTGTTTGTGGTGCATCCAGGGGAGCAGAGCAGAGAAATAGAGGATTTACCGTTGAGGAAGGTAACAAGGGACTTTCGGTACTTGGGGATCCAAATAGCCAAGAATTGGGGTACATTACATAGGCTTAATTTAACGCGGTTGGTGGAACAGATGGAGGAGGACTTTAAGAGATGGGACATGGTGTCCCTGTCACTGGCAGGTAGGGTGCAGGCGGTTAAAATGGTGGTCCTCCCGAGATTCCTTTTTGTGTTTCAGTGCCTCCCGGTGGTGGTCACAAAGGCTTTTTTCAAAAGAATCAAGAAGAGTATTATGAGTTTTGTGTGGGCCGGGAAGACCCCGAGAGTGAGGAGGGAATTTTTGCAGCGTAGTAGGGACAGGGGGGGCTGGCACTACCGAGCCTAAGTGAGTACTACTGGGCCGCCAATATTTCAATGGTGTGTAAGTGGATGGGAGAAGAGGAGGGAGCGGCGTGGAAGAGATTGGAGAGGGCGTCCTGCAGGGGGACTAGCCTACAGGCTATGGTGACGGCACTGTTGCCGTTCTCACTGAAGAAATACACCACAAGCCCGGTGGTGGTGGCTACATTGAAAATTTGGGGGCAGTGGAGACGGCATAGGGGAAAGACGGGAGCCTCGGTGCGGTCCCCGATAAGAAATAACCATAGGTTTGTTCCGGGGAGATTGGATGGGGGATTTGGAGCATGGCAACGAGCAGGGGTAGCACAATTGAGAGATCTGTTCGTAGATGGGACGTTTGCAAGTCTGGGAGCGCTGACGGAGAAATATGGGTTGCCCCAAGGGAATGCATTTCGGTATATGCAACTGAGGGCTTTTGCGAGGCAACAGGTGAGGGAATTCCCGCAGCTCCCGACGCAGGAGGTGCAGGATAGAGTGATCTCAGAGACATGGGTGGGGGATGGTAAAGTGTCGGACATATATAGGGAAATGAGGGACGAGGGGGAGATCATGGTAGATGAGCTGAAAGGGAAATGGGAAGAAGAGCTGGGGGAGGAGATTGAGGAGGGGCTGTGGGCTGATGCCCTACGTAGGGTAAACTCATCGTCCTCGTGTGCCAGGCTAAGCCTGATACAATTTAAGGTGTTACACAGGGCGCATATGACTGGAGCACGGCTCAGTAAATGTTTTGGGGTAGAGGATAGGTGTGCGAGATGCTCGAGAAGCCCAGCGAATCACACCCACATGTTCTGGTCATGCCCGGCACTACAGGGGTTTTGGGTGGGGGTGGCAAAGGTGCTTTCGAAGGTGGTGGGGGGCCAGGTCGAACCAAGCTGGGGGTTGGCTATATTTGGGGTTGCAGAAGAGCCGGGAGTGCAGGAGGCGAGAGAGGCTGATGTTTTGGCCTTTGCGTCCCTAGTAGCCCGGCGCAGGATATTGTTAATGTGGAAGGAAGCCAAACCCCCGGGTGTGGAGACCTGGATAAACGACATGGCAGGGTTTATAAAGTTAGAACGGAGTAAGTTCGTACTAAGGGGTTCGGCTCAAGGGTTCATCAGGCGGTGGCAACCGTTAGTCGACTACCTCACAGAAAGATAGAGGGAATGGAAAAGAAGAAGACAACAGCAGCAACCCAGGGGGGAGGGAGGGGGGGTGGGGGGGGGAGGAATCGGACGGACTCTCAGGGATGTTATTGTAAATGTATAGGCACTTGTTTTAGGTAATGTATATTGGACTGTTGGATTGTATCTTTGGAGAGTATTTATTTTTGACAAGGCAGTTGCCATTTAGTTTGGTTTTTGTTTCTGTTCATATATTATTTATTTATTTGTTTAAAACTGGCCCCTGTTATTTATATTGCTTTATTGTTGTTTAAAAGAAACACTATGTACTGTTATGTTTGGCCAAAAAATCTTGAATAAAATATATTTTAAAAAAAGAACAGAAAGGTTTTACGCTGGAAATCGTGATTGAAAAGTGCAGATCACAAGAAAAAAATGACATTAAGTCTTTACCAAGAAAGAACACTGAAAAAGTTCTTCTCCACGGGTCTAAAGCAGTTAAAATGGCATCTGAGCACATTTCAAACTGCCTGGGGAACAAAAGACGCAAATCTGCTTCTGCGCATGCGCAGGAAACCACAGCCTCGCATGTGCAGTTGAAAATAGCCGTGCATGGGCAGTCAGAACAAGATCGAACACCATTCGAAGACAGTTGTAGAAAAAACGCACAGTAAAGGAAAATAGATTTGCGCTTGCGCAATTGATTCCTACGCTTTACGTCACGAGCGTCATGACGTCAGAAGACTCAGACCATGTCCACTTATAAGGGAAATGCCCAAAAATCACAAACAAGACTCTTAATGGTGCAAAACCAAAAAATTCAACCTCAAAAGGCACAACATTGCCTGAACTTCTACCAGCAGTTGAAAATAACTTTCACAGAACCCTGGAACAAGCAGTTTGCACCACCCAAAGTGAAGAGCACAATGACAAATCCAAAACCAAAGAAGATGATTTGTTAATCGAAAAATACTACTCAGACATGGCTGAGTTATTCGGATATGCTAATCATAGCATCAACGACACGGTTGAAAAGCTCAACACGACTCTACTCATGGTAGATGAATCCAATATCACGATGCAATGGCAGATTGTCAATACATTGGATGACAGCAACATGTCAAATACCCAAGAAGAAAACAACGCCACACAGAGAGTACTGACCGACTCCGTTGGGAGAGCACAGATCAACTCCACAGAGAGAACACTGCACAACTCCACACAGAGAGCGATGAAAGACCCCACATAGAGAGCGTTGACAGACGCCAGAATGGAAGCAATTAAAAACTCCAGAGCGACAACCATGCATGACCAAGACCATGAAGGTCTATCCACCTGATCTGAGCAACCAGAAGCTGACTATGAAAATCTACCAAGCTCACGTGATCAACAATGAAAGTCTACCCAGTGTATTTAATCAACAAAAAGTCAATGAATGTCTACCCACTGTATGTTAGAACAGCGACAATGTGATCACAATCAACATACAAGATGTGCAAGATCACAGCGAGACTGACAGATCTCAGCTCGTCTGTACAAAAGAACTCAACAATCAAAGTAAAACAACTCATGAGTCCAGTGAGACCACGTCAATTGAATCCTCATCTAAACTACCCACAAGAAAATGAAATCTTGAAGATTTTGACTCCAGAAGAGGAGCACCAAGAAACCAAAGATGATTCAAATGAACCAGAAATGACTCCAGAAGAGGAGCAGCAAGAGATCACAGATGAAGCAGGTCAACCAGAAATGACTCCAGAAGAGGAGCACCAAGAAAGCAAAGAGGAATCAAATCAACCACAAATGACTGATGTCACCAAGGTCAATGCAACATCAGATCATTCTCACAATCCTCAAGAAGAAACGCTCAATGAAACATCAGATATCACAAAGGACACTGACACCAATAACTTTGAGAATTACTCAAATTATCCACACGGAACAGTCATTGAGTGCAATAAGAACAACAAAAACTACAAGCACAACAACAAAACCTACAAGAACAACAAAAACAAGAAGAAGCATAACAAAGACAACAACAGCAACAATAAGCACGACAAAAACAACAAGAACAATGCAACAACAAAAACAGAAACAACAAGCATGACACAAACAACAAGAATAACAACAAAAACAACAAAGACAGAAATTACAGAAACAACAACAATGAAACAACAACCTGTACAACATTGGTACAATTCTGCACATGAAGGACAATGCAACAGCACACTCAAAAACAATGACAAGAGTACAAACCTACCATGGCATGACAATAAATCTCACAAATTGACATTTGCTCCAGAACAAACAAGCACACCAGCTTTCAAGGCAGTTGACACTCTAAGTCGATACCACAAGCACAGAAAAAAGTCCACGTCAGTCAACATCAATAGTTCGACCATTCGAACACCTCATGATAACTTGTTGGTCACTTAAACACAAGAACACTGACGACATTCACAAAGAAATTACAATATCAACATCACCACGTCAACAACAGAAAAAAAACCTCAACTGAACAAATTCATACAGCTTGGACTCATAAATTGTTTTATTAAGATTGGACTCTGATGCGACCATTAATTCACACGAGATGATTAGTAGAAGTGAACAGTGGTTTTAATAAGCTAGATCTGTGCCTGCCTGTGACTGCTCTGTTCTGAGTGCCGCCTACAGGCTGCAGAACTATATACCACCCCGAGGGGGCGGGGCCACAGGCAGACCCCACAAGGGCATCAACATAATACAACACAATACAGTGGTGAATTGTAGCAGCAATACGTTCACCACATTCACCCCCTGTTAAAAAATTGATGTCCAGCAGGGGTGAAGTGGGCTCACAGATCGAGTCTGTCCAGCGCCTTGATCGTTCTCCGTGATCGCTTCAGCTCCGGCTTCGCTGCGGGCACGGATGTTGGACACATTGACTCCCAGAGCGTGTCGGCTGGAGCTTCATCAAGGTGGGTCGGCAATGGGGGGGGAGGGGGGCATAGGCCATATAGGCGGGAGAGGTGTTCGGTGTGGGGGGGGCGTAGGTGATGGTCGCTGGGGAACCGGCGGGTGCCAGATCCCGGAGGAGACTGTATCTTGTTGGCCATGGCGGTGCACCACATAGGCATACTGAGGGTTGGCATGTAGGAGCTGGACCCTCTCGACCAGGGGGTCGGACTTATGGCTCCTCACGTGCTTCCGGAGGAGGACAGGCCCCGGTGTTGTCAGCCAGAACGGAAGCGAGACCCCGGAGGTGGATTTTCTGGGGAAGACAAATAGACGGTCATGAGGGGTCTCGTTCGTGGCTGTGCAGAGGAGCGACAGAATGGAGTGGAGCGCGTCGGGGGGGACATCCTGCCAGCTGAAAACCTGGAGACTTCTAGATCGTAGGGCCAGAAGGACGGCCTTCCATACCGTCGCATTCTCCTTCTCCACCTGTCCATTTCCCCGGGGATTGTAGCTGGTAGTCCTGCTCGAGGCAATGCCCTTACTGAGCAGGTACTGACGCAGCTCATCGCTCATGAACAATGTGCCCCGGTCACTGTGGACGTAAGTGGGGAGACCGAACAGGGTGAAGATGCTGTGCAGGGCCTTAATGACAGTGGCCGCGGTCATGTTGGGGCATGGGATTGCAAAGGGGAAAGGGGAGTACACGTCAACGACGTTCAGAAAATACACGTTGCGGTCAGTGGAGGGGAGGGGCCCTTTGAAATCACTTGGAACCAGATACGGGGTCCACCCCAAATGGCGCGGAGCCCCTAGGGACTATAAGATAGAGTCCCCAAGTTCAATTCGTCCTTCTTGGCAGGGTCTCTCAGCAGCTCGAAACAACCCTTGACAGTGACCTGCCTAAGTAGCTGCATCAACCAAGTAAGTCTCCAGTCAACGCACGCTACGAGATAGGCGCTCCTAGCTACCAGTCCATACGGGCTTTGAATCCTGCAGACTCAGAATCGACCGAAAGGCCATTTGTTCCCCTGACCTGGTGGGCCAGTTCCAAAGCAAAATAAAGGCCTTTTAGTGTGAGAGATAGTCTAGTAAGTAGAGTTTTATGCATGAGTAGTGATTGGCTGTGTATAATGAATGTGTTTTGATTTGAAACGTACTAACTGGTGTATTGAGTTATTGATCAGCACTTGAACTTGAACCTTGTGGTGGTTTCATAAAGATACCTGTGAGGTTCGCTACACAAAATCCCTTTATCTCTTCTGAGTGGGAACCGGAGGCCAGGGAGATTTTTTGATTAACGGGGTGGACGAGGAGAGAACAGCGTCTTACCATGTTGGGGTGTATGAAGCTCTCTGTGCTCCCAGAGTCGGGTAAGCAGGACGTCTCGTGCCCGTTGATGGCGACTCTAGAGCAAAGGTTATAGAAACAGAGCAAATTAAGTAAAGACACAACGAGCAACATTTAAGAGCCAACCAAAAGTTAGCAACAAGGTCTCAAAGAGGCACGGGCCCTTGCCGGCTCCCTGGATGTGGCCTCCAGAAACGCCCACGCTTACGTTCCCGACCGCGCGGCAGCCCCCTGGGCAGCGTGGAACCCCTCCGCATCCGACCCCGAGACATCCTCCATACCCCCACCAGTTTGTGCTGAAAGGCGGCCTGACAACCCCGGGGGGCCCCGCTGCTACCTTTGCGGGCAGGCCAAGCATCCCCGCCAGCGCTGCCCGGCCCGCGCATCCACCTGCAAGGGATGCGGTAAAAAGAGCCATTTCGTGGGGGTATGCCAGGCCCGTGCGGTTGCCGCGGTCTCCGGCGGCGAATGCAGACCGCCACCACAAACCTCTCCACGGTCCCCGTGCGGCCAGCGGGCACCGCCATCTTCATACTCCAGGGCCATGTGCGGCCCCTGGGCACCGCCATTTGTCCCACGGACGCCGCGTTAGATGGATGGACGCCGCCATTTTGTGCACCCCAGCCATGTGCGACCAATGGCAGCCGCCATCTTGGATGGACCCCCAGGACGCCAGCTCGGCTGCCCACACACCGCCCGAAGTGGACACTCAACTGCTGCGATTAACCTCAGTGACTCTGGATCAGTCCCGGCATCGAACACTCTCAACTGCTACAACGACTGTACTTATCAGCGGGCACGAGACGTCCTGCTCACCCGACTCTGGGAGCACGGAGAGCTTCATACACCCCGACACGGTGAGGCGCTGTTCTCTCCTCGTCCACCCCGTTAATCAAAAAATCTCCCTGGCCTACGGTTCCCACTCAGTAGAGATAAAGGGATTTTGTGTAGCGAACCTCACAGTCCAGGGAAGGGAGTTTAGAAATTACCGGCTCTACGTCCTTCCCCACCTCTGCGCGGCCACTCTTAGGTTTAGACTTCCAGTGTAATCTCCAAAGTCTAACTTTCAAATTTGGCGGCCCTATACCCCACCTCACTGTCTGCTGCCTCGCGACCCTCAAGGTCGATCCGCCTTCCCTGTTTGCGAAACTCACCCCGGATTGCAAACCCGCCACCACCAGGAGCAGACGGTACAGTGCCCAGGATCGGATCTTTATTAGGTCAGAGGTCCAAAGGCTACTGAGGGAAGGAGCCATTGATGGAGGCAAAGACCGGGGAGAAGCATAGGATGGTCATCGACTACAGTCAGACCATCAACAGGTTTACGCAGCTGGACGCGTACCCTCTCCCCCGTATATCCGACCTGGTAAACAGGATCGCGAATTACAAGGTCTTCTCCAAGGTGGATCTTAAGTCCGTCTACCATCAGCTCCCCATCCGCACTAGTGACCGCAAATACACTGCTTTCGAGGCAGATGGGTGGCTCTATCACTTCTTAAGGGTTCCCTTCAGTGTCACCAACGGGATCTCGGTCTTCCAGGGCGAGATGGACCGAATGGTTGCCCGGTACGGTTTACGGGCAACATTCCCGTATCTCGATAATGTCACCATCTGAGGCCACGGCCAGCAGAACCACGACACCAACCTCCGAAAATTCCTCCAGACCACAAAAAGCCTTAACCTCACATACAACAAGGATAAATGCGTGTTTAGCACCGACCGCCCAGCAATCCTCGGCTACGTAATGTAATGTGAAATGGAGTTATAGGCCCCGACCCTGAGCGCATGCGCCCCATTATGGATTTCCCCCTCCTTCACTGCTCCAAGGCCCTGAAGCGCTGCCTAGGGTTTTTCAGTTACTCTGCTCAGTGGGTCCCCAACTAAGCGGACAAGGCCCGTCCCCTGATCCAATCCACAGCTTTTCCCCTGTCGATAGAGGCCCGCCAGGCCTTCAGCCGCATCAAAACGAACATTGCAAAGGCCATGATGCACGCCATCGATGAGTCCCTCCCCTTCCAGGTCGAGAGCGACGCGTCTGACGTAGCTCTGGCGGCCACCCTCAACAAAGCGGGCAGGCCTGTGGCCTTCTTCTCACGTACCCACCATGCCTCTGAAATCCGCCACTCCTCAGTCGAAAAGGAGGCCCAGGCCACAGTAGAAGCTGTGCGACATTGGAGGCATTACCTGGCCGGCAGGAGATTCACTCTCCTCACTGACCAACGGTCGGTGGCTTTCATGTTCGATAATGCACAGCGGGCCAAGATAAAAAACGATAAGATCTTGCGGTGGAGGATCAAACTCTCCACCTATAACTACAAGATCTTGTATCTTCCCGGGAAGCTAAACAAGCCTCCTGATGCCCTGTCCCGTGGCACATGTGCCACCGCACAAGTGGACCGCCTCCAACCCCTCCATGAGGACCTCTGCCACCCGGGGGTCACTCGCTTTTTCCACTTTATCAAGACCCGCAACCTGCCCTACTCCATCGAGGTGGTCAGGACAACCACCAGGGACTACCAAATCTGCGCGGAGTGCAAATCACACTTCTACCGGCCAGAGAAAGCGCACCTGATAAAGGCTTCCCGTCCCTTTGAACGCCTCAGCATGGTCTTCAAAAGCCCCCGCTCATCCACTGACTGCAACACGTACTTCCTGAACGTGATTGACGAGTACTCCCGGTTCCCATTCGCCATCCCCTGCCCCGACATGACCGCAACCACCATCATCAAGGCCCTCCATAGCATCTTTGCACTGTTCGGGTTCCCCGCCTACGTACATAGTGATAGGGGGTCCTCCTTTATGAGCGACGAACTGCGTCAATTCCTGCTCAGCAAGGGCATCGCCTCGAGCAGGACGACCAGTTACAACCCCCGGGGTAACGGACAGGTAGAGAGGGAGAACGGAACGGTCTGGAAGACCGTCCAACTGGCCCTACGGTCCAGGAATCTCCCAGACTCCTGCTGGCAGGAAGTCCTCGCAGATGCCCTCCACTCCATCCGGTCACTGCTATGTACCACGACCAACCAAACACCTCACGAATGTCTCCTTGTCTTCCTCAGGAAGTCCTCCTCTGGGACCTCGCTCCCGATCTGGCTGGCAGCACCCGGACCCATCCTGCTCAGAAAACACATGTGGCCGCACAAGACGGACCCGTTGGTCGAGAGGGTCCATCTTCGCCACGCTAACCCCCAGTACGCTTACGTGGTGTACCCCGATGGCCGACAAGATACGGTCTCCCGACGAGACCTGGCGCCCGCCAGAGCCCCACACACCCCTGCCACCAGTCCCACCCTCCCCTCCACTAGGGTACCTTACAGGAGGATCAGTCCTTCCGCCGGCCCCGTCTAGGCCCCCCCACCCACCGATGCACCCCGCAGGCGCTCCCTTCCCAGGTCAACCGTTTTCCCCACCAGCGCCGTCGAGGGGTGTCGAAGCTGACGCAGAGACCGAGGCCACGCTCCCGGAGTCACAGATGCCCGAGCCTCCACCGGAGTCACCACCGAAGTTCCGGCGATCACAGAGGACGACCACGGCCCCCGATCGACTGATTGCTTCATTTTAAATTGTAAATTTAAATCATAAATTGTAAATAGTTAATAGAATTGTAAATAGTTACAAAACGCTGCACGGAGGTATTATGGTACCTCCATAACTAATTCTATCACGTTACCGTGTTTGTAGTATCAGGCCACCACCCCCGCCAGACTCTTTTTTAACAGGGGGTGAATGTGGTAGTCTGTGTAGAGGTATTATGGTACCTGGTAATGCTGGAACACCATTGGTAGATATTGTATGCTTCCTATTGGTCAAGCTGTATGGTAGCTCCGCCCTGCTAGGTGGGATGTAAGAGCCTGTGCCGCCCCAGCAGCCTTCATTCTGTACCTGAGCTGCTGGGGGAAACATCCAGCTTATTAAAGCCTTCAGTTGGACTACAACCTCGCTTTAGTGGTCATTGATCGTGCATCAACAGGTGAAATTGTGAGACGAGCTAAGAGAAAAAAGGAAGCAGACATAAGGTCTAGGCGACTGAAGACAGACGAAGCTTTGGAAGAATATTGGGAATGTAGGACTAATCTGAAATGAGGAATCAAGAGGGCTAAAAGGGGTCATGAAATATCTTTAGCAAACAGGGTTAAGGAAAATCCCAAAGCCTTTTATTTATATAAAAGGAACAAGAGAGTAACTGGAGAAAGGATTGGCCCACTCAAGGGCAAAGGAGGAAGGTTATGCGTGGAGTCAGAGAAAATGGGTGAGATTCTTAACGAGTAGAACATAGAACAGTACAGCACAGAACAGGCCCTTCAGCCCTTGATGTTGTGCCGAGCATTGTCCGAAACTAAGATCAAGCTATCCCACTCCCTGTCATTCTGGTGTGCTCCATGTGCCTATCCAATAACCGCTTGAAAGTTCCTAAAGTGTCCGACTCCACTATCACAGCAGGCAGTCCATTCCACACCCTAACCACTCTCTGAGTAAAGAACCTACCTCGGACATCCCTCCTCTATCTCCCACCCTGAACCTTATAGTTATGCCCCCTTGTAACAGCTACATCCACCCGAGGAAATAGTCTCTGAACGTCCACTCATTATCCCTCTCATTATCTTATAAACCTCTATTAAGTCGCCTCTCATCCTCCTCCGCGCCAAAGAGAAAAGCCCTAACTCCCTCAACTTTTCTTCATAAGGTCTATCCTGCAAACCAGGCAGCATCCTGGTAAATCTCCTTTGCACCCTTTCCAATGCTTCCACGTCCTTCCTACAATGAGGTGACCAGAACTGCAACAATACTCCAAATGTGGTCTCACCAGGGTCATGTATAGTTGCAGCATAACCCCGCGGCTCTTAAACTCAAGCCCCCTGTTAATAAACGCTAACACACTATCAGCCTTCTTCACGGCTCTATCCACTTGAGTAGCAACCTTCAGAGACCTGTGGACATGAACCCCAAGATCTCTCTGTTCCTCCACATTCCTCAGAACCCTGCCGTTGGCCCTGTAATCCGCATTCAATTTTTTTCTACCAAAATGAATCACCTCGCACTTATCAGGGTTAAACTCCATCTGCCATTTTTCCGCCCAGCTCTGCATCCTATCAATGTCTCTTTGCAGCCTACAACAGCCCTGCACCTCATCCACTACTCCACCAATCTTGGTGTTATCAGCAAATTTACTGATCCACCCTTCAGCCCCCTCCTCCAAGTCATTGATAAAAATCACAAATAGCAGAGGACCCAGCACTGATCCCTGTGGTACACCGCTGCTAACTGGTCTCCAGTCTGAAAATTTCCCATCCACCACCACCCTCTGTCTTCTATGTGATAGCCAGTTACTTATCCAATTGGCCAAATTTCCCTCTATCCCACACCTCCTTACTTTCTTCATGAGCCGACCATGGGGAACCTTATCAAACGCCTTATTAAAATCCATGTATACGACATCAACTGCTCTACCTTTATCTGCACACTTAGTTACCTCCTCAAAGAATTCAATGAAATTTGTGAGCCAACCCTTCACGAATCCGTTTTGACTATCCCAGATTAAGCTGCATCTTTCCAAATGGTCATAAATCCTATCCTTCAGGACCTTTTCCATTATCTTCCCGACCACCGAAGTAAGACTAACTGGCCTATAATTACCAGGGTCATTTCTATTCCCTTTCTTGAACAGAGGAACAATATTCACCACTCTCCTGTCCTGTGGCACAATCCCCGTGGACAGCAAGGACCCAAAGATCAAAGCCAACGGCTCTGCAATCTCATCCCTTGCCTCCCAAAGAATCCCTGGGTATATCCCATCTGGCCCAGGGGACTTGTCGACCCTCAGGTTTTTCAAAATTGCTAATACATCCTTCCTCAGAACATCTACTTCGTCCAGCATACCCGCCTGAATCACATTCTCATTCTCAAAAACATGGTCCCTCTCCTCTGTGAACACTGAAGAAAAGTATTCATTCAACGCCTCTCCTATTTCTTCTGACTTCATGCACAAGTTCCCACTACTGTCCTTGACCGGCCCTACCCTCACCCCGGTAAAAAGCCTTGGGGTTTTCCTTGATCCGACCCGCCAAGGACTTCCCATGCCCCCTCCTAGCTCTCCTAAGCCCTTTTTTCAGCTCATTCCTTGCTACTTTGTAACCCTCAAGCGACCCTACTGAACCTTGTTTTCTCATCGTTACATACTCTTCCTTTTTCCTCTTGACAAGACATTCAACCTCTTTTGTGAACCATGGTTCCCTCACACGGCCATTTCCTCCCTGCCTGACAGGGATATGCCTACCAAGGACACGCAGTATTTGTTCCTTGAACAAGCTCCACTTTTCATTTGTGCCTTTCCCTGACAGTTTCTGTTCCCATCCTATGCTTCCTAATTCTTGCTTAATCGCATCATAATTACCCCTCCCCCAATTATAAACCTTGCCCTGCCGTATGGCCCTATCCCTCTCCATTGCAATAGTGAAAGACACCGAATTGTGGTCACTATCTCCAAAGTGCCTTCCCACAAACAAATCTAACACTTGGCCCGGTTCATTACCCAGTACCAAATCCAATGTGGCCCCCCCCCTCTTGTCAGCCTATCCACATATTGTGTCAGGAAACCCTCCTGCAAACACTGTACAAAAACTGCCCCATCCAAACTTTTCGACCTATAGAGGTTCCAATCAATATTTGGAAAGTTAAAGTCACCCATGACAACTACCGTGAGACCTCCACACCTATCCATAATCTGTTTTGCAATTTCTTCTTCCACATCTCTATTACTATTTGAGGGCCAATAGAAAACTCCTAACAATGTGACCGCTCCTTTCCTATTTCTAACTTCGGCCCATATCACCTCAGTAGGCAGAAACCCTTCAAACTGCCTTTCTGCACCGTTAAACTATCCTTGATTAATCATGCTACTCCTCCACCTGTTTTACCACCTTCCCTACTCTTACTGAAACATCTATACCCCGGAACTTCGAACAACCATTCCTGTCCCTGTTCTAACCATGTCTCCGTAATGGCCACAACATCGTAGTCCCAAGTACCAATCCACGCTCCAAGTTCACCTATCTTATTCCGATGCTCCTTGCATTGAAGTAGACACACTTCAACCCACCTTTCTGTCTGCCGGTACACTCCTGCGACCTTGATACCCTCCTCAGTACCTCACTACTCTCAACACTGGCTTCTGGAACACAGCTCGTTTTCCCAGCCCCCTGACAAATTAGTTTAAACATCCCCGAAGAGCCGCAGCAAATTTCCCTCCCAGGATATTGGTGCCCATCTGGTTCAGGTGCAAACTGTCCTGTCTGTACAGGTCCCACCTTCCCCAGAACCCTCCCTCCTACACCATCCCTGCAGCCACATGTTTATCTGCACTCTCTCCCTGTTCCTCACCTCACTAGCACGTGGCACCGGCAACAAACCAGAGATGACAACATGGTTTGTCCTGGCTCTCAGCTTCCACCCTAGCTCCCTAAATTCCTGTTTTAAATCCCCGTCCCTTCTCTTACCTATGTCGTTGGTACCGATGTGTACCATGACTTGTGACTGCTCCCCCTCCCCTTTAAGCATTCTGAAAACACGGTCCGAGACGTCACGGACCCTGGCACCCGGGAGGCAACATACTATTCACGAGTCTCTTTCGCTGCCACAGAACTGTCTGTCCTGTAACTATCGAGTCCCCAATAACTATTGCTGTCCTGCCCTCCCTCCTTCCCTTCTGAGCCACAGGGACGGACTCAGTGCTGGAGATCTGTTCACTGTGGCTTACCCCGGTAGGTCGTCCCCCTCAATAGTATCCAAAGCGGTATACTTGTTACTGAGGGGAACGACCACAGAGGATCCCTGCACTGACTGCTTTCTCCCAGCCCCTCTCACCGTCACCCATCTATCTTGCTTCTTCGGAGTAACTACATCCCTGAAGCTACTATCTATGACCACCTCTGCCTCCCGAATGATCCGAAGTTCATCCAGCTCCAGCTTCAGTTCCCTAACACGGTTCCTGAGGAGCTGGAGATGGATGCACTTCCCACAGGTGAAATCAGCAGGGACACTGACGACGTCCCTCACCTCAAACATTCTGCAGGAGGAACATTGCAGTGTCTTCCCTGCCATCCCCTCTGGATAAAACAAGAAAAAGAAAGAAAGAGCTTACCTGTTATTGACTCTGCCCCTTAGGTTAAAGGAGGTGGAAGGGTGGGGGACACTACAAGTGTAGTGTTTCGGGTTTAGAAATTGCCCAACCTAAATACAGGTAAAAATAGAACATTTAACCAGCAACCACTGCACCCCGCACGAGGACAGCAATCAGCTGTTACGGGCCTGCGCAAACAATTTAAATCTTTACTACTTACCCAGCAGTCACTCTGTCCTCACTCCGACCAGATTCAGCTGGAAACTCCCAACAGTAAGTTGTTTTTGTAAATTTACACCCCTTCTCAGCAAGCACTCACTCAGCAACCACTGCTACCGAATATTTTGCTTTGTATTCACCGAGGAGAGGGACATGATGGATGTTGAGGTTTGGGATAGATGTTCGATTACTCTAGGTCAAGTCGGCATAAGGAGGGTGGATGTGTTGGGTATTCTAAAAGGCATTAAGGTGGACAAGTCCCCAGGTCTGGATGGGATCTATCTCAGGTTTCTGAGGGAAGTGAGAGAGGAAATAGCTGGGGCCATAATAGATATCTTTGCAGCATCCTTGAACACGGGTGAGGTCACGGAGGACTGGAGAATTGCTAATGTTGTCCCCTTGTTTAAGAAGGGTAGCAGGGATAATCCAGGTAATTATGGACCGGTGAGCTTGACGTCAGTGGTAGGGAAGCTGCTGGAGAAGGTACTGAGGGATAGGATCTATTCAGATTGGAAGAAAATGGGCTTATCACTGATAGGCAACGTGGTTTTGTGCAGGGAAGGTCATGTCTTACCAACTTAGTAGAATTCTTTGAGGAAGTGACAAAGTTGATTGATGAGGGAAGGGCTGTAGATGTCATGTACATGGACTTCAGTAAGGCGTTTGATAAAGTTTCCCATGGCAGGTTGATGGAGAAAGTGAAGTCTCATAGTGTCCAGGGTGTACTAGCTAGATGGATAAAGAACTGGCTGGGCAACAGGAGACAGAGAGTAGTGGTGGAAGGGAGTTTCGCAAAATGGAGAACTGTGACCAGTGATGTTCCACAGGGATCTGTGCTGGGACCACTGTTGTTTGTGATATACATAAATGATCTGGAGGAAGGTATAGGTGGTCTGATTAGCAAGTTTGCAGATGACACTAAGATTGGTGGAGTAGCAGATAGTGAAGGGGTCTGTCAGTGAATACAGCAGAATATAGATAGATTGGAGAGTTGGCGGAGAAATGGCAGATGGAGTTCAATCCGGGCAAATGCGAGGTGATGCATTTTGGAAGATCCAATTCAAGAGCGAACTATACGGTAAATGAAAAAGCCCTGGGGAAAATTGATGTACAGGGAGATCTGGGTGTTCAGGTCCTTTGTACCCTGAAGGTGGCTGCGCAGGTCGAGAGAGTGGTCAAGAAGGCATACGGCATGCTTTCCTTCATCGGAAGGGGTATTGAGTACAAGAGTTGGCAGGTCCTGTTACAGTTGTGTAAGACTTTGGTTCGGCCACATTTGGAATACTGCGTACAGTTCTGGTCGCCACATTACCAAAAGGATCTGGATGCTTTGGAGAAGGTGCAGAGGAGGTTCACCAGGATGTTGCCTGGTATGGAGGGCGCTAGCTATGAAGAGAGGTTGAGTAGATTAGGATTATTTTCATTAGAAAGACGGAGCTTGAGGGGGGACCTCATTAAGGTCTACAAAATCAGGAGAGGTACAGATAGAGTGGATAGCAAGAAGCTTTTTCCCAGAGTGGGGGACTCAATTACTAGGGGTCACGAGTTCAAGGTGAGAGGGGAAAAGTTTAAGGGAGATATGCGTATAAAGTTCTTTACGCAGAGGGTGGTGGGTGCCTGGAACGCATTGCCGGTGGAGGTGGTAGAGGCGGGCACGAGAGCGTCATTTCAGATTTATCTAGACAGATACATGAATGGGCAGGGAGCAGAGGGATACAGATCCTTAGAAAATAGGCGACAGTTTTAGTTAGAGGATCTGGATTGGCGCCGGCTTGGAGGGCCGAAGGGTCTGTTCCTGTGCTGTAATTTTTCTTTGTTCTTGGACAGTGGTTTTAATAAGCTAGTTCTGTGCCTGCCTGCGACTGCTCTGTATTGAGTGCCGCCTACAGGCTGCAGATCTATATACCACCCCCGAGGGGGCGGGGTCACAGGCAGAGCCCACAAGGGCATCAACATAATACAACACAATACAGTGGTGAATTGTAGCAGCAATACGTTCACCACAGACTCATAAATATTAATTGGCTTTGTATAATCATCAATATCATGGGCTCGTTTAGCACAGGGCTAAATCGCTGGCTTTGAAAGCAGACCAAGGCAGGCCAGCAGCACGGTTGAACCAGCCTCCCCGGACAGGTGCCGGAATGTGGCAACTAGGGGCTTTTCACAGTCACTTCCTTTGAAGCTGACTTGTGACAATAAGCAATTTTCATTTTTTCATTTCATCACAACTTGTACATATCATCATTTAGCTGCCTGTTTTGTACAATTTCCTTTAACAAAGTACAGAAAATATGTAAAAAGAAAAAAGGGGGAATGTAGTGATATGCATCACTGTATATACACATGGGGTTAATGTAAATACACTACAACTAAGTAACCAGGTTGATCATGAAGCGCATCACCTCCATACTCCCAGAACGCATTGATCCACTGCAATTCGCATACCGCTGCAACCGGTCCACATCAGACACCATTTCCCTGGCCCTAAACCCATCCCTAGAGCATCTCAAAAACAAGGACTCCTACATTAGTCTCCTATTTATTGACTACAGCTCCGCCTTCAACACCATAATCCCAGCCAAGCTCATATCAAAGCTCCAAAACCTAGGACTTGGCTCCCCACTCTGCAACTGGATCCTCGATATTCTGACCAACAGACCACAATCAGTAAGAATGAACAACAACACCTCCTCCACAATAGTCCTCAACACCGGCGCCCCGCAAGGCTGCGTACTTAGCCCCCTACTCTACTCTCTGTACACACACGACTGCGTGGCAAAACTTGGTTCCAACTCCATCTACACGTTTGCTGACGATACGACCATAGTGGGCCAGATCTCGAATAACGATGAGTCCGAATACAGGAGGGAGATAGAGTGCCTAGTGGAATGGTGTAGCGACAACAATCTCTCCCTCAATGCCAGCAAAACTAAAGAGCTGGTTATTGACTTCAGGAAGCAAAGCACTGTACACACCCCTGTCAGCATCAACGGGGCCGAGGTGGAGATGGTTAGCATTTCAAATTCCTAGGGGTGCACATCTCCAAAAATCTGTCCTGGTCCACCCACGTCGACGCTACCACCAAGAAAGCACAACAGCGCCTATACTTCCTCAGGAAACTAAGGAAATTCGGCATGTCCACATTGACTCTTACCAACTTTTACAGATGCACCATAGAAAGCATGCTATTGGGCTGCATCACAGCCTGGTATGGCAACTGCTCGGCCCAGGACCGCAAGAAACTTCAGAGAGTCGGGAACACCACCCAGTCCATCACACGAACCTGCCTCCCATCCATTGACTCCATCTACACCTCCCGCTGCCTGGGGAAAGCGGGCAGTATAATCAAAGATCCCTCCCACCCGGCTTACTCACTCTTCCAACTTCTTCCATCGGGCAGGAGATACAGAAGTCTGAGAACACGCACGAACAGACTCAAAAACAGCTTCTTCCCCACTGTCACCAGACTCCTAAATGACCCTCTTAGGACTGATTTCATTAACACTACACCCTGTATGCTTCATCCGATGCCAGCGCTTATGTAGTTACATTGTATATGTTGTGTTGCCCTCTTCTGTATTTTCTTTTATTCCCTTTTCTTCTCATGTACTTAATGATCTGTTGAGCTGCTCGCAGAAAAATACTTTTCACTGTACCTCGGTACACATGACACTAAACAAATCCAATCCAATCCAATCCATCCACTAGAGGGAGCACCAGAGATGTATATAATGGATAGACAGGAAGTCAGGGGGCATTCTTCACAGGAACGGCAACTGCTGAGCAGGACACAGACAGACAGCTCAGATGTAACATATGGTATAAGCGCTGGAGAGAGAACAAACTCACACAATAAAGCATCTACTTCAACTGTAAGACTACGAGCTTTATTCAGACACAAGGAACAATACAACAGCCTTCCTGTGGCATTACCTTTCAGTTCCCCCCCCCCCCCCCCCACAATGCCCTCTAAGGATTCCTGAGCATTACATCTCACCTACCGTACCCAGAGTGCCTCGGCTGGCTCCCCTCAGCTCCGCACCTGAAAAGAAGGCCACAATCCCCGAGGTCCGTTTTTATATCTCGCCTACCTTACCCAGACTGCTCTCGGCTTGCTTCGATCAGCTCCGCACCTGATCTCATCTAAAAAGTGGAACTACAGATCTTCCTTCATACCATTCCAGGTTCCTATTTGTCCATTCAGTTTAAGAATCGTGCTATCATAAAGCCTCAACCTTATTTCTGAGGGTTTCATTTGCTGGTTGCTGTTATCTGCCACTTTGCACGAGTGTATGAAGATCATTATGCTGCATGATGCACCAGTGTCTATTTGATATTTCTTGTTTGCTTGATCCTCTCCCTCTGCGATCATCATTGGAACAGTCACAAACCAATTATCGCGTATTGACTTGACGAAATTAACCTGTTGGATGGTGTATAATCCTTCATCAAACTCTGGCTAATATCTCTTTAGTGACAGTCTCTATAGGCTTGTTTGTTATCCTGCTTCTTTATAATAATAATCTTTATTGTCACAAGTAGGCTTACATTAACACTGTGTAGGCATGTCAAATGGCTGCGTTCCGATTAATCTGGCCAAAACCCAGTTTAAAACGGCTAACCCAAAAGACTGCTGGGAAAAGCAGCCAAGAAGACACAAGCAGGCAGCTGCAGACAGTTTTGCATATTCGGCTCTGGGAAGGTAGCCCAGATCGATACACAGGGCTATCAACAGCCCATCAACCCAGGTATTCACAGTTGCATTCAGGACTGTTTGCAACCAATCTATTCAGATATCCACAGTTAAATCGGCTATCCCCGGGAACAATTGCAACATATTAGCAATTGAATACCGGGCCAGACCTGTCGGCGCCTGCAGTGGCCGAAACAAAGACAGGTGAGCGACCACCCCCCGATCGAGGAATCGCCTCACCATTGGACACATCGACCCCAGAGATTGGGGACAGAATCCAATCACTTGGGACTCAGGGTCAAGGGCCGCCCTGGGAGGCGGGAAGCCCCTGGGCCCTATAAAAGTGAAGGTCCAAGTTCAGATCTCTCTCTCTCTCTCATCTTCGCCTGCACGAGACTTTCGCAAGACCAGCCACCGTGTATAGTAAGTTTGAATCCAGCAATCGCTATCCGGTAGAGACACCTAGCCACCGACCTGTAGCAGCCTTTTGAATCCCGCGGGCCTGATTTGATTGGACAAGCCATTCGTTTCCATGACCTGGTGGGCTCTTCCTAAGTTAAGTATTGGCCAGTAGTGATAGGTTTATTATGTAGAAAGTAGTATTAGGGTATTAATATTGCTTGTTGTATATAATAAATGACCGTTGTTTTAATCCTTACTAAGCGGTGTGCTGTGTTATTAATCATAACCTGAACTTGAACCACGTGGCGGTATCATAAAGATACCTGGCGACTCATGAGCAAAGGTGACCTAAACAGAGCAAATAGACTAAGGTTAAAAAGAGCAACATAATTGGCGAAATCCTGACGGGACCCGACTTAGAAGTGGAAAACCACTCCGGGAGAACCCCAACATTTTGAATTAGAATCCAATCGGAAACAACAACAAAAAAACACAAGTGTTCAAGCGGTTCTGGTTAATAATTCACAATTCGGAAGTGTGTATATGCATGCGTAACTAACAGGGTTATAAGGCAAAACTGATAGATTTTGTGTTGCGTCAAAACTATCGGCAGTTGGTATTTCGGAAATTAGCGCAAGCCGTACCCGCATCTACCACACCACCTTAGCCCCCTGTTCCAAATTCGAATGTAACGAGCAGATAAGAGAGAGCCATGCAGGCAATGCAAGCGATGCAGCGCCTCATAAACCCCGAAGATTTTGCTGTCGCACCAGTCAGCAGCGTAGGAACGGGACAGTGTCCCGTTTGGGAAGTGGAAATCTGCAAAATTCTGCAGGGCAAAGGATGGCCCGTGTGGAAGGATTTCTGCAATAACGACGACTCAGGTCCTGGAAGTATAGGGCATACTTGGTGGGAGAACCTGAGTGAGATTCACAGAAAGAGTTTAGCAAAAGCGCGCAAGCCGATGGCAATTGTGTCCTGTCTGGCACAATTGCGAGGCACAGAGGAGGTCGTCAGGACGCTCCGCAAGGAAATAGAAGGCATACATCGGATAAGTAAAACCGATATATGCGAAATTGAGAAAGAGAACCTGGAATTGAAAGGGAAATTAGCAGCAAAAGACGAAGAGGGGCTGACGCCAAACGGGGTCACCAATCTTGTCTGGCGCACTTGAGTAGTTTCCAGTCACAATATGAGAAGGCTTATCAGGACCTGCAGCGTGCAGTCCTGGTAAAGAAAGAAACAGAAAACCAGTTAGAGAAGCTCCAGAAACAATGCAGTGATCTCAAGGCAGCCTTGAGAGCGCTCCACGCCACAACAACGGAACAAAGGCAGAGTACTTTAGACCATGCAAAGTGCCGAAAGCAGGTTGCAGACTTGAAAGCACTGCTTTCTGTCCAAAAGGGATTTCAAGAAACCTTTGGGGAAAGTTTAGAACAGGAAGACGGCCCTGATTGGGAAGAATTGCAAGAGACAGCGCAGCGATATGTTCAGGGAGCATGTGCGCAGGGAAAACCCCAAAGGAGGAAAGCACCCCCACCCCCCACACAACAGATAATACAGGCTCCCATGAACCCTGTAACAACCCACCGCACCGCCACAGCAGACGAGGCGGAGGTCTTATATTCCACCCCCCTCACAGTGACCCAATTACGGGACGCGTGTGCCAAAATCACACCGTTCCTCCCCGCTTCAGACACACACCATTTCTTTGCCACCGTCAAACACCAGGCGACCATGTACGGCCTGGATGAGAAAGAGCAGGTAAAGCTCACGGTCCTCAGCTTAGACCCATCGGTCGCAGCAGCCCTTCCCGACCCACAGAATGTAGGAGGAGGCACCCTTGCAGAAATGCATACCGCGATCCTGGATGCGATCGGGTACAACCGGGGCGACCCCGTAGACGGTCTGAATAAATGCAGACAGAAAAAGTCTGAACACCCCACAGCGTTCGCAGGACGCTTGTGGATTCATTTTGAAGCCGTTTTCGGCAACGTAGATCGTGCCCATTTGTCCCCAGACAATATGGCCAAGTGGACCCGCACCCTTATCTCCCATGCCACGGAAGCAGGACAGAATGCCTGTAGCAATTATGACCCCCTCGGAGGAGGCTCGTAATGAGAAGTGGGTGGTCAAGAGATTGTCCCGCGTTTGGGAACAAGCGGCTCACGGTAAATCAGCAGCTAGAACCCCTGAGGAAAACCAAGCCGCCGCAGACGTGCAGGCAGTAAGAACCACTCTCCACAACCCCGCCTGGGTAAATGAGGGAAAGAACAGCCCCCCAGCCAAGCCGCAAGAGTGCTACAATTGCGGACAATTGGGACATTTTGCTAGAGAGTGCAATGGCCCTAAAAAACCACAGAGTGCCCAACAGACCGGCGCTCTCGATAAGAAAAAGGCAGAGCCCATAGCGACCGAGAACTGAGGTGTCCACATGATGATTTAAAGGAGACACTTGGTGAAAAGTGTTGTCCTTTCTGATGGAACCTGCAGAATGTTTTATGTTGTCTGTCTGTTTGTTAAATGTTGTTCGTCCTACAGGAGAATTCTCTCACCGCCCCACACCCATTCACCTGAACTTTTAACTTTTCCCACTGACACCCACCGCCACACGCCCATTCTGCTGAAACCTCTGAGGACTTGCCTCAGACACCCGATCGTAGCTACTCTTCTGATTTGATGGTAGAATCAGAACAGTAACCCCACCATGATGACTACATTTTTGTCCGTTCTTTGGTCGCTCAGGCAGTGGAGAAACGGCGTGAGACCCGCCCTGCCTGGGGACCCCCCCGTTGGTCAGAAACGCTCGGGTAGGGAAGATACGGTATTGGTAGCCGTCCTACCCGGGGACTCCACCCAAATCTTACCCGTCGCGGCCCACACGCACCTCATTCGAACGTTTCTTTCAAAAACAGTTTTATTTTATTTAGGCAACCTTTGGGTTGCTGCCACATGCTATTTACATCCTGGAACATTTGGATGATAAACCTAGCACTGGTCCACCATTGGGAAGTGTGCCGTGTCCAAACATTTGTTTTGAAAGAAAAATGGGGGGAGAGTCACATACTGTGACCAATTAAAAGGGTTTAATTGGCCCCAAGAAGGACAGACACACAAACACACCAGATATTAAACCAAAGTATTTACACACACTACGCTTGTCTTACAGAACTCCAGAAGCTCCAAGTCCGGAGAAAACCAGCGAACACAGGAAAAGGAAGGAAAGAAGACAGCCATGAGGACTCCTTTCTTCGTGCTCAACACTCTTTTGATGGACTTTTTGTTGCGCGGGAACGCGGACCCCATCACTCCAAACCCCTTTACGGTTACTGAATAATAAAACATGCACTGGCGGTTTTTCCTGTAAATAAAAAGAGAATATATGGAAATGTATGATCCTGAGCTTGACTGCCAAGCCAGGAAAGAATATATTAAATGTTGTAATTGTTATTGTATGTTTAGAGAGATAAGATTGTATAATACTTGAAGAATTGTTTAGGTAAAATTAGAGGTTCCCAGTTTATTTTTTTCCAGACACATGCCCCTGCCTGACATAGCGCCCTCAAGAATTGTTTAGGTAAATTTTTGTGCATAGCTAGGGTCAGAGTAGTGGCCATGTGGGAGGTGCCCCCCCAAACGAAGAGGACAAAATTTATGTGATCCTTCCCGCTTCGCGTTAGGATCACAAGGCGGGAATGTAGCCATGTAAAATGGCTGCGTTCCAATTAATCTGGCCAAAACCCAGTTTAAAACGGCTAACCCGAAAGACTGCTGGGAAAAGCAGCCAAGAAGACACAAGCAGGCAGCTGCAGATAGTTTTGCATATTCGGCTCTGGGAAGGTAGCCCAGATCGATACACAGGGCTATCAACAGCCCATCAACCCAGGTATTCACAGTTGCATTCAGGTGTAACCAATCTATTCAGACATCCACAGTTAAATCGGCTATCCCCGGGAACAATTGCAACATATTAGCAATTGAATACCGGGCCAGACCTGTCGGCGCCTGCAGTGGCTGAAACAAAGACAGGTGAGCGACCACCTCCCGATCGAGGAATCGTCTCACCATTGGACACATCGACCCCAGAGATTGGGGACAGAATCCAATCACTTGGGACTCAGGGTCAAGGGTCGCCCCGGGAGGCGGGAAGCCCCTGGGCCCTATAAAAATGAAGGTCCAAGTTCAGATCTCTCTCTCTCTCATCTTCGCCTGCTCGAGACCTTCGCAAGACCAGCCACCGTGTATAGTAAGTTTGAATCCAGCGATCGCTATCCGGTAGAGACACCTAGCCACCGACCTGTAGCAGCCTTTTGAATCCCGCGGGCCTGATTTGATTGGACAAGCCATTCGTTTCCCTGACCTGGTGGGCTCTTCCTAAGTTAAGTATTGGCCAGTAGTGATAGGTTTATTATGTAGAAAGTAGTATTAGGGTATTAATATTGCTTGTTGTATATAATAAATGACCGTTGTTTTAATCCTTACTAAGCGGTGTGCTGTGTTATTAATCATAACCTGAACTTGAACCACGTGGCGGTATCATAAAGATACCTGGCGACTCATGAGCAAAGGTGACCTAAACAGAGCAAATAGACTAAGGTTAAAAAGAGCAACAACTGCAATGAAGTGAAAAACCCCTAGTCGCCACATTCAGCCTCCTATTCATGTACACAGAGGGAGAATTCAGAATGTCCAATTCACCTAACAAGCACATCATTCTGGACTTGTGGGAGGAAACCGGAGCACCCTGAGGAAAGCCACACAGACTCGGAGAACGTGCAGACTCCGCACAGACAGTTACCCAAGCAGTATTCGAACCTGGGACCCTGGCTTTGTGAAGCAACAGTGCTAACCACTGTGCTACCATGCCACCTTCTTACTGTCAAACATTGCTTTCAACATATCCACCACTTTTCATGGTGTCAGTTTCTCATCTTTCAGTCAACATATTCTCACTGAGGGGTCTCACACTCCTACCAATCATCTATCTTTTATCAGGTTATCTTTAAGCTATCCAAATTCTGCAAACTGTGTTACTGCAGTCACATACTGTTCAATGGCTCCTTGTGCACCTTGATATAGATAGCGTTGAATCTATATTGAATAGATAGCCTTCACACGTAACATTGAGTCAGGGTTTTGAAGGCTTTCTGTCGACTTTTTTCTTTGTTTTCGGTTAGATTTACGATGGTATGTACTTTGTAGAAGTCCCTCCCCAGAAATGTTGGGAGAGTGGCTAAATCTTATCAGATCAGGTTTGTTAATTAAGTCTGTTGCAATCTCACAGTTTTGCCTTGGAAGTCGAAAAACTGGCATTTTATCATTAATCCCTTTTCATTTCTGCTGAAGATGGGTTTGGAAAGTTTACTGCACCCATGTGTTACAAAATCCCGCTGATATGTGCGAGTGTTCTACCCTGAAACACTGGTTGCGCGTGTTAAACTTGTGAGAACACAAAACTCTCTTTCATTGAACAATAAAAATATTTATTAAAATAAAAGAAAGATAGTGAAACACTGCAAAGAACAAACTTATACTTGGTACATTAACAGTAAGTACCCTCAAAGACTGGAAACCCAAAAGTATCTGTTGCCCCATAATCCTAAACTCTACTGAGACCCCTCCATTTATTGCACATAATTCTGGTCGCCGCACTATCAGAAGGATGTGAAAGCTTTGGAGAGGGTGCAGAGGAGGTTTACCAGGATGTTGCTTGGTCTGGACGGTGTTAGCTGTGTGGAGAGGCTGAATACACTCAGACTGTTTTCATTAGAAAGATGGAAATTGAAGGGTATCCTGAGAGAGGTCTATAAGATTATGAGGGGCATGGATAGAGTGGACGGGCAGGCACTCTTTCCCAGGGTGGAGGGGTCAGTCACCACGGGGCTTAGGTTTAAGGTCCATGGGGCAAGATTTAGAGGAGATGTGCGAGGCAGATCTTTTACGCAGAGGGTCATGAGTGCCTGGAACATATTGCCTGGGGAGGTTGTGGAATCAGATACGTTAACGGCGTTCAAAAGGCATCTCGACAAATACATGGATAGGATGGGTATAGAGGGATACGGCACAAGGAAGTACTGAGGGTTTTGACCAAGGTTGGTATCATGACTGATACATGCTTGGAGGGCCGAAGGGGCTGTTCCTGTGCTGTATTGTTCTTTGTTCATTTCCCAAATAACAATAAATCTATTGGTCAAATCTAGCCAGTGATTACCACACCGTACAGCCTAAATGACCAGGACTTGGGAATGATCTTCGGTTGAGTGATGATGTAAACAACCCCATAAACTACCTCTTGCCCTCAACACTTCTTTAGCTGAGCTATTTGCTGAGGTTGGCTGCCTCTCTCCCTCAGGCTGCGCTTCTTTTACACCTCATCTGTGACTAGCCTGTTTCCTGGCGCACAGCAGTCTGGCTACTAATTGAATCACTTACAAAGAACACGCTGTTCCCTATGATAGAATCATAGAATCATAAAAAAGGTACAGCACAGAAGGAGGCCATTCACCCCATCTTGTCCATGCCAGCCCGAGGACATCCAGGTGCCCTCTCTAATCCCACCTTTCTGCACCCAGTCCACAGCCCTGTAGTTTAGAGCACTCAAGGTGTAGATCCAGGTACTTTTTAAAAGAGTTTAGAGTCTTTGCCTCCACCACCAACTCGGGCAGCGAATTCCAGACTCCCACGACCCTAAGTGTAAAAAATATTCTTCCTCATGTCCCCTCTATATCTTCTGCCACTTATTTTGAATCTATGCCCCCAGTTCTAGAATTCTCCACCAAGGAAAACAATTTCATCCTGTCCACTCTTATCTCGTCCCCTCATAATTTTGTACACCTCAATTAAGTCACACCTCAGCCTTCTTTGTCCAAAGAAAATAATCCCAACCTCTCCCCGTAGCTACAATTTTCTAGCCCTAGCAACATTATTATTAATAATAATAATCGTTATTAGTGTCACAATTGTGCTTACATTAACACTGCAATAAAGTTACTGTGAAAATCCCCTGGTCGCCACATTCCGGCACCTGTTTGGTTACACTGAGGGAGAATTCAGAATGTCCAATTCACCTAACAAGCATGTCTTTCAGGACTTGTGGAAGGAAACCGGAGCACCCGGAGGAAAACCACGCAGGCTCATTTAAGGTATATCATCTGCGACTGTCTGGGTGAGATTCTTTATTGGACTTGACGTTAAGGTGTCTGCCTCCAGAGAGACAGCCTCATGGCCATATGTGACCTTAGACTGATTATGGACTCATAGAGCTTTACAGCATGGAAAGAGGCCTTTCGGCCCATTGCATCTGTGCTGACCATCAAGCACCATCCTATTCTAATCCCATTTTCCAGGACTTAGTCCGTAGCCTTGTATGCTATGGGGATAGGGTGAATGTGTGAGCTTGGGTTGGGTGGGGGTTCCAAGGGTTGTTGCAAACTTGATGGGCCGAATAGCCTCCCTCTGCACTGTAAATTCTATGAATCTGTGATTCTATGGTCTACGTCTTAAAAGTTGTGCGGTTTGCCACCTCTACCACCCTTTCAGGCAGTGACTTCCAAGGTAGCGGTTGTGGCAGATCACTTCAACCCCAAACCATTGGTCATCGTCCATCACTATCTTTTCAATACGGCCGAGTCTATAACAGAATTTTTGGCATGTCTCCACTGTCATGTGAGAGTATCTTTAAGAAATGGGTGTTTATAAATGGTTGTGTATATAAATATCTGTAGTGAGAGTACCTTTAAGAAATGGGTGTTTATTACTGCAGTGACGTCAGAGAGTGGGTGGAGCTGGGCTGTCTGTCAGCTTTTTACTTTTGGTTTAGGATGTTTGCTGCAGGGTGTGTTTTAGTTTTGTTTTCAGAGCTGGATAGCTGCGGTCACAGCCAGAAGGTGTATGAGTCTCTCTCTCTGTAATCTAAAGAATGTAAATCGATCCATTGGTGATTTAAAACTAATAACTGCTCTCAGTAGTGACTTTAACCTGATGTGCTCCTGTTAAAGGTTATTTTTTTTAAGTCTTATGGATGTTAAAAGGAAAGCTTAAAGGATTACTTAGTGTTGTATTCTTTGGGGGTTGTATTTGAATTAATGGTTGCTAAGTTGTTCACTGTATGTTTTAAAAAGATTAACTTGAGTTCATTTTTTTAAAAAAACGCAATTTATTCAAACTTGTATCAAAGTAGGTTACAGCAAATAAACACCCCGGGAAACATTCTTCCCAACAATCAACTATACAGTTTGTACAGAATTTCCTCTTTTTTCCCCCTCCCCCCCCCCCCATCACGCCCCCCCCTCCCCCTCCCCCGCGACGAACAGCTCCAAAAACATCCCCCACCTTTTCTCGAACTCCCCTGCTGAGCCCCTTAACTCATACTTTATCTTCTCTAACAGCAGGCAGTCGTGTAGGTCACCCAACCATGCTGCTACCCCGGTGGCGATGCCGACCGCCACTTCAGCAAAATTCGGCGCCGTGCAATCAGAGAGGCGAAAGCCATGACATCGGCCTTCCTCCTCTCCATGAGCTCCGACTTCTCTGAAACAAATATCGGCACCAAAGGGTCCGGGTCAACCTTCTCCTCCACTATCCTGGCTAAGACCGCGAATATTCCCGCCCAGAATCTTCCCAATTTTTCATAACCCCAAAACATGTGCGCATGATTGGCTGGCCCTCGCGCACACCTCTCACACTCATCTGCTACCCCCTGAAAGAACCCACTCATTCTCGCCCGAGTCATATGCACCCTGTGCACCACCTTAAACTGTATCAGGCTCACCCTTACCCAAGAGGAGGTCCTGTTTACCCTTCACAGTGCCTCACTCCATACTCCTCAATTGATCTCCATTCCCAACTCCGCTTCCCATTTACCTTGATCTTCACCACCCGCTCGTCTCCCTGCTCCCCCAGCCACTTATATATATCCCCAATTCTTCCCTCCCCTTCCACATCCGGAAGCAGCAGTCGCTCCAGCAGGGTGTATCCCGGCAATCTAGGGAACCCCTTCCAGACCTTTCGTGCAAAGTCCCTAACCTGTAGATACCTGAACTCACTGCCCCTCGGCAGCTCTACCCTCTCCCTTAGCTCCTCCAGACTGTAGAACACTTCCTCCAAATACAAATCCCTCACCTTAACCAGCCCCTCTTCCCTCCACCTCCTGTATACACTATCCATCCCCACCGGCTCAAACCCATGATTCTAACCCATGGTTAGCAACGACATCCCTTCCACCCTAAATGCCTCCTCAACTGATTCCATATCTTCACAGTGGACTGCACCACTGGGTTCCCTGAATACCTACTCGGAGTCATTGGCAATACTGCCCTCACCATAGCCCTCAAACTAGACGCCTTATAAGATTCCTCCTCCATCCTAACCCACTCTACCCCTTCTCCTTCCCACCACCGCCGCACCTTGTCCACATTCGCCGCCCAATAATAATGAAGCAAGTTTGGCAACGCCAACCCCCCTGCTGCATCTGCCTCTGTAGCAGGGTCCTCCCCACCCTCGGCATCTTCCCAGCCCATACAAAGTCAGAGATGATTGTGTCCACTTTCTGAAAAAAGGCCTTTGGTATAAAGAACCTCGGCAGAATATTCATTTTCACCACTTGGACCCTCCCCGCCAACGTTAAGTACAGTGTATAACTTGACTTCATAGAATAACATTGTTTTGCTTGAAAAAAATACTTTTCCATGTCTGCTGTACCACACCTGTAGAGTGGGCCGTGTGCTCCCCATACCACACTCTATTAAAAGTTGTGGGTCAGGTGAACTCCATGATACACTTTAGGGTTCTCTAAACCCTGGCCCATAACAAATTGGATGCTTGAGGGGGGATAGAAAACTATCTATTGGATTGGCTTAGTGAACTTAAAGACAGTGAGGGGTGAGCATATTGTGGTTGCTTTTCAGGTGTTGTACTTTAGTTTAAGTAGGGAGTATGTTGTGGACAATGGCTCTTTCAGAGGCTCAGGAATTTTTAGGGGT
Source organism: Scyliorhinus torazame (assembly GCF_047496885.1). NCBI lineage: Eukaryota > Metazoa > Chordata > Chondrichthyes > Carcharhiniformes > Scyliorhinidae > Scyliorhinus > Scyliorhinus torazame. The sequence goes on along the minus strand of NC_092727.1, from coordinate 61,967,965 downwards.
GGAGACGGTCACACGCAGTACCTTACGGACAGAGACTAAAAGCAGACTGTTAGATTTGGCAAAAACATTGCTGTTAACATTACCTGACAAAATGCGAAAAGATGAGGTAATTATGGCAGTGGCTAAGCATTTACCATTGCCTGAGAAACAGTTTGAGTCATTGGAAATGGCAAAAATTCACTTACAAATTAAACAAATGGACCATGAGAAAGAATTAAAGCCGCTTGAATACGAAAGAGAGAGAGAGGAAAAAGAAAGAGAAAGGGAGATACAGATCAGGGAAAAACAGGCCTTGCTCTGTTTCTTTTGTGTGCCTATTCTTACTGCAGCTGCTCGCTGAGCCGTTTTAACATTTTCCACTAGCTGCTTTACTGCAGTCTCGTGTGTGAAGGCCGTCACTTCGGGGCTGGTCAAGTCCAATCCTAATAAAAATTCTGTGCCTTTCATGGGGCGTCCGGTCATGAGAGTGTGTGGGGTGTAACCTGTGGAGGTTGAGACAGTATTTCTCAAAAACATCAGCGCAAAAGGGGGGACTGAATCCCAAGTGGTGTTGTTTTGTTGGACCATTCTTCTGAGGGTTGATTTTAGGGTCCGATTCATGTGCTCCACGATACCATTTGACTGGGGGTGGTATGCGATGTGGAAGTTTTGGGTATGCCAAATATCGTGAGGACGTTCTTCATGACACGTCCCGTAAAATGGGAACCTTGGTCAGATTCAATGCTGCGGGGGAGTCCCCATCTCGTAAAGATGTGGTGGGTTAAGATCTTGGCTGTGGTCTTTGCCGTGTTCGTTCTGGATGGGAATGCCTCTACCCATTTCGTAAAAGTGTCTATGACGACTAATACGTATTTGTAACCATTCCTGCAAGGGGGCAATGGTCCTATAAAATCGATCTGGAGGTTAGTCCAGGGACCGTTAACGGGGCGGGTGTGGCTAAATTGAACTTTCTTTGCGTATCTGTCCGGATTTTTCTGGGCACAGATACGGCAATTCTCAACGTAGTGCGTTACATCTTCTTTTAAACTTGGCCACCAACAGAGCTGCCTGAGGTGGGCTGTAGTGGGATCAATTCCCTGATGTCCATGACTGTCATGGAATAAACAAATAAGTTCAGGAACCACATAAAGGGTGTCTTTTAACACCACACCGTCATGTGTGGTCAGTGCATTTTTAAATCTAACGTAAGGTGCTGAAAATTGTCCTTTCAAAATCTCCCTGAGATTGCTATCCTGCTTCTGGGCCTGCACTAAATCCTCGATATTAGTCTGCGAGACCTGAACTGGTGCGCTTTCGGGGGGTGTCCAAAAATATCCGTGCCTGGAACCTGCTTTAGCCAGTGCGACGGCTTTTACATTTCCAGGGGGGGAGGAACGGTGGTGACTTCAAACTTTAACAATTCCGAATGTCCTGTTCTGTGCTTTTTCTAAAATGTGGCGGAGCAACGGGGCTGAAGGGAGGGGTTTTCCGTCTGCGGAAACAAATCCTCTTGCCTTCCACAGGGGTAGGAATTCTGTAAGGCTGTTGCAGACATAGAGGCTGTCTGAGTATATGTCTGCCGGGCTGGGGAAGGAATCTGGGTGATCCACAATGTACGCCACGGCTGCTAGTTCTGCATCCTGCGCGCCTAAGTGGCCTGGTAGCTTGAGTGAGATTTCTTCTAGGGTGCGTCCCTGTACGTCCTCGACATAAATGCCACATCCTGTAATGTGCTTACCATCTAATATAGTGGAAGAACCATTCACATATATTCTTAAAGGTTCGCACGTGTCTGTGTGCTGGGGGCTCTGGGTTGGACTACCTATCTTTCGGGGGGGGGAGGGTTCGCAATAAAGGGGCCTGTGTTGTGGTGCGGTGAGATGATTTCACATTCATGGGGGGGTGCCTGGGTACTGAAGGTTATCGGCTAAGAAAGTGTGGGTCTTGGTCCTTTTACCAGTGATGTCCCGTCCCTGCAAAAGAAGGGTCCATCTAGCTGCTCTAATCTGACTAACTGTACCGTCCTTAAGTCGTTCGTCACGTAAAAGTTGGGTGGGGATGTGTTCTGTGAGGAATGTGATGGGGTTTAGTCCGGTTATGTAAGAAAAATACTGAACTGCCCAGAAAACTGCGAGCAGGTGCCTTTCACAGGCCAAAAATCCCTGCTCCACAGGATCTAAAAGTCTGGAGGCGTAAGCCACGGGTCTTAACTGTTCGTGCCGTTCCTGGAGGAGCACGGCCGAAAGGTGCGGTCGGTACTAGCTATCTCTATAGCGTAGGGGAAAGTGGGTCTGGAACTTGTAGTGCGGGGGCTGCAATAGAGGGCTCTTTTCAAAGCATGCACAGCATCCGTATGCTGCGGAAGCCATTCCCAAGGGGCTCCTTTCTTTAGGAGTTCCGAGAGAATTGCTGCCTTGCTGGCGAAACCGTCAATGTGGTTCCGGCAGTAGCCAACCAGTCCTAAAAACGACCGGAGGGCTGAAACATTCTGGGGAAGGAGCAATTTGGCAATCGAGTCAATTCTTTTGTGCTCGATCTCACGTTTACCATGCGTGATAATCGTACCCAAATATATCACTTTGTTTTCCAAAATCTGGGCCTTTTTGGGGTTTACTTTACAACCAATTTTCTGTAGGAGTTCCAGGAGTTCGGCCAGAAGCTCGATGTGCTCTGCCTTGGTGTCTGTCTGCAGTAATAGGTCGTCCACATACTGGACCAGACATTCGGGGTGAGAAAATGTTGACAAACCATTTGCCAGCTGTCGGTGGAAAATGGAGGAGTTGTGGAATCCTTGTGGAAGGCATGTCCACGTGTACTGCTGACCTTTAAAAGTGAAGGCAAATTTGTATAGGCACGCTTTTGCCAATGGAATGGACCAGAATCCATTACTGACGTCCAAAACCATAAAGTATTGTGAGTTGAGTCCCTGTTTGAGCATGGTCTCGGGACTTGTGGCTACCGTGGGGGATGCTGCGGGGGTGACTTTGTTGAGTTCCTGGTAATCGATGGTCAGTCGCCATGGTCCATCGGGCTTTCTCACTGGCCAAATCGGGGCATTATTAGTGGAGGCTACTGATCTGAGTACGCCCTGCTCTAATAAGCCGTCGATAACTTTTGCGATTTCTCCCTCTGCCTCTTGGGGAAATCCGTATTGCTTTTGGGGTCTAGGGTCAAGTTCTGTGATTTGAACAGAACCAGTCATCCGGCCACAGTCGTGTTTGTGGGTCGCGAATGCTGTCCTGTGCTTCTGCAGAACTGCCCTAACCTGCTTGTCTGTGCTAATTGTGGTCGGGTCAAACCAAAATTCGCCGACTGCGCTAATCTTGTTTGCATATTCTCCGATTGTGAGCGTTGCGGGGGCTCTTGCGGATTTTGCCATTTTCCAAACACATTGGTTGACTGGATCAAAGGACAGGTTGTGGGAATTCATAAAATCGATGCCCAAAATGTGTTCTGCTGCGTGGGGCAGGTCGACTAAGACTATGGGGTTGCAGACCCAACTGGGGGAGTCCGAACACAGTCAGTCCGTTCCGTTTAGGTCCGTCTGGTCTGAACGGGTGCTCACACTATGTATGGGCTCTGTCCTATTCTTATTCAGAGTGCCTGCCTGCTGGGCTCTCTGTGGCTTTTGTGGGGTATTGCATTCTCGTGCAATGTGTCCTAACTGTCCACAGTTGTAACACTCCTGTGGCTTTTGTGGGGGGCTGTTCCTGCCTTCGTTTTCACCGCTTGGATGTCTGCTTGTGCCTGCCGTTCCTCGGGTTTCCTAACTGCGGGTTTGTTTTGTACAGACTGCTCCCAGGTGCGGGACAATCTCTTTAAAACCCATTTCTCATTGTGGGCTTCCTCTGAGAGGTCATAATTCGTACAGGCTTTTTGTCCTGCCTCTGTGGCATGGGAGATAAGGGTGCGGGTCCATATGGCCATACCTTCTTGGGACAAATGGGCGCGTTCTAAATTTCCAAAAACTGCTGTGAAATGAATCCATAGGCGTCCAGCAAATGCTGTGGGGTGTTCTGTCTTTTTATGCCTGCACTTATTCAGGCCTTCTACGGGGTCACCTCTGTTGTAGCCGATCGCGTCTAGGATCGCTGCATGCATCTCTGCAAGGGTGTCTCCTCCTACATTCTGTGGGTCGGGAAGGGCTGCTACGACCGGTCTAAACTCAAAACTGTGAGCTTCACGTGCTCACGCTTGTCCAGGCCATACATGCTCGCCGGCTGCTTTACTCTGGCAAAGAAGTGGTGGGGGTCTGAGGTGGGGAGGAACGGTGGGATTTTCTTGCACGCGTCCCGTAATTGGGTCACGGTTACGGGGGTGGTGTACAGGAATTCCGTGTCTTCTTCCGATGTGACTGTGCGGTGGGTGGTTACTGGATTCATTGGTGCCTGAACTATCTGCGATGTGGGGGGTTGGGGTGCTTTTCTCTTCTGGGGCTTTCCTTGCGCACATGTTCCCTGAACATATCTACACGCGGTCTCATTTAATTCTTCCCAATCGGGGCCGTCTTCCTCATTTAATTTAATCCAAAGATGCTCTTGAACCCATTTTGCACCGAAAGCAAAGACTGCAGCTCTGCAATCTGCTTCCTGCACTTCGCATGATCTAGTGAGCTCTGTCTGTGCTCCGTGGTGGTAGTATGGAGTGCTCTTAATGCTGCTTTCAGGTCGCTACACTGCCTTTGCAATGCCTCTACCTGTTTCTCTGTTTCCTCTCTTACCAGGACTGCACATTGCGTGTCCTGATAGGCCTTTTCGTACTGTGTCTGGAAGCTGCTTAGGTGCGCCAGACAAGACTGGTGTGCCCACTTGGCATCATCCACCTCTCCGTCCTTTGCTGCTAACTTCCTTCTTAATTCTAGGTTCTCTTTCTCTATCTCGCTCACATCGACCTTACTCATTCGATGTGTCTCCTCTATCTCTTCACGGAGCGTCCGAACAATCTCCTCTGTGCCTCGCAATTGTGCCCCAAACAGGACACCATTGCCATCGGCTTGCGAGCTTTTTCCAAGCTTTTCGTGTGAATTTCGCTCAGGTTCTCCCACCAAGTATGTCCTATACTCCCAGGACCTATTTCCTCATTGTCACAGAATTAGCTCCAAAGGGGCCATCCTTTCCCTTTGAGGTACTTTCTGATTTCCTCTTCCTAAATGGGACACTCTCCCACTCTACTGCTGGTCGCTGCAACCACGAATTCTTTGGGGTTCATGAGGCGTTGCATTGCCTGCATTGCCATCTTTCCTCTCTGAATACTTCTCTTAAAATTTGGAACGAGGTGTATTAAGGCGGTGCTGTAATTACGGGTACGGCTTTCGCTATTTTCCGGAATACAAACTCCCGACAGTTTTCGCAACAATAATCTATCAGTTTACCTTATAGCCCTGTTAGTTACGTATGTATTAACACACTTCCGAATTATGAGGATTGATCAGAACTGCTTGAACACTTGTGGTTTTCCTGTTCCCAATTGGATTTCTAATTCAAATTTTGGGTTCTCCCGGAGTGGTTAAGCCACTTCTAGATCGGGTCCCATCAGGATGTCGCCAGTCAAATGTTGCTAACTTTTGGTTGGCTCTTGAATCGTAATTTGCTCTGTTTGTTTAACCTTTGCTCTAGAGTCGCCAGGTATCTTTATGATACCGCCACGAGGTTCAAGTTCAAGAAATGATCAATAACTCAACATACCAATTAGTAAGATTCAAATCAAAACACATTTATTATACACAGTAAATCGCTACTCATGCATAAACTCTACTTTCTAGGCTATTCCTATTACTAAAAGACCTATACTTAGCTTCGGACTGGCCCACCAGGTCAGGGGAACAAATAGCCTTTCGTTCAGGTCCTGAGTCTGCAAGATTCAAAAGCTGGAATGGACTGGTAGCTAGGAGCGCCTATCTCGTAGCGAGCGTTGACTTGAGACTTACTTGGTTGATGGCAGCAAGGCAGGTCACTGTCAAGGGTTGGTTCAAGTTGCTGAGTGACCCTGCCAAAGAAGGACGATTTGAACTTGGGGGCTTTACTTTATAGTCCCCAGGGGCTTCCCGCCCTTCGGGGCAGACCCTGTACCTGGTTCCAAGTGATTGGAGTACTTTCCGATCACTTGGATCGATTTCTCTAATGCTGGAACGGTTCCCTGATCGCTGAGCGGTCCCTAAGTGTCCGTTGGCCTTCCTTTGTCTTGGCTCCTGCTGGCGCCGAGGAGTCTGGCTTGGCTTTATTCACCTTACCTGTTGCCATTGTGCCTTGGAATCGCTCATTACTATGCAGGTGGCTGCTGCATTACTATGCAGATGGCTGCTGGTTTCAGTGCTGTCTGGTTGCTTTTTCAGGTTTCAATATACATGATTTCTGCACTTGCTAGTCTTTGCCTGTGTTGGCTGAATTTCCCTTCAGCCTTTGCGGTTCTCCATTTTAAGTCGAGAAGTAGCCAACTCAGGAGGCTACAACTTGCCCTGCGATCTCACAGTTTGACACATCCTGTTAAAGTGAACTCATGTTAACAGTATTTGGCAATGTCTTGGACATCATGGAGATTATGGTGAATTGATACATGAGTGATATAACAGATTTCCTTATGATCCAGCAAACAGGGTGCAAAGGCGATGGGCAGTAATGGCAATTATTTCTTCCTACCATTTACATTAATATAGAATAGAAGGTGGATATTAAGCTCCTTGAACCAACTCCATTAGATGATATCTGTGTCTTAACTCCAAATATCCACCTTAATCCCATGACGTTTGATATTTGAATCTAACAACAATACTCTGTTTTTTAAATTCTCAATTCAACGCCAGTCTCAACAGATTTTTGGAGGAGTCAGTTCCAGATTTCTACTATCCTTTGTGTGAAGAGGAACTTCCTGGCATCATGCCTGAATGACTGAGCTCTAATTTCAAGGTTATGCCCCCATGTCTCCATTTGCACTCTCAACTTCTTTGATTATTTTAAACACTTCAGTTAGATCATGGTTAATAATCTATTCTCAATACAATACAAATCGATTCTGTGCAAGCTGCACTCATGTTTTAACCTTTCACGGAATCTTGCTTTGCACAAATGGTTAGCTGCTTTTGTTCAGTTATTTAATCTTCTTTTCTGCAACTTAATTGATTTCAACCACCACAACTTGCTATAAATGTACTGTGGCTCAGACAAGAATTATCCAATTAAGGTGCACACTTTAGATAATTTTAAATTTAATAAACAGAACACAAAATGGCTTCTTTGCTTCTGTGTTGGTATCAAAATGGCTTCCTTGACCAAGTTGTTATAGTGGGTACAATGAAAATGGTCAGGTTCAACTAAATTCTAACCACCCAGGTCTACTTACATTTTTTTGCATTATAGCAGTGACTACACTTAAAAGCACTTGGTTGTAAACATTGTCTAAGGTGTTGAAATGTGCTCTTTAAATGGAACTTACTCCCTTACTCCAAGCCTCATTTTGCAGCATGCCATGCACTGGAACCCTCAAGATGTGGCAATATAAACTTCCAAACATCCATCACGAATTGGAAACTCCATGGAATATTGACCACTGTCACTAATAATCTTGTGCTCTACTTCCTTTAAGGCTGTGCCCTAGAGATCACAATTCTTTCTTCCCTCTCCATATATGTGATTCACGTTCTTCATTGAGCACCTCCAGCTGCTGCTGCTGTTCACTCCTCCTCTACTAATTCCCACTGGTCCGCATCAAACTAACCATCTCAATCCATACCGCTCTACCCAGCCTGTCGTGTTGGGTGTTCCGCTATACAGATGAACCAACACGGTTGCAGATGGTACATCTCTGTTTCATTACTAACAATAACAACATCTGTAAACTTATGACTGTGGTTCGTTCTTTACCCTTTAACCTGTGGACCCAGCCCTAACACTATCATATAGAGGCACTCAGCACATGGTGTATGTCTGAGTGGCTTGCTGTGAGCTCTGTGCCCTGAGCTGTCTCCTGCTGGAATGAGCGGGAACTGTGGTGTTCCCCGTTTTATAGTGCGTGTGCTCTTGCTTGTGATTGGCTGTGATGTTGTGTGTGTGTTGATTGGTACGTTGATCTGTCCATCAGTGTGTATGTATGTTTGCACCATGATGTTTATCTGAATATCATGACACAGCCCTCAATGGATCTGTGTGGGTGCCAGTTACAGTGTGAGTTTAGATCTTCTAAGATTAGTGGGAAGCCTATGCAATGGATTGACTTCAGATAAAAAAGATTTTTAGTTTCCATAATGGTTGTAACTTTATTCCCCCTCCCACAGAACGGGATGGTTGACTGGGATGCAGCATATGAAATGGAATGGAGGGGATTGCTGTACCCCTCACCTTCCCGTATCCACTGGTATTTTACCAGTGGCAGGGTAGGTGTCCAGCAGACCACCTTTAGGCCACTTGAGTCCATTTGATTGGCACCTCCCACCACCATGACAGGGACTGTGTGGTAGCCCTGGCAAGCTTACCCCACTTACCTGATTTTCATGCCTCCAATGTGGCTCAGGTCTTGTCAACAATCCCAGCAATGGTCACCTTTTGATTGGCCAGCAGTTCTTGGATACAGGAAATGCTGCCTCAAGGGGTTGGAAGGCTCAAACTCAGGCAATTTCCCAAGCCACGTATAACAATATCTTCAATTTTATATAGATGTAAAAGCATCTTTACTGTCACTCGCCTAATTTCTTTAATGTGCTGAAATGCAATCCACCTGGATTAGGGATTTCACCCTCTCTTGGTTTGGTGATTTTAACAATTATCTACCTTTTCTACCTTTCATGCATTTGAATCTTTCTCAATCTTTTCTTCTGATGACATGCCCATCTTGTCAGCTTTCCTGGTAATTTCGGAGGCAAAGTAACTATGCAGCATGTCTAATCGCTCTCTGCCATTATCTGAAGGCTTATCTTGTGCATCCTTATTTTATTTTGTAATTTATGGGTGCAGAAAATATTTTCTTCTTAAGTGCCTTGACAATTTTTCAGTTTCTCTTTTTCTTTCTCAATAGTTTTTCTGATTTCTTTACTAAAATCTTCCTGTGGAAGAGTGCACGGTGGCACAGTGGTTAGAACTGCTGCCTTGGGCAGCACGGTGGCGCAGTGGTTAGCATTGCTGTCTCACGGCGCCGAGGTCCCAGGTTCGATCACGGCTCTGGGTCACTGTCCGTGTGGAGTTTGCACATTCTCCCTGTGTTTGCGTGGGTTTCGCCCCCACAACCCAAAAGATGTGCAGGGTAGGTGGATTGGCCATGCTAAATTGCCCCTTAATTGGAAAAAATGAATTGGGTATTCTAAATTTCTTTTTTAAAAACTGCTGCCTCACAGCACCAGGGAGCTGACTTCAATTCCGGCATCGGGTGACTGTGTGGCGCAGAGGTAGGGTGCTCCTTCAGAGGGTCTGTGCACAGTCGATAGGCTGAATGGCCTCCTTCTGCCTCAGGTTCAATGATACTATGTTGCTGAAGATATATTTCAAGATGTACTCATCAGGACAAATGCAAGACTACCAAATTTCAAACGATCACAACAATTTATACTATGGTAGAAAAGGAGTGCTGATTGGTTTGTAGTCAACTCTGATTGGCTGAGGCATTGGCATGAGAAAACAAGAGGGACCAATAGCCTCCATGTTTTTCTAGTTAATTCAAAAAGGTGCAAGACATATTCCTTTTTGCAGAGATCAAGTCCCTATGCATGTCACCGCTAGCAAGCCGAAGTGAGCCACGTTACAAGTTCGACTGATTATCACAAATTGGTTGTTAGTGTAGCTGCTGGCACACACAGGATTATTCAGCAATGTTTTTGGTCATTTTCACTTTCTCTTGGTCAATAGCTCATTGTGGTTGATTGATAATTACCACATTCAATCTTCCTTAATCTTGGACTGATGCTTATCCTGGAACAGCCTTCAGTCTTCTCCTATTCTGAAACAATTACTGAGCTGTTAAAGCAGCTACAAAACAACCTTGTTTAAAAAGCAAATTTGGATAATTTGCCTCTCCTAAGAATGTGTAAATCTAAATCAACATGTAAAGGCATTCTTCGCTAAAATCTCACCTTGAGAGTGGAGAAACTGATTACTTTTTTAAAATAAATTTAGAGTACCCAATTCATTTTTTCCAATTAAGGGGCAATTTAGCGTGGCCAATCCACCTACCCTGCACATCTTTGGGTAATGGGGGCGAAACCCACGCAAACACGGGGAGAATGTGCAAACTCCACACGGACAATGACCCAGAGCCGGGATCGAACCTGGGACCTCGTCGGCGAGAGGCAGCAGTGCTAGCACCACCATGCTGCCCTGAGAAACTGATTACTAATTCCTGATTATGGCATAATTAATTTAGGGAACACTATGTGGTTGCTTGCTTCTTTACTACCTGAATGAAGCATTTAGCCTCGGACTAGATAATAATTAAAACAGCTGGAATTTTTTAAAATTAAAAATTTACAACACTTAATATATCCACGGAGATTCTTCCATATTATATGCAACTTGCCTTAGAATTGTGGGAAGATTTTAATGTAAGTGGCTGTCTGCCTCCATCTAATGTCTGATAGCTAATTTAAATGCACAGGCAGCACGGGAGCACAGGGGTCAGCACGGTAGCACAGGGGGCAGCACAGTAGCTGTGATGAACGGTTACTGTATTACTGTACCCTTATCATCATGTAAGATGATGTCCCCTATAAGACCGGGCTTGGAACCCTGGGGGACTCCGCCTCCGCCCACCTGGGAGCCGTATATAAGAGGCCGCCTTGTGGGCACCCAGTTAGCACCCGTCTTGGCACCAGGCTAGTTCTTAGCTTATTTACCGTTTTTCTCTCTAAGCGTCGTTATTGAGGGTACAACAATTTAATAAGCTAAACTACATCAGGATGGACGCAGGCCTAAAACCAGAGAAGCTCAACACCGGCGGCAAAAGACATTTTTTAATACTGGCTCCGATGTTTCGAGGCCTACCTGGACTCCTCAGAGACTCCCATCCTGGTGCTACGCAAGCTGCGCCTACTCCACGCCCGGGTGAGTCACAGAATCTCCGCCACGTTCGAAAAGGCGACTACTTATGAAGAGGCAGTCGAGTTACTCTGCAAGCGGTTCGTCAAACCCATCAACGAGGTATGCGCCAGGCACCTGCTCTCTACCTGTCGCCAGCGCTCGGGGGAATCGCTCGACGAATTCGTTAAAAAACTCACCGCGCTTGCCAGGGACTGTGGCCATCAGGATATGACAGGGAAAACCCATACGAACCTGCACATCAGAGACGCGTTCGTGTCCGGCATCCGCTCGACCTACATCTGGCAGCGGCTACGCGAAAACGGTTCAAAAGACCTCCAGGACATGCTAACGCTCGCCTCCTCGCTGGAGGTGGCCCGACATAATTTGGGTACGTACCCTGTGGACTCTGCGAGCCCCCCTCGGACTTCCTCAGACTCAGCCACGTTACGGGCCTGCGCCGCACGGTGACCTGCTCATCCTGGGGGCACACCGTGCTACATCTGCGGGCAGGGCTAGCATCCACGCCCACGCTGCCCAGCCCTCTCCGCAATCTGCAGCGACTGCGGGAAGAAGGGGCATTTTGCAAGGGTCTGCCTGGCCAGTCCCAGGGGCCAGAAAAACAAAGAACAGCCGGCCCGAAAATTAGGCTCTCAGGCCCGCAGGCCTCGCAATGCGGCTGCGAACCGACCCGACACGCCCCCTTCTGACGCGTCATCCGCCTCGTGCGAATCGTGGGAGTGGCCATCTTGTCAGCGGCCATCTTCTCGACCCGACACGTGCGACCGACGGCGGCGGCCATTTTACGAGTCCAACTCGGCTGAGGACTCGGACTACCCGCGACTGGGAGCGATCACCCTCGATCAAACCCAGCCAAAACATCTGCAGAACTCGATGATGAAGGTCCAAGTCAACGGGCGCGACACTTCATGCCTCTTTGACTCCGGGAGCACGGAGAGCTTTATTCATCCAGAAACGGTAAGGCGCTGCTCCTTGTGCACCCATCCCGCGTCCCAAACCATAGCCCTCGCATCCGGGTCCCACTCAGCACAAATCAAGGGTACTGTATTGCGGATCCCTCCATCCAGGGCGCCAAATACATCCGTTTCAAACTTTATATCCTCCCCCACCTCTGCGCCCATCTGCTGTTCGGACTGAATTTCCAGTGCAGCCACCAAAGCCTGACACTGAAGTTCGGCGGACCCTTGCCCACCCTCACGGTATGCAGCCTTGCGACACTGAAAGTCGCACCCCCCTTGCTATTCGCGAACCTCACTCCCGACTGTAAGCCCGTCGCCACCAGGAGCCGGCGGTACAGTGCCCAAGATATGACTTTTATCAAGTCAGAGGTCCAGCGTTTACTGGGAGAGGGGGTCATTGAGGCTAGCAACAGCCCCTGGAGAGCACAAGTGGTGGTAGTCCGGTCCGAGGATAAGAAACGGATGGTCGTGGATTATAGCCAGACCATAAACCACTTCACGCATCTTGATGCGTATCCCCTCCCTCGTATAGCAGAAATGGTAAATCGGAATGCCCAATACCGAGTATTTTCCACGGTCGACCTCAACTCCGCCTACCACCAGCTCCCCATCCGACCAAAAGACCACCCCGATACTGCCTTCGAAGCAGCCAGCCAGCTCTACCACTTCCTCAGAGTCCCCTTTGGCATCACAAATGGGGTCTCCGTCTTTCAAAGGGCAATGGATCAAATGGTGGACCAGTACGGTTTGCGGGCTACATACCCGTACTTGGACAATGTCACCATCTGCGGCCATGAACAGCAGGATCATGACGCAAACCTCGAAAAGTTCCTCCAGACCGCCCGAGCCCTTAACCTGACCTATAACGAGGAAAAATGGTTTTCCACACAATCCGGCTAGCCATCCTCGGCTATGTTGTGGAAAACGGGATCCGAGGTCCCGACCCTGACTGCATGTGCCCCCCTAAAGGAACTCCCCCTTCCCCGCAGCCTCAAACGGTGCTTGGGGCTCTTCTCCTATTACGCCCAGTGGGTCCCCAAATATGCGGACAAAGCCCGCCCACTCATAAAGTCCACGATATTTCCCCCGTCGGCTGAGGCTCGATTGGCCTTCAACCGCACCAAGGCCGATATCACCAAGGCCGCTATGTGGACAAAACTATCCCCTTCCAGGTGGAGAGCGATGCATCAGACATCACCTTGACTGCTACCCTCAACCAGGCAGGCAGACCAGTAGCGTTCTTCACCCGGACCCTCACCGCCTCCGAGATTCGGCACTCTGCAGTCGAGAAGGAGGCACAAGCCATTTTGGAGGCTGTGCGGCACTCCTAGTCGGTAGGAGGTTCACCCTCGTCACCGACCAACGGTCGGTAGCCTTCATGTTAGATAACGCACAACGGGGCAAAATAAAAAACGATAAAATTTTGAGGTGGAGGAACGAACTCTCCACCCACACATATATCAAGTATCGTCCAGGGGAGCTCAACGAGCCCCCAGATGCCCTGTCCCGCGGCACGTGTGCCAACACGCAGGAGGACCGCCTGCAAGCCATCCACAATGACCTCTGCCACCCGGCTCGTCCATTTTATCAAGTCCCGCAACCTACCTTACTCAACCAAGGAGGTCAAGGCCATGACCAGGGCCTGCCAGATCTGTGCGGAGTGCAAACCGCACTTCTACCAGCCAGACAAGGCCTCGGGGCCCTTTGTGCGACTAAGCGTGGACTTCAAGAGGCTCCTCCCATCCACCAACCGCAATGCCTATTTCCTCACCGTTATCGATAAGTTCTCCCGCTTCCCATTCACCATTCCCTGCCCCGACATGACCTCTGCCACCGTGATAAAGGCACTGCACAGCATCTTCACCCTGTTCGGTTTCCCCGCTTATATCCACAGTGACCGGGGTAAATCGTTCATGAGCGATGAACTGCGTCAGTATCTGCTCAGCAAAGGCATCACCTCGAGCAGAACGACCAGTTATAACCCGCGGGGAAATGGGCAGGTGGCGAGGGAGAGCGCGACAGTGTGGAAGGCAGTCCTTCTGGCCCTACGGTCAAGACGTCTCCCAACTACCCGCTGGCAGGAGGTCCTACCCGACGCCCTACACTCCATTAGGTTGCTCCTCTGCACGGCCACGAATGAGACCCCTCACAACCGATTGTTTGTCTTCCCCAGGAAGTCTACCTCCGGGGTCTCGCTTCCACCTTGGCTGTCGGCTCCGGGACCTGTCCTTCTCCGGAGGCACACGAAGAGCCATAAAATCGGACCCCCTTGTTGAGAAGGTCCGATTACTACACGCAAACCCGTTACGCCTACGTCGAGTACCCCGACGGCAGGCAAGATACGGTTTCCCTCCGGGATCTGGCACCCACTGGTTCCCCCACTACAGACGCCCCTTCCCTCGCAGCTCCCGGTACCCACTGCAACACACCCCCTCCCGGCCCCACTCCCCGTTGGTGGGCCCCTACCGCGCGCGCCCCCTAACACACCCCCTCTACACACCCCGTCGGCCCCGGCACTGCTACCCCCAGCCCCACCTATTCCCCTTGCGCCCCGATCCCCTACCCTGACCCGGACCAAGGCTCCGATCACCGTGCTCCCGGGCGTACCCTCAACTAAGACGTCCGTGTCCGCCGCACCACCGCCCGAGCTGAGGTTGATAAGGACGATCCGGCCACCGAGACGAATGGACATATGATGGCACTTCACCCCGCCGTACTTTTTTAAAAACGGGGTGAATGTGATGAACGGTTACTGTATCCTTATCATCATGTAAGGTGATGTCCCCTTTAAGACTGGGCTTGGAACCCTGGGGGACTCCGCCTCTGGCTCCGCCCACCTGGGAGCCATATATAAGGGGTCGCCTTGTGGGCGGCACCCAGTTAGCACCCGTCTCGTTCTTAGCTTATTAAAGCCTTCTTTACCGTTTTACTCTCTAAGCGTCGTTATTGAGGGTACAACAGTAGCACAGGGGGAAGCACGGTAGCATAGGGGGCAGCACAGTTGCTTCATAGCTCCAAGGTCCCACGTTCGAGTCCCGGCTTGGGTCACTGTCTGTGCGGAGTCTGCACGTTCTCACCGTTTCTGTGGGGGTTCCTCCGGGTGCTCCGGTTTCCTCCCAGTCCACATTTGTGCAGGTTAGGTGGATTGGCCATGATAAATTGCACTTAGTTTCCAAAAAGGTTAGGTGGGGTTACGGGGATAGGGTGAGCTTAAGTTGGGTGCTCTTTCCAAGGGCCGGTGCAGACTCAATGGGCTTCTGCACTGTAAATTCTAAGATTCTACATGATGCTTTTACAGCCAAAATGTAGAAACAACCATTTTTCTGAGAGCCACTTTTTTGAATGGCTGCAGTCCATGCGGTGAAGGTATTCCTCTAATGTAAGGGAGGGAGTTCCAGGTTTCCTCTTGGTAACAGTAAAGAAGTGATGGTTTGAAACTTGGAGGGAACTGGAAGTGGTGTTCCCATGCAGTTGCTGCTCTCGTCTTTCTAGATGGTAAAGGGCACAGGGTTGGAAGGTACTGTGAAAGGAGCCTTGGCCAGCTTTTACAGTGCATCTTGTAGATATTACACACGGCAGTTATGGTGCACCTTTAGTGAATATTTAAGGTGGTGAATTGAGTATGAATCAAGCAGGTGCAACACTCACCCAGGCAGGCGGAGAGTATATCAGTCCCTACTTGTGCCATGTCGGTGGTGGAGGGATTTTGGGAAATCAGGTGAATTACTCCACCAAGAATTCCCAGCTTCTGACCTACTCATACAACCACATTATTTATGTGGTCCGCCTAGTTAAGTTGGTGACCTCCCCAAAAGTTGATGGTGGGGTTCAGCAGTTGGGGATTGACATAGAAAATAGGAGCAGGAGGAGTTCATTCAGCTCTTCGAGCCTACTCTGCCATTCATTGTGAACATCATGGCTGATCATCCAACTCAATAACCTAATCCCGCTTTACCCTATATCTTTTGATCCCCTTCAGCCCAAGTGCTCCATCTAACTGCTTCATGAAAACATACAGGGCAGGATTCTCCGCCGTCGGGATGCTCCGTTTTGCCGGCAGCCCAGGGGTTTCCTGATGGCGTGGGACTGCCCCACAATGGGAAACCCCATTGACCAGCCGAGATAACGGAGCATCCCGCCGGCGGGGTGAAATAGAAATGTGGCACAGCGGGACAGGGAATCCAGCCCACAATATTTTGGCCTCAACGACGTCCTGTGGTAATGGATTCCACAGGTTCATCACTTCCTGGGTGAAGAAATTTCTCACCTCTGTCCTAAATGGTCGACCCCATATCCTCAGACTGTGACCCCTGATTCTGGACATCCCCAACATTGGGATCATCCTTCTTGCATCTACCCTGTGTCATCCTGTTAGAATTTTAATAGATAATGCTTATACAGTTGAGTGTCAAGGGATGTGGTTGGAGATTATTTATTGTTGTAGATAAGTCATTCCCTGTGTGGTATGAATGTTACTTGTCAAATATCAGTTGGCCAAGTCTTGCTGCATCCAGTTATGTACTGCTTCACCATCTGAGTTGTGAATAATCTAGTTGGAATAATCTCAAATCATAAATCATTAAAAAAAGGTTCTACCTGCATGACACCACAAGCCCACTCATGCATCCTTAATATTTTATTTTTCCTGTATCCTCTATGTTGTAATGTTTGGAAGCAGTGTGCCAGTTTTTAAGATCAAACCCACCCATCTGCACTCAGGCATGCATACAGGGAAACATGCAGAAATTGGAAAGTTCAAAATTCTCAGTGCACTGTTCTTAAGAATATCATCATACACTATCATAAACTTGATTCTAAAAGTACAATATTGCAGCAGTTCTGGTGTCCAAAATTTTACTTCATCCCTCATCGGATTAATTTTACAGTTAATCTTGCAAAGACAGTGCCGGTAGCTTTAATAAAGGAACATGGAACCTATTTCACCTGATAGCCAATGAACTGGTGGAACTATATGGCTTTGAACTCCAGCCTGGAGACTGGACTCTGTGAGATACCATTCTCTTAGCTGTCTAAGGTCTTTGATCCTATCAAAATTATCCCATGAATATCTGAAGATTAAAATCCTAATTTGCAAGTGATTCAAATCAATTGTTAATTAAGATACTAAAAGTACATGTTGTTGATAGAACTATTCATGGCCTAATACTATTAGATCTCAGAGTAGATTACTGCCTGTACAGGTTTATTATTCAATTTCAATTACCAATATCATGAAGAGATGTTAATTTCCTGGTTGTGTACAGTCCTAATGTTTATTTACTCATAATATCTGAAAATGATAAAGTACAACATCTGTTAATTTCAACAAGTATAACTTTGCCTATGATTCTATAAGGAGTAGGAATGAGACCACATTTGAATTCACTGTATTTGTACAGATCTGGCAGACCCTGTACAGAAAGGAATTCTGGACCAGCACTAACGTTGGTCATATAGATGAAAATAATCCACAGCAATAGTTATTGACAACAGGGGGTGAGGGAGGCACAATGATCTATTTTTATATTTTATTTAGCATAAATGTTCCTGTCATTTTTGTAAAATGTTTTCTGATTTCACAGCTAATATTTTACTGAAATAATTTGATAGATGACATTGAAGACAGTCCATTGTGGGCTGCTTGTATCACGAATGATGGAGCAGGCAATTTATAGCCTTTACTGTACAGGGGACACTTCTTCAGGTCACATGGCCACTCTGTCCAAGCATAGCGAATACCAGTTATCTTCTGGTGACACTCGTTTAGGGATAAAGACAGTGTGTTAATGGAGTGGTTGATAATGGGGGCAGCGAGCCACTCACAGCTGGACAAATTCCCCTTTTGGCAGCAACACACCTACAGAGAAAAAAATATAAAATTCTCTCAGTGATTATGCATTAATCCCAGCATCCCAATCGCTGATCAGCAACTACTTTTCCACCACACTTGTTCACTTACATTGGTCACAGATTTCCTTACACTGCAATCACAAGATAATGGCATTGTCTAGACAAAGCCCATCATTGGCACTTGCAGTGGGGTGATAATTCTGCACCTTCCACAGGAACATTTATTTATTTTATCTCACCTTTGACGACAAAAGAGGCTGTTCCTCTCATGTAACTTGGATTAAGACATTTACTTTCACGAGAAAAGCAAATCCCTCCATTGACAGATGATCCAAATGCCGTCACTTGAATTAATGATCCTTTGTTGAATCACAGGTAATTGATTTGTAGGCCCTGATGAGACATTTAGAATAGATGTGGATGGGCAGTGGTTAGCAAGTTTTTATCCCCAGGACACACTTTTGCCAACTGGCCGACCTTTGTGACCCACGCCGGCCGACTTTTGGGACCCACGCTGGCCGACCTTTGCTTAACCTTTAATGCGAAAGGTGGGCCTGCTTGGTCCTCAAAATCTCATTTGAATCAGTTTCAAAGGAGGATAGGGCAATGTGCATATCAGGTGCAGACTTCAGCCAGTTCCTTTGTGCCACGGAAGATCCAACATGTAGGCTGTCGTGAAGAGCAATAACAAAATGCTCGTTTTACTCAGCACTGATATGCCTGGGAGATGCTACACCAGAATGCTGACAGTCCCATGGGCTTTTGGTGTGTTTTCAATGTGGAATCCCAGGTCAGGTATAGCAATATTGTCTTTTGGAGTCAGCTGTAAGATAATAACTGACTCTGGGGTCTCAGCCTCAAAAGGAACTTTTCACCCACCACTTCTCTTGCAAAATATGAAACTTCTCTCATTTGCACGGACTTCCCTGTATATAACACTTTGCATCCTTATTTGCATTGGCACAATTGAGAAAACCATACCTCAAGAAATCATCTTTATACTGCTTTGTTCCTGAGTTAAGTTTCTTCTTTGTGAGCTGTTAACCAGAGTCCCTGGAGCTCTGTACAAAGCTAACACTAGCAGTGTTCTGACCTGCAGATTCTGTTGTGAGATCCTGCCCAATAGGTACACTGCCTACTTGTGGCTCGAGCCATCTCTTACTTGGAGGAAAGTAATCCATCTTCACAGTCCTCTTGCCTTGCTTTCCAGCAGCTAGAAAATGGAAGCAGCTCTACTCCATGATTTGGCACCAAAAACACAGAGACACAGGGCACTTGACGTCAAGTGTATGTGCAGGGCCTGTGACCTGCTCACTGCTGCTGCTTCTGACTGGAAGACTGTACGCATCCTAATTTATTTTTATTTAAAAGGCGGCAGCGGGCATTGGGTGCTTCTCCCGCAATCAGGACCACTGCAGGACCAATCGCTCCGCGACTGTCCCGCTCCACACCCCCACCATCCACGGGACACGACCCGCACTTTGAAAAACACTGCAGGACAATACTAGCTCATGATGATTACTGTGATTATGATGAACAGCTTCCTTCTATGCAACAAATTTCTGTTTCTCCCGCTCTGCATTGTCTATCCGGCAAAAGTGGGCAGAGCATCTTCATGGGCTATCAGCCACATCACATTTCATGGAGTAATTATCAAACAGAAATAAATCTATCCATTAGTATTATTCAAAGCTCCCCATTTCACAAAAACTGATTATTGTTCTGTACTAAACGTGCTGTGGTACAGCACTGACTGGTAAACAGTGGCCTCACCAAACTGGCAGCTGCAAGAGGATTTGAGGGCACATATGTCTTTTACGGAAGGAAATATGAAGTCTTTACACTTGTCTATAATTGATTGCAGTCCTACACCATCCGGGCTCATGGCTCTCTCAAATGGCTGAGTAAATTAATGAAAAGGAAATAGGGGTGGACAATCTCCATTCGTGGAGCTTCCTCCTCCAATTAGTTGATCGCCATCATTCATGTGACAGATGCAGAGCTTTGATCTGATCCATTATTTGTGGGATTGTTCAGCTCAGACTATAGCATGCTGTGTCTGCTCTTTAGTAAGCATGTCATTCCATGTTGTAGCTTCACCAGGTTGGCACCTCATCTTCAGGTGCACCTCCTGTTGCTGCTGGCATGTTTTTCCTGGCACCCCTTACTGTATCAGATTTGGTACCCGAGCTTGATGGTAATGGTGGGGTGAGGGGTATGCCTGGCCATTGTGCCAGAATACAATTCTGCTTCTGTGGATGGCCCACAACACTTCATGGATGCTCAATTTTGAGCTGCTAGATTTATTCTGAATTTAACCCATTTATCATAATGGTTGTGCCACACAATACAACGGAGGGTGTCCTTAGTGTGAAAATAGGACCTCATCTCCACAAGGACTGTGTGGTGGTCACTCCTATCAATACAATGACGGACAATCTGCATGGATGAAAATGAGGTTAAAGTAGGTTTTTCCTTCCTGCTGGTTCCCTCAGTGCCTGTCCCAGGTCATGTCTGACAGATGTGTCCTTTAGCATTGAGCCAACTCAGTCATTAGTAGTGCTATGGAGCCACTTTTGGAGATCGGCATTGACACCCTCACCCAGAGTACATTCTGTGTCTTTGCCACCCTCACTGCTCCTTCCAACTGGTGTTCAACATGGAGGACTATTGATTCATCAGCTGAGGAAAGCTAGTAAGTGGCAATCAGCAGATTTCTTTGTCCATGTTCAACCTTATCCCTCATTTTCAGGACTAACAGGGCCATACCCCTCTGACTATAAACCACGTAGCCACAAGTTAAAATATGAAAGGAAGCAGGAGCAGTTTCAATGGCTGCAGTAAAGGAACCTGTTCTCGCTGTTTAGGGACATTCAAGTGGAAGCCTGAGGAGATCACACCAGCTCTGCAAACTCTATCCAATATGCAAAATAAAAAGCTTGTTCTATGCAGTAACACCATCACTTACTAGAAAACCTGTGTGTCTGGAGAAGACTAGCTATTAGAAACTGAGTGCATCTATGGCATACCTCAAATATGTCTTTACTGAGCTCAAGCACAGTCAGCTCCTGTGTGTAGGTGATGATCAATTCTGTACTGTTCTTGAGCTGAAGACCCTTTGGAAATGGGCCTTGGAAAACAACTGCCGTCTCTCCATAAGCCACTGCTTGAGCACCAAGGTATAATCTGTACGCTACATCTTGTTTATATCGAGGATGAATGCTGAAAAATATTAAGGTCAGAATTTAATGGAAACATTTCTAAGTTCATTTGTGGCGGTTGAGTTCCCCATTGCTATCAAACAGCACTTTGTCACTTTTTTGGCACTAAGGAAGTTTCTCTCCGGTTTAGCTTAGAATTATTTTCAGCATTGGGGAGCTAAACTCAGAGATCAGGCCGCCATTTTGAAAGGTTGCCCCGATCTCCAAGTGAACTTTTGGGTGCCCCACATCTCCTACCCATGGGCAATGTCACCCTCCACACACATGGGCATTACCCCCCCACCCCAAGTGAGAACACTCCGCTATGGGATCGATGGGGGGTTCCCCTCTTCAGCCCCCCCATGCCCCCTTAAAGGCCCACCCCCTCTGGGACCCCCACCAGCCCCCCCCCCCCCCCCCCCAACCTCCCAGAGCCCTGGCTTACCTGCCCTGCATCTCCCTGCCATTCATACACCCCTGCACCCGCCTTTCATGGGCATGTCCCCCGGCCCTTGCAGAGCCACGCTGGCACCCTTGCATTGCCGCCCTCTTCTAGGACTTTCTGCTTGCTGGCTCAAAACCCTCCCCTGGATGCACTTGAGTATTCCGTCCCCTCTAAGCCTTTCACACTTTGCCTATCCCAATTAGTATTAAGTTGAAATCCCCAACTATTATTACCCTATTGATTTTACACTTCTCTGAGATTTGCCTACATAACAGCCCTTCTATGTCTCCCTAACTGTTTGGGTGCCTGGAAACATGATTTCCCCATTTTTTGTTTTTAAGTTCCACCCAAATGTAGGGCAGCACAGTGGTTAGCACTGCTGCCTCACAGCGCCAGGGATCCGGGTTTGATTCAGACCTTGGGTGACTCGTGTGGAGTTTGTATGTTCTCCTAGTGTCTTCATGGGTTTCCTCTCACAGTCTAAAGATGTGCAGGTTAGGTGGATTGGCCATGCTAAAGGTTAGGTGGGGTTACGGGGATAGGGCAGGGGAGTGAGCCTGGGTGGGGTGCTCTTTCAGAGGGTCGCTGCAGACTAGATGGGCTGAATGGCCTCCTTCTGCAAGGTAGGGAATCGATGAATCTATACGGCTTCAATTTAAGAGCCTGCTAATAGGATCCCTCCTCACTGCGGTAATTGATGCCTTGATCAATATTGTGACACCATCTCCTCTTTTACACCTCATTCCTCTTTCTCACCTGAAGATTCTATAGCCCGGGATATTGAGCTGCCAATAATGCCACTCCCTCAAATATGTCTCTGTGATAGCAATAATATCATACTCCCATGTGTTAATAACACCCTCAATTGATTTGCCTTACCCGTAAGACTCCTTGCATTAAAATACATGCCATACATGCAATTTGGCCTTGTGCCTTAATATGTCTATCTTCACTCTACCTTCCAGGCTGACTTTTTGTTCTCCTATATTTGGCTGTGCATCAGTGTGCACAGTGCAGCATCATCAGTTGAGATGTTAACTTCAGACACTGTCTTCATCTTTGCAAAGGTGTAAAAGATTCCATGGCAGCAAAGAAGGGAATACGAGTTCTCTTGGACTCCTGCTAAATGCACCTTTCTCATTCATTCATTTTCATTTTTTGAGTCTTGCTGTGCACAAATTGGTGTTCCTTGTGCCTTTAAAGTAATTGCCTGGTTGTGAAGCAGACTGATCATTCCCGAGGATGGTAACACTATTGAAAGTAATTTCTTTATCTTAGACAGATTGCCACGTGGCTCACAGACAGTTCCTCTGTTTGGGTAATCTTCTTACAAAGCCGCCTCTGCATGGTTACTACCAATTTGGCGTTACGATCACCCAGTATGCCTACCTGATGCTGCCACGCCCCCGCACCTGTGACATTGCCTGCAAAGCAATGTGCATATTCACGTTATGTGCAGCCTTTCACAACTGGAGTTATGATTCCGGCTGAGTGTGATCAATGTTACCCAGATACAGCACAAAAGTCTATTTGGATCTTTGCTACATACGTGCCAAAAGGAGATTTCTCATCGCCCAGGTCCATTGCAACAGCCATGAATGTTCTCCTCATCTTTGGGTTTGGAGCATATCCAAAATCAGCAGTTTGATGCCAGCGTATCCATGAAAAAGAATCATCTGGGACAGCATTGTGGTAGGTTGATAGCTACAGGAAGAATAATTCCAGCAATCTTTATAAACTAGAATTCATTAATACAAAGCAGAAGTAGTGGAGGAGTACTGAGGGAGTAGTACACTGTCAGAATGGCAATACTGAGGTAGTGCTACACTGTCAGAACGGCAGTAATGAGGGTGCGCTACACTGTCAGAAAGGCAGTAATGAGGGAGTGCTACACTGTCAGAATGGCAGTAATGAGGAAGTGCTACACTGTCAGAATGGCAGTAATGAGAGTGCACTACACTGTCAGAATGGCTGTAATGAGGGAGCGCTACACTGTCAGAATGGCAGTAATGAGGGAGCGCTACACCGTCAGAACGACAGTAATGAAGGAGTGCTGCACCATCAGAACGGCAGTAATGAGGGAGCGCTACACTGTCAGAACGGCAGTAATGAGTGAGTGCTGCACCATCAGAACGGCAGTAATGAGGGAGCGCTACACTGTCAGAACGGCAGAAATGAGGGTGCGTTACACTGTCAGAACGGCAGTAATGAGGGTGGGCTACACCGTCAGAATGGCAGTAATGTGGGAGCACTACACTGTCAGAAAGGCAGTAATGAGGGAGCGCTACACTGTCAGAACGGCAGTAATGAGACAGCACTACACTGTCAGAATGGCAGTAATGAGAGTGCACTACACTGTCAGAACGGCAGTACTGAGGGTGCGCTACACTGTCAGAACGGCAGTAATGTGGGAGCACTACACTGTCAGAATGGCAGTAATGAGAGTGCACTACACTGTCAGAACGGCAGTACTGAGGGTGCGCTTACACTGTCAGAATGGCAGTAATGAGTGAGTGCTGCTCCATCAGAACGGCAGTAATGAGGGAGCGCTACACTGTCAGAACGGCAGAAATGAGGGTGCGTTACACTGTCAGAACGGCAGTAATGAGGGTGGGCTACACCGTCAGAATGGCAGTAATGTGGGAGCACTACACTGTCAGAAAGGCAGTAATGAGGGAGCGCTACACTGTCAGAAAGGTAGTACTGAGGGCGCGCTACACCGTCAGAACGGCAGTAATGAGGGTGCGCTACACTGTCAGAACGGCAGTACTGAGGGCGCGTTACACTGTCAGAATGGCAGTAATGAGGGTGCGCTACACTGTCAGAACGGCAGTACTGAGGGCGCGTTACACTGTCAGAATGGCAGTAATGAGGGTGCGCTACACTGTCAGAACGGCAGTAATGAGGGTGCGCTACACTGTCAGAATGGCAATAATGAGGGTGCGCTACACTGTCAGAAAGGCAGTACTGAGGGTGCGCTACACTGTCAGAACGGCAGTAATGAGGGTGCGCTACACTGTCAGAACGGCAGTACTGAGGGCGCGCTACACCGTCAGAACGGCAGTAATGAGGGTGCGCTACACTGTCAGAACGGCAGTACTGAGGGCGCGTTACACTGTCAGAATGGCAGTAATGAGGGTGCGTTACACTGTCAGAATGGCAGTAATGAGGGTGCGCTACACTGTCAGAAAGGTAGTACTGAGGGTGCGCTACACTGTCAGAATGGCAATAATGAGGGTGCGCTACACTGTCAGAAAGGCAGTACTGAGGGTGCGCTACACTGTCAGAATGGCAATAATGAGGGTGCGCTACACTGTCAGAACGGCAGTACTGAGGGCGCGTTACACTGTCAGAATGGCAATAATGAGGGTGCGCTACACTGTCAGAAAGGCAGTACTGAGGGTGCGCTACACTGTCAGAAAGGCAGTACTGAGGGTGCGCTACACTGTCAGAACGGCAGTACAGAGGGTGCGCTACACCGTCAGAACGGCAGTAATGAGGGAGCACTACACTGTCAGAATTGCAGCAATGAGGGAGTGCTACACTGTCAGAATGGCAGTACTGAGGGCGCGTTACACTGTCAGAATGGCAGTAATGAGGGAGCACTACACTATCAGAACGGCAGTAATGCGGGTGCGCTTACACTGTCTGAACGGCAGTACTGTGGGCGTGCTACACTGCCAGAATGGTAGTAATGAGGGAGTGCTACACCATCAGAATGGCAGTAATGAGGGAGCGCTGCACAGTCAGAATGGCAGAAATGAGGGAGTGCTACACGGTCAGAATGGCAGTAATGTGGGAGCACTACACTGTCAGAATGGCAGTAATGAGAGTGCACTACACTGTCAGAACGGCAGTACTGAGGGTGCGCTGCACTGTCAGAACGGCAGTAATGAGGGTGCGCTTACACTGTCAGAATGGCAGTAATGAGGGTGCGCTACACAGTCAGAAAGGCAGTAATGAGGGAGCGCTACACTGTCAGAACGGCAGTAATGAGACAGCACTACACTGTCAGAACGGCAGTAATGAGGGAGCACTACACTGTCAGAACGGCAGTAATGAGGACGCGCTGCTCCATCAGAATGGCAGAAATGAGGAGGCGCTACACCGTCAGAACGACAGTAATGAAGGAGCGCTACACCATCAGAACGGCAGTAATGAGGGAGCGCTACACTGTCAGAACGTCAGCAAGGAGAGAGCGCTACACCGTCAGAACGTCAGTAATGTGGGGCCGCTACACCCTCAGAACGGCAGTAATGAGTGAGTGCTGCACCATCAGAACGGCAGTAATGAGGGGCCGCTACACCGTCAGAACGGCAGTAATGAGGGTGCGCTACACCATCAGAACGGCAGTAATGAGGGTGCGTTACACTGTCAGAACGGCAGTAATGAGGGGCCGCTACACCGTCAGAACGGCAGTAATGAGGGTGCGCTACACCGTCAGAACGGCAGTAATGAGGGAGCGCTACACGGTCAGAATGGCAGTAATGAGGGAGCGCTACACTGTCAGAAAGGCAGTACTGAGGGTGCGCTACACTGTCAGAATGGCAATAATGAGGGTGCGCTACACTGTCAGAAAGGCAGTACTGAGGGTGCGCTACACTGTCAGAATGGCAATAATGAGGGTGCGCTACACTGTCAGAACGGCAGTACTGAGGGCGCGTTACACTGTCAGAATGGCAATAATGAGGGTGCACTCTACTGTCAGAAAGGCAGTACTGAGGGTGCGCTACACTGTCAGAAAGGCAGTACTGAGGGTGCGCTACACTGTCAGAATGGCAATAATGAGGGTGCGCTACACTGTCAGAAAGGCAGTACTGAGGGTGCGCTACACTGTCAGAACGGCAGTAATGAGGGTGCGCTACACTGTCAGAAAGGCAGTACTGAGGGTGCGCTACACTGTCAGAACGGCAGTACAGAGGGTGCGCTTCACCGTCAGAACGGCAGTAATGAGGGAGCACTACACTGTCAGAATTGCAGCAATGAGGGAGAGCTACACTGTCAGAATGGCAGTACTGAGGGCGCGTTACACTGTCAGAATGGCAGTAATGAGGGTGCGCTACACTATCAGAACGGCAGTAATGAGGGTGCGCTTACACTGTCTGAACGGCAGTACTGTGGGCGTGCTACACTGCCAGAATGGTAGTAATGAGGGAGTGCTACACCATCAGAATGGCAGTAATGAGGGAGCGCTGCACAGTCAGAATGGCAGAAATGAGGGAGTGCTACACGGTCAGAATGGCAGTAATGAGGGAGTGCTACACGGTCAGAATGGCAGTAATGAGGGAGCGCTGCACAGTCAGAATGGCAGAAATGAGGGAGTGCTACACGGTCAGAATGGCAGTAATGTGGGAGCACTACACTGTCAGAATGGCAGTAATGAGAGTGCACTACACTGTCAGAACGGCAGTACTGAGGGTGCGCTACACTGTCAGAACGGCAGTAATGAGGGTGCGCTTACACTGTCAGAATGGCAGTAATGAGGGTGCGCTACACAGTCAGAAAGGCAGTAATGAGGGAGCGCTACACTGTTAGAACGGCAGTAATGAGACAGCACTACACTGTCAGAACGGCAGTAATGAGGACGCGCTGCTCCATCAGAATGGCAGAAATGAGGAGGCGCTACACCGTCAGAACGACAGTAATGAAGGAGCGCTACACCATCAGAACGGCAGTAATGAGGGAGCGCTACACTGTCAGAACGTCAGTAATGTGGGGCCGCTACACCCTCAGAACGGCAGTAATGAGTGAGTGCTGCACCATCAGAACGGCAGTAATGAGGGGCCGCTACACCGTCAGAACGGCAGTAATGAGGGTGCGCTACACCATCAGAACGGCAGTAATGAGGGTGCGTTACACTGTCAGAACGGCAGTAATGAGGGGCCGCTACACCGTCAGAATGGCAGTAATGA
This sequence comes from Scyliorhinus torazame, assembly GCF_047496885.1. Classification (NCBI taxonomy): domain Eukaryota; kingdom Metazoa; phylum Chordata; class Chondrichthyes; order Carcharhiniformes; family Scyliorhinidae; genus Scyliorhinus; species Scyliorhinus torazame. The sequence goes on along the minus strand of NC_092727.1, from coordinate 61,940,608 downwards.
GGGAGCGCTACACTGTCAGAACGGCAGTAATGAGGGTGCGCTACACCGTCAGAACGGCAGTAATGAGGGTGCGCTACACCATCAGAACGGCAGTAATGAGGGTGCGTTACACTGTCAGAACGGCAGTAATGAGGGGCCGCTACACCGTCAGAACGGCAGTAATGAGGGTGCGCTACACCGTCAGAACGGCAGTAATGAGGGAGCGCTACACGGTCAGAATGGCAGTAATGAGGGAGCGCTACACTGTCAGAAAGGCAGTACTGAGGGTGCGCTACACTGTCAGAATGGCAATAATGAGGGTGCGCTACACTGTCAGAAAGGCAGTACTGAGGGTGCGCTACACTGTCAGAATGGCAATAATGAGGGTGCGCTACACTGTCAGAACGGCAGTACTGAGGGCGCGTTACACTGTCAGAATGGCAATAATGAGGGTGCACTCTACTGTCAGAAAGGCAGTACTGAGGGTGCGCTACACTGTCAGAAAGGCAGTACTGAGGGTGCGCTACACTGTCAGAATGGCAATAATGAGGGTGCGCTACACTGTCAGAAAGGCAGTACTGAGGGTGCGCTACACTGTCAGAACGGCAGTAATGAGGGTGCGCTACACTGTCAGAAAGGCAGTACAGAGGGTGCGCTTCACCGTCAGAACGGCAGTAATGAGGGAGCACTACACTGTCAGAATTGCAGCAATGAGGGAGAGCTACACTGTCAGAATGGCAGTACTGAGGGCGCGTTACACTGTCAGAATGGCAGTAATGAGGGTGCGCTACACTATCAGAACGGCAGTAATGAGGGTGCGCTTACACTGTCTGAACGGCAGTACTGTGGGCGTGCTACACTGCCAGAATGGTAGTAATGAGGGAGTGCTACACCATCAGAATGGCAGTAATGAGGGAGCGCTGCACAGTCAGAATGGCAGAAATGAGGGAGTGCTACACGGTCAGAATGGCAGTAATGAGGGAGTGCTACACGGTCAGAATGGCAGTAATGAGGGAGCGCTGCACAGTCAGAATGGCAGAAATGAGGGAGTGCTACACGGTCAGAATGGCAGTAATGTGGGAGCACTACACTGTCAGAATGGCAGTAATGAGAGTGCACTACACTGTCAGAACGGCAGTACTGAGGGTGCGCTACACTGTCAGAACGGCAGTAATGAGGGTGCGCTTACACTGTCAGAATGGCAGTAATGAGGGTGCGCTACACAGTCAGAAAGGCAGTAATGAGGGAGCGCTACACTGTCAGAACGGCAGTAATGAGACAGCACTACACTGTCAGAACGGCAGTAATGAGGACGCGCTGCTCCATCAGAATGGCAGAAATGAGGAGGCGCTACACCGTCAGAACGACAGTAATGAAGGAGCGCTACACCATCAGAACGGCAGTAATGAGGGAGCGCTACACTGTCAGAACGTCAGCAAGGAGAGAGCGCTACACCGTCAGAACGTCAGTAATGTGGGGCCGCTACACCCTCAGAACGGCAGTAATGAGTGAGTGCTGCACCATCAGAACGGCAGTAATGAGGGGCCGCTACACCATCAGAACGGCAGTAATGAGGGTGCGTTACACTGTCAGAACGGCAGTAATGAGGGGCCGCTACACCGTCAGAATGGCAGTAATGAGGGAGCGCTACACTGTCAGAACGGCAGTAATGAGGGTGCGCTACACCGTCAGAACGGCAGTAATGAGGGTGCGTTACACTGTCAGAACGGCAGTAATGAGGGGCCGCTACACCGTCAGAATGGCAGTAATGAGTGAGTGCTGCACCATCAGAACGGCAGTAATGAGGGGCCGCTACACCGTCAGAACGGCAGTAATGAGGGTGCGCTACACCGTCAGAACGGCAGTAATGAGGGCGCGCTACACCGTCAGAACGGCAGTAATGAGGGTGCGTTACACTGTCAGAACGGCAGTAATGAGGGGCCGCTACACCGTCAGAATGGCAGTAATGAGGGAGCGCTACACTGTCAGAACGGCAGTAATGAGGGTGCGCTACACCGTCAGAACGGCAGTAATGAGGGTGCGTTACACTGTCAGAACGGCAGTAATGAGGGGCCGCTACACCGTCAGAATGGCAGTAATGAGGGTGCGCTACACCGTCAGAACGGCAGTAATGAGGGTGCGCTACACTGTCAGAACGGCAGTACTGAGGGCGCGTTACACTGTCAGAATGGCAGTAATGAGGGTGCGCTACACTGTCAGAAAGGCAGTAATGAGGGTGCGCTACACTGTCAGAATGGCAATAATGAGGGTGCGCTACACTGTCAGAAAGGCAGTACTGAGGGTGCGCTACACTGTCAGAACGGCAGTACAGAGGGTGCGCTACACCGTCAGAACGGCAGTAATGAGGGAGCACTACACTGTCAGAATTGCAGCAATGAGGGAGTGCTACACTGTCAGAATGGCAGTACTGAGGGAGCACTACACTATCAGAACGGCAGTAATGCGGGTGCGCTTACACTGTCTGAACGGCAGTACTGTGGGCGTGCTACACTGCCAGAATGGTAGTAATGAGGGAGCGCTGCACAGTCAGAATGGCAGAAATGAGGGAGTGTTACACTGTCAGAAAGGCAGTAATGAGGGAGTGCTACACGGTCAGAATGGCAGAAATGAGGGAGTGCTACACGGTCAGAATGGCAGTAATGAGGGAGTGCTACACTGTCAGAATGGCAGAAATGAGGGAGTGCTACACTGTCAGAAAGGCAGTACTGAGGGTGCGCTACACTGTCAGAATGGCAATAATGAGGGTGCGCTACACTGTCAGAAAGGCAGTACTGAGGGTGCGCTACACTGTCAGAATGGCAATAATGAGGGTGCGCTACACTGTCAGAACGGCAGTAATGAGGGCGCGTTACACTGTCAGAATGGCAATAATGAGGGTGCACTCTACTGTCAGAAAGGCAGTACTGAGGGTGCGCTACACTGTCAGAAAGGCAGTACTGAGGGTGCGCTACACTGTCAGAATGGCAATAATGAGGGTGCGCTACACTGTCAGAAAGGCAGTACTGAGGGTGCGCTACACTGTCAGAACGGCAGTAATGAGGGTGCGCTACACTGTCAGAAAGGCAGTACTGAGGGTGCGCTACACTGTCAGAACGGCAGTACAGAGGGTGCGCTACACCGTCAGAACGGCAGTAATGAGGGAGCACTACACTGTCAGAATTGCAGCAATGAGGGAGTGCTACACTGTCAGAATGGCAGTACTGAGGGCGCGTTACACTGTCAGAATGGCAGTAATGAGGGAGCACTACACTATCAGAACGGCAGTAATGCGGGTGCGCTTACACTGTCTGAACGGCAGTACTGTCGGCGTGCTACACTGCCAGAATGGTAGTAATGAGGGAGTGCTACACCATCAGAATGGCAGTAATGAGGGAGCGCTGCACAGTCAGAATGGCAGAAATGAGGGAGTGCTACACGGTCAGAATGGCAGTAATGAGGGAGCGCTGCACAGTCAGAAAGGCAGAAATGACGGAGTGCTACACGGTCAGAATGGCAGAAATGAGGGAGTGCTACACGGTCAGAATGGCAGAAATGAGGGAGCGCTACACTGTCAGAATGGCAGAAATGAGGGAGTGCTACACGGTCAGAATGGCAGAAATGAGGGAGTGCTACACGGTCAGAATGGCAGAAATGAGGGAGTGCTACACGGTCAGAATGGCAGTAATGAGGGCGCCATTAGCAGAAATGAAGGAGCAGTACACCATCTAAATGGCAGTACTGAGGGCATGCTACACTGTCAGAACGGCAGTAATAACGGCATGCTACACAGTCAGAACGGCTGTAATGAGGGCATGCTACACTGTCAGAATGACATTACGAACATATGAATTAGGAGCAGTAATAGGCCACTAGCCCCCTCAAGCCTGCTCTGCCACTCAATAAGATTATGGCTAATCTGATTGTATCCTCAACCCCACAGAACCCACCTACCCCCAATAACCTTTCACCCCCTTATTAATCAAAATCTATCTAGCTCTGTCTTAAAATATTCAGTCTCCTCTACTGCTTTTGAAGGACAGTACGAAGTCTTACAACACCAGGTTAAAGTCCAACAGGTTTGTTTCGATGTCACTAGCTTTCGGAGCGCTGCTCCTTCCTCAGGTGAATGAAGAGGTCTGTTCCAGAAACACATATATAGACAAATTCAAAGATGCCAAACAATGCTAGGAATGCGACCATTAGCAGGTGATTAAACCCTTACAGATCCAGAGATGGGGTAACCCCAGGTTAAAGAGGTGTGAATTGTATCAAGCCAGGACAGTTGGTAGGATTTCGCAGGCCAGATGGTGGGGGATGGATGTAATGCGACATGAATCCCAGGTCCCGGTTGAGGCCGCACTCATGCGAATCGCCGAGCAGAAACTTATAGCCAAGTTCCGCACACATGAGTGCGGCCTCAACCGGGACCTGGGATTCATGTCGCATTACATTCATCCCCCACCATCTGGCCTGCGAAATCCTACCAACTGTCCTGGCTTGATACAATTCACACCTCTTTAACCTGGGGTTACCCCATCTCTGGATCTGTAAGGATTTAATCACCTGCTAATGGTCGCATTCCTAGCATTGTTTGGCATCTTTGAATTTGTCTATATATGTGTTTCTGGAACAGACCTCTTCATTCACCTGAGGAAGGAGCAGCGCTCCGAAAGCTAGTGACATCGAAACAAACCTGTTGGACTTTAACCTGGTGTTGTAAGACTTCGTACTGTGCTCACCCCAGTCCAACGCCGGCATCTCCACATCATGGCTTTTGAAGGAAGAAAGTTTCAGAGACTCACAACCCTCAGAGTTAAAAAAATTCTCATCTCGGTCTCAAATAGGTGACCACTCATTTTAAAACAGTGACCCCTAGTTCTAGATTCTCCGACAAGAGGCAACATCCTCTCCACATTCAAGTCGTCAATACCCCTCAGGATCTTAAAGATTTTGATCAAGTTGCCTCTTAACTTTCCTGAACTCTAGTTGATACAAACCTAACCTTTCTAACCTTTCCTCAGAAGATAACCTGCCCATTTCCTGGTATTGGTCCATTAAATCTTCTCTGAACTGCTGCAAACGCATTTCCATCTTTCCTTCAATAAGGAGACCAGTACTGTACACTGTACTCCAGATGTCATCTCACCAATGCCCTGTATAACTGAAGTATAACCTCCCTACTTTTTTAATCAATTCCCTTTACAGTATATTCTAACATTCTAATAGCTTTCCTAATTGCTTGTTGTACCTGTACCTGTCTTTTGTGATTCATGCACCAGGACACCCAGATCCCTCTGCATCTCAGAGCTCTGCAATCTCTCACCATTTAGATAACAAGTTTCTTTTTTATTCTTCCTGCCAAAATGAACAATTTCATATTTGCCCACATTATACTCCATTTGCCAGAGTTTTGGCCACTCACTTAACCTGTGTTCCTTTGTAGCCGCCTCATGTTCACTTCACAATTTACTTTCTCATTTGTCTATGTGTCATCAGCAAATTTAGCAACATATATTTGGTCCCTTTATCTAAGTTATTTATATAAATTGTAAAAAGTTGAGGCTGCCCTGAAAGTTGAACCCTGAGGCACACCACTCTCCAACCAGAAAAAGACCCATTTATGGCAATTCTTTTTCCTGTTAGCTAGCCAATCTTCAATCCATGTTAATATGTTACCCCCTACAACTTGAGCTTTTATTTTAAGATCCTGGGGTTCTTTCCAGTCACAACTTCACAGATCAAATTGCAATTCATAGTTTTGTATTTAATGCCATTAATTGAGCATTTCATAAACTTCGATTTGTTTTCAGTCAGTGTTCCACCTGTCACATTCTTCATTAAAGTCTGAAGTGTTAACCTGTGCATGCTAACCAGATACATCTAGTTACGATCCCACACAATGAAAAATGATTCCAAGGACTTCTACATCTCAATGGTAATAGTGCAAAATTGATGTCATTGTGCAACACCAACACCAGGGGCTGGTTTAGCACAGAGGGCTAAATAGGTGGCTTGTAATGCAGAACAAGGCCAGCAGCACGGGTTCAATTCTCGTACTGGCCTCCCCGAACAGGCGCCGGAATGTGGTGTCTAGGAGCTTTTCACAGTAACTTCATTGAAGCCTACTTGTGACAATAAGCGATTATTATTATTAAACTAAAAAAATCAGATACACCAGTCAGAATTCTCCTGTTATTTTTCTCCTGAATTGTTCTTTCATTATACCAAGGTTCATAGGAGGTGGCTGCAGAGATGGTGTTGCATTGTGATGTTCTGGGGTTCACTGGGTTGTGAAGCAATCAGTAGTTAGGAGAGTGACACTGCTGTTGAGGGGAGGGAGGGAAGGTAAAGGAGAGGAAGAGGAGCTGCTGACCAACTGAACATGATGTGTGTCAATGACTGTCAGAATCTATTGTTTAGGCAAAAATTGGATGGGTCACTGGGCAGGGGAGGTTGTGTCTGGCAAATTTATTTGAATTTTTTAAGGGCAAGCCATACCTTCAATCTGGCTATTTTCCTGACACCTCTTGGCTGGGAGAAATGGAAAGGCAGAATGTTTTTATAGTGGTGGAAGGTTTCTCAGTGTCTAAGTGATGGAGGTGGGGAGGACTGGCATGCAGATACAGCTGATGGACGTAATGCCAGGACCTGAAAAGTGGAGTGTGACGGGCGTGACTGCAAATGTTCAAGGCTTTGCTGGGACCATGTCTGGAATGTCACGCGCAGATTGTGGTCTCTTTATCTGAGGAGGATTTACTTGACTTGGTTCATTGGAGTGAGCCATCTTGCTCTCTGGAGTTTGGAAGAGTGAGAGGTAAAATTTAAGGGATTCTGAGGGGCATTACAGGATGGATGCTGGGGCGTTGTTTGTCTTGGCTGCAGTCTGGACTAGACAGGGACATCATGATCTCAGGGTTGTTGGGGAGGTGTGAAGTGGTGCAGGACGTGATTGTTTGGCACTGTGAATCGTAGGAGTTCCTGCTCTGGAGGGCGGTAGATGCTTAGTCGTTGAGTGTACTCTGGGGGAGTAAGGGACCGAGTGCAAAAGTGAAATTCAGATAGATGATCAATTATGGCCTTAAGTGTTGGAACATGCTTGAGTGGCTGAATGGCTGGCTCCAGCTCCTGTTTCTTATCTTTTTAATTGTTGTTTCGCAGCTCCAGTGTTGCTGACTTGGTGCAACTTCGGTCAACAATGGTACTGATTGGCACATAGATTATTCATAGAATTTACAGTGCAGAAGGAGGCCATTCAGCCCATCGAGTCTGCACCGGCTCTTGGAAAGAGCACCCTACCCCAAGGTCAACATCTCCACCCTATCCCCATAAACCGGTAACCCCACCCAACACTAAGGGCAATTTTAGGCACTAAGGGCAATTTATCATGGTCAATCCACCTAACCTGCACATCTTTGGACTATGGGAGGAAATCGGAGCACCCTGAGGAAACCCACGCACACACGGGGAGGATGTGCAGACTCTGCACAGCCAGTGACCCAAGCCGGAATCAAACCTGGGACCCTGGAGCTGTGAAGCAATTGTGCTATCCACAATGCTACCGTGCTGCCCACATTTGAGGCCCTGACTCAACTCAAAACTCTCCCAGACATAAACCCTTGCACAAACCCCACCCCCAACACACCTCAGTATTTTGCTTTTATTTTAGTTTTAAATTACCTGGACAAATCCAAAAGGAAAGTCTATTTCTGTGGCTCCTCCAGATCCTTGATGGAAAACCTGCCTCCAATCCTCGATCATAGTTGGGAATGTGCAGTTATACTCTGCATTGTGCCAGGCTGCGTTTGATTCACCTACAAGTAAATCATATCAAGCATTAAGCCTCAGATTATCTTGAGGGGACAAAGTCTTTAGTGTCACTTTCACCATCCCACCAAAGGCCATTAAAATCAACAAACCTCCAATTCGGTCAGTATTATAATAAGTTATTCAGGCACGGGACAGTGTACAAGACGTTATTCAGGCATGGAGTAGTGTACAGGACCTTATTCCCAAACGAAAGATCCACACAAAATGCCCAGAAGGGCAATCAATATCAAAACAGAACAAGGTTTAGGCCCAAAAAGGACCCCGTTATAAATGCAAAATTGGTCTCATAGCAAAAGATGGTTGGTCACCTAAAAGAGGACTACGTTCTTCATATACTCAAAGACAAGTTACAGTGATGCATGACAAGGGCCTGTGTGGAGGGTTGGTTAAAGAAGGAGAAAGGTTAAAAAGAAGTTGAGGATAAATAGTCAGGAAGAAAAGTTTACAAAGGCCCAAAGCAGAAATTAAAATTGCTGCGGGAAAGAAATAGATGATATGTTTTGTTTTTAAAGAAAAGGCAATTGGATTTTGTTTTCAGTTTGTGTGGTTTGAGAATATGGGGAATAATACCAATTTCTGAATGAAAACTCATCTTATAAAGAGTCTAAATTATGGTTTTGTTCATTGTGAAACCCATCTTCTGTTTAACCCATTGTAGTGTTTGGTTATTGCTCTACGTATAAACACTTCTATTGTTTTTGGGAAACTGGTCACATTTGTGATTTTGAACGGGTTGAAGCTGTGCTCCAGTCCTGGAAAATAACACAAGGTTTGAAAATTATGTTCAATTACATGAAGGTCTTGCAGACTGGTTATAAGACTTGCAAATATTTTTCTTAAATTGGCAGTTTTGACTTTCTTAAATATTTAGTGATTTGACTTTGATTTTTTTGCATATTTGAGGTAGCATATAATCAGCTTGATCGTACTCAAATATCGAGCTGGAAACTCTTTGTTGAAAAAGTGCTGAAAATGTAAAAAAACAATTGAAATTTAATGTAAAAAAAAAGAAATTTACTGTCAGATATTGTCTTCTCTGAAGATATTTTTGAAAGTAATAATGCCACCAATGATTTATGTTGTCTCGTAGATTTTCAATTTCTAAGGATACAAATTGAGATTATTTTTAAAGTTTTTGCCAAATGCTGCAATTGCAGTTATCTGATAACGTTTTGCTTTCTTAAAAAAAAATGAAGTTAACTCTTTCTGCTGACAGCCGTTTATTCAGTTTAGTTCACCGCACACAAAGTTTGCATTAATGAATGTGACATATATGTGGAATTTCATGCATTGACTAAGTTTCTTAATCCTAAATTAATATTTCCCAATGATTAAATAAATTATGATTTGGCAAATTAACCCGCTGGGCCTTTGAGCAGAATCACAATGAATTCAGTTTTTCGTCTGGTGACCGTGATTTTTAGGTCCACATCAATAATCATGATTCAGCAAGAGATCCAGCAATTTGAAGAATGAAATAACTTATTTGCAGATATGAAAAGTGTGGTGACGTTTTGGACTTTGGCCTTTCAGACTTGGCTGTAACCTATTCAGGGTAATGTGCTATCATCTGAGACAGAGTTTTGGAGAAGGGGGGCATGTCTAAGCTGATTGCAAACACTTTTGTCTCTAATGTAAAACCATTCAGCCTGCGCATCACAGTTTGTGAGATTGCAATTGATCAAATAAATTGATATGTTTCAAGCACTCTGGAAGGACATTTTTACACTAACTTTGAGGGATTAATCACATTTTCAGTTAAATAAATTAATGGAAAGCAGTTCTCGTGGTTCCTAAGTTTTGTGGCAAATAAAATTGAGCATTGGACTGACAAGTTCTGTCTACAATGTTTTCATTTGGATTTGGAATAACTTTGAAAGGATAAAGAAAAAACAAACAGAATGTACAAAATTCTGGGACTCTGGGAATGCTGATCTAGGTTACAGGGCAGCACGGTAGCACAAGTGGCTAGCACTGTGGCTTCACAGCACCAGGGTCCCAGGTTCAATTCCCCACTGGGTCACTGTCTGTGCAGAGTCTGCATGTTCTCCCCGTGTCTGCGTTGGTTTCCTCCGAGAGCTCCGGTTTCCTCCCACAGTCCAAAGATGTGCAGGTTAGGTGGATGGGCCATGCTAAATTGCCCTTTGTGACCAAAAAGGTTAGGAGGAGTTATTGGGTTATGGGGATAGGGTGGAAGTGAGGGCTTAAGTGGGTCGGTGCAGACTCGATGGGCCGAATGGCCTCCTTCTGCACTGTATGTTCTATGTTCTATGTTTTAAAAATCTGAGAACATTGAATTGGACTATCAAGTTCTTCAGGGCTCATAAATGAGATAGAATGGTAACTAATTGGATACATAGAATAAAAGGGAGTGATTGAGGATAAAAGACAGACTCAGAAAAATCAAAAAGGAATTATTTCAAAAATAGTATAATCATCTGGTGTAATCAATCACCTGGTGTAATCCAATGAAAGTTATTATAAGACCATATGACATAGGAGCAGAATTAGGCCATTCAGTCCATCGGGTCTGCTCCGCCATTCAATCATGGCTGATATTTTTCTCATCTCCATTCTCCTGCCTTCTCCCCATAACCCCTGATCCCCTTATTAATCAAGAACCTATCATAAATACACTCAGTGATTTGGCCTCCACAACCTTCTGCGGCAAAGAGTTCCACAGATTCACCACCCTCTGACTGAAGAAATTCCTCCTCATCTCTGTTTTGAAGGATCGTCCCTTTAATCTGAGATGGTGTCCTCTGGTTCTAGTTTTTCCTACAAGTGGAAACATCCTCTCCACATCCACTCTCTCCAGGCCTCGCAGTATCCTGTAAGTTTCAATAAGATCCCCCCTCATCCTTCTAAACTCCAATGAGTACAGACCCAGAGTCCTCAAACGTTCCTCATACGACAAGCTCTTCATTCCAGGGATCATTCTTGTGAACCTCCTCTGGACCCTTTCCAAGGCCAGCACATCCTTACTTAGATACGGGGCCCAAAACTGCTCACAATACACCAAATGGGGTCTGACCAGAGCCTTATACAGCCTCAGAAGTATATTCCTGGTCTTGTATTCTAGCCCTCTTGACATGAATGCTAACATTGCATTGCCTTCCTCACTGCTGACTGAAACTGCACATTAACCTTAAGAGAATCGTGAACCAAAACTCCCAGGTCCCTTTGTGCTTCTGATTTCCTCATTTAGAAAATAGTCTATGCCTCCATTTCTCTTTCCAAAGTGCATAACCACACACTTTTCCACATTGTATTCCATCTGCCACTTCTTTGCCCACTCTCCTAGCCTGTCCAAGTCCTTATAGGCAGCACAAGTGGATAGCACTGTGTCTTCACAGCGCCAGGGTCCCAGGTTCGATTCCCTGATAGGTCACTGTCTGTGCGGAATCTGCACGTTCTCCCCATTTCTGCGTGGGTTTCCTCCGGGTGCTCCGGTTTCCTCCCACAGTCCAAAGACATGCAGGTTAGGTGAATTGACCATGATAAATTGCCCTTAGTGACCAAAAAGGTTAGGAGGGGTTATTGGGTTATGGGGATAGGGTGGAAGTGAGGGCTTAAGTGGGTCGGTACGGACTCGATGGGCCGAATGGTCTACTTCTGCACTGTATGTTCTATGTTCTGCAGCCCGCCTGCTTCCACAATATTACTACTACTACTACTAATAATAATAATCACTTGTCACAAGTAGGCTTCAATGAAGTTACTATGAAAAGCCCCTACATGTCCCTCTACAGATCTTTGTATCATCTGTAAACTTAGCAACAGTGTCTTCAGTTCCTTTTTCCAGATCATTAAAGTATATTGTGAAAAGTTGTGGTCCCAGCAAAGACCCCTGAGGCACAAACCAATCACCGGCTGCCATCCTAAAAATGACCCTTTTATCCCCACTCTCTGGGCGCAATTCTCCTCTCCCACGCCGGTTGGGAGAATCGCCTGGGCCGCCGAAATTTCCGGGGCCGCCGGTCCGACGCCCTCCCACGATTCTCCCAAGAGACGGGAACGGCCCGGTCGAGTTTCGCGGGCCGCAGGCCGGAGAATCGCTGGAGATACGCAAAATGGCGATTCTCCGGCACCCCCGCGATTCTGACGCCCGGATGGGCCGAGCGGCCAGGCCAAAACGGCGGGTTCCCCCCAGCGCCGTCCACACCTGGTCGCTACAGTCGTGGGCGGTGAGTGAACGCTGGGGGGGCGGCCTGTGGGGGGGGCGAGGGGGGATCCTGCACGGGGGGTACCTTGAATGTGGGGTGGCCCGCGATCGGTGCCCACCGATCGTCGGGCCGTCCTCTCTGAAGGAGGAACTCCTTCCTTCTGCCGCCCCGCAAGATCCGTCCCCCATCTTCTTGCGGGGCGGATTTGGACAGGACGGCAACCACGCATGCGCGGGTTGGCATTGGCCAACCCGCACATGCGCGGATGACGTCCGTTATGCGGCGCCGGCCGCGTCATCTATTCGGCGCCGCTTTTACGCGGGCGACAAGGCCTGGCGCGGGTAGATGACGCGGCCCCGATACTGGCCCATTGTCAGGGCCTGAGTCGGTCGGGACCGGGGCCGTTCCGCGCCGTCGTGTACCTCGACGGCGTTCACGACGGCACGGCCACTTCGGCGTGGGGATGGAGAATCGCGCCCTCTGCCTTCTGCCAGTCAGCCAATCTTCTATCCATGCCAGAATCGTACCCTTAACACAATGGGCTCTTAACTTATTTAACAGTCTCCTATGCGGCACTTTGTCAAAGGCCTTCTGGAAATATAAATAAATCACGTCCACAGGTTCTCCTTTGTCTAACTTCTTTGTTACTTCCTCAAAGAACTCTAACAGATTTGTCAGACATGACCTCCCTTGACGACGCCGTGCTGATTCAGTCCTATTTTATCATGCGCTTCTAAGTACTCCGCAATTTCATCCTTAACTCTAAAATCTTACCAATGACTGAAGTCAGGCTAACTAGCCTATAATTTCACATCTTCTGCCTCCTTCCCTTCTTAAACAGAGGGGTAACATTAGCTACTTTCCACCCTTCCTGCCTCTAGTGATTCCTGAAAGATCACCACCAATGCCTCCACAATCTCCTCAGCTCTCTCTTTTAGAACTCTGGGGTGGAGTCCATCCAGTCCAGGTGATTTAGCCACCTTCAGACCTTTCAGTTTCCCTAGAACGCTCTCCTTAGTAATGGTCACTGCATTTGTCTCTGTCCCCTGATTCTCCTGGAACTCTGGCATCTCACTGGTGTCTTCCACCGTGAAGACTGATGCAAAGTAACTATTCAGTTCGTCTGCCATTTCTTTTTTCCTTATTATTACTTCTCCAGCCACATTTTCCAGTGGTCCAATGTCTATTTTTGCCTCTCTCTTACCTTTTATATATTGAAAAAAAATCTCTTCCCATCTTCCTTTATATTACTGGCTAGCTTGCACTCATATTTCATCTTCTCCCCCCTTACTGCTTTTTTAGATGTCCTCCGCTCGCTTTTAAAGGCTTCCCAATCCTCTGGCTTCCCACTAATCCTTGCCACCTTGTATGCTTTTTCTTTTGCTTTTATGATGTCCTTGACTTCCCTCGTCAGCCATGGATGCCTTGTCCTGCCCTTAGCATGTTTCCTCCTCCTTGGGATTAATTTCTGCTGCATTTCCCGAATAACCCCCAAAAACACCTGCCATTGTTGTTCCGCTGTCTTCCCTGCTAGGCTCGCTTTCCAATCAATTCTGGCCAGCTCTTCCCTCATGTCTTTGTCCTTACCCTTATTCAATTGTAATACCGTTACATCTGATTCCAGCTTCTCCCTCTCCAACTGCAGGGTAAATTCTATCATATTGTGGCCACTGCTCCCTAAGGGTTCCTTCACCTTAAGATCCCTAATCAGGTTTGTCTCATTACACATCACCAAATCCAGAAATGCCTGTTCTCTAGTAGGCCTTGTCACAAGCTATTTATCTTCTGCCCCACATCCTGACTACTACTAGTGGGCCTGTACATAACTCCCATCAGGGTCTTTTTAACTTTGCGATTCCTCAACTCTACCCACAGAGATTCTATGCCTTCTGATCCTATATCGCTCCTTTCTATCGATGTAATTTAATTCTTTACTAACAATGCACCCCCGCCGCCTATGCCTGTCCTTTCGATAGGACACATATCCTTGGATATTTCGATCCCAGCCCTGAACCCCTTGCACCCACGTCTCTGTGATGCCCACAACATCAGACAGGTATTATGGGCCAGGGTTGAGAGAACACCAAAGTATATCATGGAGTTCACCTGACCCACAACTTTTAATAGATTTTGGTTATGAGGAGCACAAGGGCCCACTTTCCAGGTGTTATGCAACAGAGATCTTGGGCATCATTCTCCGACCCCCCGCCGGGTCGGAGAATCGCCGGGGGCTGGCGTGAATCCCGCCCCCGCTGGTTGCCGAAGTCTCCGGCACCGGAGATTCGGCGGGGGCGGGAATCGCGCCGCGCCAGTTGGCGGGCCCCCCCCCGCTCGATTCTCCAGCCCGAATGGGCCGAAGTCCCACCGATAAATTGCCTGTCCCGCCGGCGTGGATTAAACCACCTTTTGAACAGCGGGACAAGGCGGCGTGGGCGGGCTCCGGGATCCTGGGGGGGTCGCGGGGCGATCTGGCCCCGGGGGGCGCCCCCACGGTGGCCTGGCCCGCGATCGGGGCCCACCGATCCACGGCCTGTGCCGTGGGGGCACTCTTTCCCTTCCGCCTCCGCCACGGTCTCCACCATGGCGGAGGCGGAAGAGACTCCCTCCACTGCGCATGCGTGGGAAACTGTCAGCGGCCGCTGACGCTCTCGCGCATGCGCCGCCCGGGGATGTCATTTCCGCGCCAGCTGGCGGGGCAACAAAGGCCGTTTCCGCCAGCTGGCGGGGCGGAAATTCCTCCGGCGCCGGCCTAGCCCCTCAATGTTGGGGCTCGGCCCCCAAAGATGCGGAGCATTCCGCACCTTTGGGGCGGCCCGATGCCCGTCTGATTGGCGCCGTTTTGGGCGCCAGTCGGCGGACATCACGCCGTTTCGGGAGAATTTCGCCCCTTAAGTATTTTAAAAAAAAACAATGTTTATTCTATGAATCCGGATAACATTTTATAAACACACAGTAAACATCTTATCAAATCCCAACACATATACCCAACCAAAGATACAGTACTCTATAGGTAACCTTTAGTAACTTTCCTAACAACATGTGTAAGCCAAACACCCTTTTTTCCTACCAAACAATAGGTTTGCATTCCTTACAGAAACAGGTATTACTGTGAAGTTATCACGTGGCCTGGAGACATTCTTTAGCATGCAGAGAGAGCAAAACACACCTTCTTGGTTTGAATGCAGCTCCCCAACTGAAAACGAAACCAAAAAAAACTCAAAGCCACAAAGCCGCTTCCAGCTCAAAACAAAAATAAAAAGCAGAGCCAGAGCCCAGCGCCACCCACACATTGACATCACTGCAGCCATTTGAGAAGACAAACATTTCTTAACGTGACATTCCCATGAAACAGGCCAATTTCAATATTCGCAACAAGCTCATTTACCTTGTTCCGTACACTACGCGCATTTAGGTACAACACCCTCAGTCCTGCATGGACCACCTCCCTTCTCACACTTGTCACCTTTTTTGCTCTGCCTGAGGGTAATGTTGTTCGCTTATTTTGGTTCTCTATTTCCCATTCAGATATTACACCTGCTGAGCTAACATTCTGGTTCCCACCCCCCTTCCATACTAGTTCAAATCCTCCCGAGTGACTAGCAAATCTCCCAGCCAGGATATCGGTGCCCCTCCAGTTTAGATGCAACCCGTCCTTCTTGTTCATACCTGCCCTGGAAGAGATCCCAATTCTCCAGAAATCCGAAACCCTCCCTGCTACAGTTTAGCCACGTGTTTAGTTGCACTATCCTCCTATTTCTAGCTTCACTGGCACGTGGCACAGGGAGTAATCCTGAGATTACAACCAATCCTGAGATTACAACCCTAGAGGTCCTGCTTTTAGCTTGCTGCCTAACTCCCTGAACTCCTTGTGCAGGACTTCATCACTCTTCCTGCCTATGTCGTTAGTACCTATGTGTACTACGACCTCGGACTGTTCCCCCTGCTCCTTCAGGATGACCTGTTTTCGTTCAAAGACATCCTAGACCCTGGCACCAGGGAGGCAACATACCATCCTGGAATCTCTTTCACGTCCACAGAAGTGCCTATCTGTGCCCCTTACTATAGAGTCCCCTATAACTATCATACTCCTGCACTTTGCCCTCCCCTGCTGAGCAACAGAGTCAGTTGTGGTGCCAGTGTTCTGGCTGCTGTTGTTTTCCCCTGATAGGCTACCCCCCCTCCAACGGAATCCAAAACGGTATACCTGTTAGGGAGGGATTCCTGCACTGCCACAGGGGATTCCTGAACTGACTGCCTGCCCTTTCTAGCGGTCACCCATCTATCTGCCTGCATCTTGGGTGTGACCACGTGCCTATAACTCCTATCTATGACGCTTTCCGCCACCTGCATGCTCCTAAGTGCATCCAACTGCTGCTCCAGCCGAACCACGCGGTCTGTATGGAGCTGCCATTGATTACACTTCCTGCAGACGTTGTCGACTGGAATGTTGGCAGCGTCAAGGATCTGCCGCATCTCACAGTCAGAGCACTGCACCCCACTGAGTGACATTTAAGCACTAGTTAGTTAATTCAAAATAAATACTTGAATTGTTATTAGATTAAGTTACAATTAACTGTATGGCCCTGACACTAGAATTTTACTGTAAAATTAAATGCTAAATACTAATCTCTGTCATCAGGTTTAGTTACTCCTCTACCTAGTTAATTAATTAATTTTAATTAGGTTTTTTTTCAAATTTAATAGATTCCCGCTTTACTGGATGCTCTCTGGATCTCTCCCTGCAGATTACCAGTTACAAAGCCAGAAGAAAGAAATCAAAACTCAAGGGAAAAGCACCTCCTCTCACTCTGCACCAAATTACCACACTGCTCCAAATTACCAACTTTCAATCCCCACTCTCGCTGCCTCACTCAGGCTGTCTCGAACTTCACGTGTACAAACCTGACTGAATGTGCGCCATTGCCTCACTCTTATATAGAACCCACCTAAACTGAGATGATTCACACTAGTTAAGCTTCAAACAGAAGAATGCAATTTACACTTTTGCCACTATTCAGGCTTCAGGTGATTGACAGATAACTACCATTCAGCAATTAGGGTGGGGGCAGCTCCAGCCAACTAGACACTAAACTAGACAATCAATCTGGTATCAATGTACATTCTTGGATAGTTTATTCTTGAAAATATTTACATTCCTGGCTTTGAATTTAAGAAAGTTTCACTTGATAATCTACACTGCTGAGACATTGGGACCTTGACAGCGCCGCAAATGGAGATTTCTGGACAGGCCTGGGGCTGGATTCTCCATTAGGTGATGCCTAAATCGCGAAACGCGATGGGCCGGATAATCGACTCCGAGGACGAAATCAAGGCTGACACCGGTTTCACGTCGAATCGACATTCTCCGGCCCCCAAAAACGACAAAATCGCGGCCCGAAAGTAAAGTATGCATCCCATTACCAGTCCTGACGACTGATTCTCCAGGGCCTCAGCGATTCAGCGCCTCGGATGGGCTCATTTCCCGACAGTGTGTTTCTAATGTGGTGTTAAAAATCATGAAGCTGGCGTGCTGGCTAAGGCGGCTGAGAGAGGAGGTAGGAGGTGGCGTGGGGGGACTACGGGCTCCCGGCTCAGACTCCAGGCGTGCTTTCTGCGGGGGCCCTGCCAGGGCTGGGGAAGGGGGGGTCGGTCGGCTGAGCAGCCGGGGAGCCCTCAACAGCACATCAGCGGGTCTGGTCCATGGAATGGAGGATGATGACAGCCCGCTCTGCGATGAGCTCCGTGCTCCACATTGTATGACAATGACTCATGCCCACAGTAGTACCTTCCACCTGGGTGATCCCTGCATGCGAACTGATCAGTCCATCACACGATCCTGTCGAATAGCTGGGGAGTGGGTGCGGATGACAGCGGCGGGAGGGGGGTGCAGTTACACGGTGCACCCACAGGGCCTCACCCGTCCCCACCCCTCAATCCCAGTGGCCAGCACTGACCGCCCCACACCCACACCCATCAGCCAGCACAGAGGCAGGTTTGAATGGTGTGAATATGTGTTTATTGTGAACAAATATACACAGTCTGTGCCCCAGCCCATATAACTAAGCTGTGCCCAGCACCCGTGCCAACTTAACTAGTGTCTAAATTTCTGGTCTTATGGGCCCTACCACTACGCCTTTGTGGTTCCCCAGACAGTATAGCAGCAGTGGAGGTGGCCTGCTGTGACTCCTGCCCTGCGACGAGGTTTCCCGTTGGCGCAGGTGTCCTGGGGCGGCCTGGCTGCTCCTCAGGTGACCCGGGTGGCGTGGTGCCGTCCTGTTCTGCCCGCTGCCCATCAGATTTGACAGGGACAGGAGGGGGAGGAGGGTCCAAGGTGCTGTGGTATTCCGGCACCTCCCCTGCGGGGTCACGGGCATGGGCCCCATCACCTCCTCCTCCCTCGGGGTGCCCGATGGCCCCCGGGGCTTTTCCATGGGACAGGGGTGCGAACGGGGCCATCCCCCGAGGCTCCTCGCCACCTGGCACTGCCAGTCCTGGAGGCCCGCTCTGGTATCATAAGAACTAGGAGCAGGAGTAGGCCATATGGCCCCTCGAGCCTGCTCCGCCATTCAATGAGATCATGGCTGATCTTTTGTGGACTCAGCTCCACTTTCCGGCCTAAACACCATCACCCTTAATCCCTTTATCTTCAAAAAACTATCTATCTTTATCTTAAAAACATTTCATGAAGGAGCCTCAACTGCTTCACTGGGCAAGGAATTCCATAGATTCACAACTCTTTGGGTGAAGAAGTTCCTCCTAAACTCAGTCCTAAATCTACTTCCCCTAATTTTGAGGCTATGCCCCCGAGTTCTGCTTTCACCCGCCAGTGGAAACAACCTGCCCGTATCTATCCTATCTATTCCCTTCATAATTTTATATGTTTCTATAAGATCCCCCCATATCCTTCTAAATTCCAACGAGTACAGTCCCAACCTCTCCTCATAATCCAACCCCTTCAGCTCTGGGATTAACCTAGTGAATCTTCTCTGCACATCCTCCAGTGCCAGTACGTTCATTCTCAAGTAAGGAGACCAAAACTGAACAGAATACTCCAGGTGTGGCCTCACTAACACCTCATACGATTGCAGCATAACCTCCCTAGTCTTAAACTCCATCCCTCTAGCAATGAAGGACAAAATTCCATTTGCCTTCTTAATCATCTGTTGCACCTATAAACCACCTTTTTGCAACTCATGCACGAGCACACCCAGGTCTCTCTGCACAGCAGCATGTTTTAATATTTTATCATTTAAATAATAATCCCTTTTGCTGTTATTCCTACCAAAATGGATAACCTCACATTTGTCAACATTGTATTCCATCTGCCAGACCCTAGCCTATTCACCTAACCTCTCCAAATCCCTCTGCAGACTTCCAGTATCCTCTGCACTTCTTGCTTTACCACTCATCTTAGTGTCGTCTGCAAACTTGGACACATTGCCCTTGGTCCCCAACTCCAAATCCTCTTTGTAAATTGTGAACAATTGTGGGCCCAACACTGATCCCTGAGGGACACCACTAGCTAGAGTGCCAACCAGAGAACACCCATTAATCCCCACTCTTTGCTTTCTATTAATTAACCAATCCTCTATCCATGCTACTACTTTACCCTTAATGCCATGCATCTTTATCTTATGCAGCAACCTTTTGTGTGGCACCTTGTCAAAGGTTTTCTGGAAATCCAGATATACACATCCATTGGCTCACCGTTATCTACCGCTCTGGTAATGTCCTCAAAAAATTCCACTAAATTAGTTAGGCACGACCTGCCCTTTATGAACCCATGCTGCGTCTGCCCAATGGAACAATTTCCATCCAGATGCCTCGCTATTTCTTCCTTGATGATAGATTCCAACATCTTCCCTACTACCAAAGTTAAGCTCACTGGCCTATAATTACCCGCTTTCTGCCTACCTCCTTTTTTAAACAGTAGTGTCACGTTTGCTAATTTCCAATCTGCCGGGACCACCCCAGAGTCTAGTAAATTATCACTAGTGCATTTGCAATTTCCCTAGCCATCTCTTTTAGTACTCTGGGATGCATTCCATCAGGGCCTGGAGACTTGTCTACCTTTAGCCCCATTAGCTTGCCCATCACTACCTCCTTAGTGATAACAATCATCTCAAGGTCCTCACCTGTCATAGCCTCATTTCTATCAGTCACTGGCATGTTATTTGTGTCTTCCACTGTGAAGACCGACCCAAAAAGCTTGTTCAGTTCATCGGCTATTTCCTCATCTCCCATTATTAAATCTCCCTTCTCATCCTCTAAAGGACCATTATTTACCTTAGCCACTCTTCTTTGTTTTGTATATTTGTAGAAACCTTTACTATCTGTTTTTATGTTCTGAGCTAATTTACTCTCATAATCTATCTTACCTCTTCTTGATAGCTTTTTTTGTAGCTTTCTGTTGCCCCCTAAAGATTTCCCAGTCCTCTAGTCTCCCACTAATCTTTGCCACTTTGTATGCTTTTTCCTTCAATTTGATACTCTCCCTTATTTCCTTAGATATCCACGGTCGATTTTTGTTGGTATAAACCTTTGCTGAGCACTGTGAAAAATCGCTTGGAAGGTTCCACAACTGTTTCACCATAAAGTCTTTACTCCCAGTCTACCTTAGCGAGCTCTTCTCTCATCCCATTGTAATCTCCTTTGTTTAAGCACAAAACACTCGTGTTTGATTTTACCTTCTCACCCTCCATCTGTATTTTAGATTCCACCATATTATGGTCGCTCCTTCTGAGAGGATCTCTAACTAAGAGTTCATTAATCAATCCTGTCTCATTACACAGAACCAGATCTAGGATTGCTTGTTCCCTTGTAGGTTCCATTACATACTGTTCTAGGAAACTATCGCGGATACATTCTATAAACTCCTACTCAAGGCTGTCTTGACCGACCTGGTTAAACCAATCGACATGTAGATTAAAATCCCCCATGATAGCTGCTGTACCATTTCTTCATGTATCAGTTATTTATTTGTTTATCCCCCCACCCCCCCACCGTAATGTTACTATTTGGTGGCCTAGAGGCTACTCCTCTCAGTGACTTTTTTGCCTTACTATTCCTGATTTCCACCCAAATGGATTCAACCTTATCCAAATAGCACCGATGTCATCCCTTACTATTGCCCGGGTGGCATCCTTAAATAACAGAGCTACACCACCTTCCTTACCATCCACTCTGTCCTTCCGAATAATTTGATACCCGTGGATATTTAACTCCCAGTCGTGACCATCCTTTAACCATGTTTCAGTAATGGCCACTAAATTATAGTCATTCACGATGATTTGCGCCATCAACTCATTTACCTTATTCCGAATACTACGAGCATTCAGGTAAAGTACACTTATGTTGGCTTTTATACCTCTGTTTTGAATCTTAACACCTCGATCAGTAACCTCTCCCAAGTTATATTTCCTCTTAACTTTTTTCCTAATTTTCCTTGTCTTTGAACCCATATCTTCATGTAACACCCTGCCGCTTCACTTACCATTAATGTTTTCACTTCCCGTTTTATTCCTTTGAGTATTACTGGGCTTATTCACTTAGCTCCCCTCAGTCACTGTACCTTGTACTGTCGCCCTTTTTGATTTTTGACTATGGCTCCTCTGCCTTACACTTTCCCCCTTACAGCCTTTTGTTTCTGTCCCTGTTTTACTACCTTCCGGCTTCCTGCATTGGTTCCCATCCTCCTGCCACATTAGTTTTAACCCTCCCCAACAGCTCTAGCAAACACCCCACCTAGGACATCGGTTCCAGTCCTGCCCAGGTGCAGACCGTCCGGTTTGTACTAGTCCCGCCTCCCCCAGAACCGGTTCCAATGCCCCAGGAATTTGAATCCCTCCCTCTTGCACCATCTCTCGAGCCATGCATTCATCCTATCTATCCTGACATTCCTACTCTGACTAGCTCGTGGCACAGGTAGCAATCCTGAGATTACTACCTTTGAGGTCCTATTTTTTAGTTTAACTCCTAACTCCCTGAATTCAGCTTGTAGGACCTCGTCCCGTTTTTTTACCTATATCGTTGGTGCCTATGTGCACCACGACAGCTGGCTGTTCACCCTCCCCCCCTCAGAATGTCCTGCAGCCGCTCCGAGACATCCTTGACCCTTGCACCAGGGAGGCAACATACCATCCTGGAGTCTCAATTGCGTCCGCAGAACCACCTGTCTATTCCCCTTACGATTGAGTCCCCTATCACAATAGCCCTGCCATTCTTCTTCCTGCCCTGCTGCACAGCAGAGCCAGCCATGGTGCCATGAACCTGGCAGCTGCTGCCTTCCCCTGGTGAGCCATCTCCCTCAACAGTATCCAAAGTGGTATATCTGTTTTGCAGGGAGATGACCGCAGGGGACACCTGCACTGCCTTCCCACTCTTGCTCTGTCTTTTGGTCACCCATTTTCTATCTCCCTCAGTAACTTTCACCTGCGGTGTGACCAACTCGTTAAACGTGCTATCCACGACATCCTCAGCATCCAGAGCCGTCAGGCGGTCTAACAGGAGCTGTAACTGGACACACTTCTTGCACGTGAAAGAGCCAGGGACAGTGGACGTGTCCCTGAGCTCCCACATCACACACGAGGAGCATGACACGGGTCTGGGATCTCCTGCCATGTCTTAAACCTTCGGTTAACTTCAACAACTACAATTCCCCCCAAAAAACAAAGAATAAATAAATAAATATACCAATGAAAAGAAAAAGAAAACAGAAAAACTACTTACCAGTCACTTACCAAGGATAAAAAGCACCTCCTCCCCCCAAGCTTTGAATTCCCACCTAGCTTCAAATTCCCAAACTCACTCTTTGCTGTCTCACTCTGGCTGTGTCTTCTCTGGCTCACTGGGAGAACTCACTGGGAGTGAGTTACAAGTTGCTCTTTTAAATTGGCCTGAGTTGACTCCCCTCCCCCACCTGCTTTTAGATCAAAGTAGATTAAGGTGACTGACACTTAGCTGCCAACCAGTTATGTGAGTGGGTGGAGCAGCCCTTGTTAACCTACACTGCACAATTGTAGATTAATTATTTTAATTTTTTTTTAAATCGACAAGGGTCTGAATGTTAGAGGCCATGGAGCACAGGGAGTGGCCCATCTCCATCTGGGACTGCAACACTTCACTCCTGACTGTGCCATCACCCTGAGGGTCTGTGCCACATCAGCCAGTGAGTGGGCCGCGGCCCTCTGGGTCTGTGCCACAGCAGCCAGTGAGTGGGCCACCTCCCTCTGGGACTGGATCACCTCCCTCTGTGTCTGCGCCACGCCAGCCTGCACCTGGGCAATGAGCCGATGCTGTCAGCAATGGCCTGCTGTGACTGGGCCACGCTGAAGAGTGCCGCTGCCAACTCCAGTTGGCTCTGGCACATGGTTGCCTGTGAGAAGGCAGCCCTGTCCTGGGCCACGGCCCCCGCCTGCACAGAATACCCCAGGCCTTGCACACGCTGACCCATGTCCTACACCGTCGCCCCCATTGTCTCCACCGCTGGCGCCACCCGTGTGGTTTCCGCCTGGGTGGCACGCATGACCGGCACCACCTGTGCTTCTGCACACAGATGGACTCCTCCACCTGCCCCTGCAGGTGCTGGAAGCCGGCCCGTCATCTCCTCCTCTAGTCCCTGGGTCTCTGACTGCATCTCCACTATGGGTGGGACTGGATGTTCCAGGAGCCCGGGACCCGTCTGGGCGGCAGCTGGTTCCTGGGGCCAGACTGCTCTCCGGCCATCCGGTCCCTTGGCCGCTCCTACCTCCATCTGCTGTCCGGAATGACTGTGTGGTGCGCACCAGATTGTGTCCCAGGAGCCTCTTCACTAATTTGCCCAAGAGGGTGATAGTCTCTGAGATGGTGGAGGATGTTGGAGACAGCAGTGACGGAAAGTCAGTGTCCTCCTCTGACCCGAACCCAGGGGTCTTCTGGGTCCCGGGCAGAGGGCTGGTGTTCTAGCTGCTCTCCCCAATGGTGCATTGCCTTCTGGGGGGCACCGTCTCTGGCACTGGCTGGTAAGACACAAGACGGCATGTATGGTTAGACAGCCGGACGGTGGTGAGGCGCGAGGTTGAGGTGAGGGATGGCGGGATGTGGTCAGGGCTGAGGTGAGGTGTGAGGGGGGGCATACATGTGTCATGAGGATCCGCAACTTGGCAGGGGATCTCACTCCGTCGCAGGCTGCCGACCTCCGCGTCAGCGACCTCCCTCTCCTCCGGGCCGCCGGAGGTTGGACTGGCTTTGGATTGAAGATACTGTAGATTAAATAGTTTCAAAGAACAAAGAACAATTCAGCAGAGGAATAGGCCATTCGGCCCTCCAAGCCTGTACCGATCATGATACCAACCTTGGCCAAAACCCTCAGCACTTCCTTGTGCTGTATCCCTCAATACCCATCCTATCCATGTACTGGTCAAGATGACTTTTGAACGCCGTTAATGTATCTGCTGCCACAACCTCCCCTGGCAACATGTTCCAGGCATTCACCACTCTGCGTAAAAACACCTGCCTCACGGACCTTAAACCTTTGCCCCCTGGTGACTGACCCCTCCAACCTGGGAAAGAGTGCCTGCCCATCCATTCTATCCATGCCCATCATAACCCTGTAGGACTCTATTACGTCACCTTTCAACCTCCGTCTTTCTAATGAAAATAGTCTGAGTCTATTCAGCCTCTCTGCATCGTTAACACCCTCCATCCTGGTAAACAATTTGGGGAATTGCACTGACCTGAACATCCGGGGCGGGATTCTCCGAAATGGAGGCAGAGTGTCCGCGCCGTTGAGGTTCACGACGGCGCGAAACGGCCCCTATCCCGACTGATTCAGGGCCCGATAATGGGCTAGGAGCGGCGCCGCGTCATTTACACGCGCCAGGCCGCATAACTGCCGTCACCCGCGCATGCGTCGCCTCTTCCCGGTGGCCAGGGTCACACTGCGGTTATTGCCCATTGAGAAGCACCACAGACATGATCTTCATTGTGTGGCAAATTTAAGAAAAATGCAACCAGCAGCCCCAACTGCTAAGCATGGCCTTACTGACCTCTGTCAACTTTGAACTATCACCCTCAAATTTGGCTGCTCTCAGACAAAGAACAAAGAAAAGTACAGCACAGGAACAGGCCCTTCGGCCCTCCAAGCCTGCACCGACCATGCTGCCCGTCTAAACTAAAATCTTCTACACTTCTGGGGTCCGTATCCCTCTATTCACATCCTATTCATGTATTTGTCAAGACACTCCTTAAAAGTCACTGTCGTATCTGCTTCCACCACCTCCCCCGGCAGCGAGTTCCAGGTTCCCGCCACCCTCTGTGTAAAAAAACTTGCCTCGTACATCTCCTCTAAACCTCGCACCCTAAACTTATACCCCCATAGTAATTGACTCTTCCACCCTGGGAAGAAGCTTCTGACTATCCACTCTGTCCATGTCCCCCATAATCTTGTAAACTTCTATCAGGTCGCCCCTCAACCTCCGTCGTTCCTGTGAGAACAAACCAAGTTTCCCCAACCTCTCCTCATAGCTCATGCCCTCCATACCAGGCAACATCCTGGTAAATCTCCTCTTCTGCACCCTCTCCAAAGCCTCCACATCCTTCTGATAGTGTGGCAGCCAGAATTGAACACTATATTCCAAATGCGGCGTAACTAAGGTTCTATAAAGCTGCAACATGACTGCCAATTTTTAAACTCAAAGACCATCCTCTGCTTACTCCATGATGAGATGCAAGCCATGATCCTCACCGACAGAAATAGCACAGAACCTGTCTCAGTGAATGAAGGCTAGGGCCAAAAAAGGCCATGCCATTATATCAACACTCTTCTCCATTTTCCTTACTGCAATACTGCACCTCACTTCAAGCAAATTATCCCCAGGAGCAGAGATAATCTACAGATCAGACAGGTAGCAGGGATAATCCTGGAAACTATAGGCCGGTGAGCCTCACCTCGGTACCTTATTGGAGAGAATTCTCAGGGACAGAATTTATACCCATTTGGAAACAAATGGACTCCAGCGTAAGACAGTGTGGTTTTGTGGACATAATCACTCACTTGATCAAGTTTTTTGAGGAGGTGACAAAGATGATTGATGAGGGGAGGGCAGTGGATGTTGTTTACATGGACTTCAGTAAAGCCTTTGACAAGGTGCCTCATGGCAGACTGGTACAAAAGATGAAGTCACACGGGATCAGAGGTGAGGTGGTAAGATGGATACGAAACTGGCTCTGTCACAGAAGGCAGAGGGTAGCAGTAGAAGGGTGTTATTCTGAATGGGAAGTTGTGACCAGTGTGTTCCACAGGGATCTGTGCTGGGACCTCTGTTGTTTGTAGTATACATAAACGATTTGGAGGAAAATGTAGCTGGTCTGATGACACCCAAGGTTGGTGGAGGGCAGATAGTGTTGAGGATTATCGCAGGATACACCAGGGCACAGATAGGTTGGAGACTTGGGCAGAGAAATGGCAAATGGAGTTTAATCCAGACAAATATGAGGTGATGCATTTTGGTAGGTCTAACATAGAAGGGAAATACACCGTAAATGGCAACAAAGAACAAAGAAATGTACAGCACAGGAACAGGCCCTTCGGCCCTCCAAGCCCGTGCCGACCATGCTGCCCGACTAAACTACTTTCTTCTACATTTCCTGGGTCCGTATCCCTCTATTCCCATCCTATTCATGTATTTGTCAAGATGCCCCTTAAATGTCACTATCATCCCTGCTTCCACCACCTCCTCCGGCAGCGAGTTCCAGGCACCCACTACCCTGTGTGTGTAAAAAACTTGCCTCGTACATCTCCTCTAAACTTTGCCCCTCGCACCTTAAACCTAAGCCCGCTAGTAATTGACCCCTCTACCCTGGGAAAAGTCTCTGACTATCCACTCTGTCTATGCCCCTCATAATTTTGTAGACCTATGTCAGGCCGACCCTCAACCTCCTTCGTTCCAGTGAGAACAAGTCGAGTTTATTCAACCTCTCCTCATAACTAATGCCCTCAATACCAGGCAACATTCTGGTAAATCTCTTCTGCACCCTCTCTAAAGCCTCCACATCCTTCTGGTAGTGTGGCGACCAGAATTGAACACTATACTCCAAGTGTGGCCTAACTAAGGTTCTATACAGCTGCAATCGCTGTCAATAGCTTGAAAACTTCGATCAGATCACCCGATAACCTTCTAAATTCGAGCGAAAACAGGTCTAATTTGAGTAATATCTTTTTGTAACTCATCCCCTGTAATCCAGGTATCATTTTTGTAAACCTATATTGCACTCCCTCCCAGGCCAAAATATCCTTCCTCGGGTGTGCTGCCCAGAACTGTTCAGAGTACTCCAAGTGGGGCCTAACCAGGGTATGTATAGCTGCAGCATAACCCCTGTGTCTATTGTAGTAGATATCTCACCTTGATACCAGATGGCTCCTTTGATTGCCATCCTATGTAGAGGGTGTATCATTGCATTCCACAAGACAGTGGGTTGATGAGGGCCAGTTTCTTCATTTACCTGACTGTCATAACCAACACTGTAATGAAAAAGGGTCAAGTCATCAGACATACAATTCTGAACATAGAAGTAATTTCCTACTTCAAAATAACCTAGTAAACAAGAGTTGTCATATGAGGAACGGTTGAGGACTCTGGGTCGTTGGAGTTTAGAAGGATGAGGGGGGGTCTTATTGAAACTTACAGGATACTGCGATGCTTGGATAGAGTGGACGTGGAGAGGATGTTTCCACTTGTAGGAAGAACTAGAAGTAGAGGACATAATCTCAGACTAAAGGGACGATCCCTTAAAACAGAGATGAGGTGGAATTTCTTTAGCCAGAGGATGGTGAATCTGTGGAACTCTTGGCCGCAGAAGGCTGTGGAGGCCAAATCACTGAGTCTCTTTAAGACAGAGATAGAAAGGTTCTTGATTAATAAGGGGATCAGGGGTTATGGGGAGAAGGCAGGAGAATGGGGATGAGAAAAATATCAGCTATTATTGAATGGTGGAGCAGACTCAATGGGCCGAGTGGCCTAATTCTGCTCCTATGTCTTAAGGTCTTATGATGGTGGGTGTGTCTAGAACCAGGGGTCCACAGTCAGAGGATTCAGGGTAAACCATTTTGGACAGAGATGAGGAGACATTTCTTCACCCAAAGAGTGGTGAGCCTGTGGAATTCATTACCACAGGAAGTAGTTGATGCTAAAACATTGAATATATTCAAGAAGTGGCTAGATATAGCACTTGGGGCGAATGGGATCAAAGGTTATGGGGAGAAAGCAGGATTAGGCTATTGAGTTGGATGATCAGCCATGATCGTGATAAATGGCGGGACAGGCTCGAAGGGCCAAAAGGCCTCCTCCTGCTCCTTCCTTCTATGAATCTATGTTTCCCCTCTTCACTTTTCTTTTTTTTAAATATATTTATTAAAGTTTTTAACACAATTTTTCTCCCTTACAAACAATAACCGCGCACCCCCCCCCCCCCGTAACAAAAAAAAGAGATGAGAAATCGCGCGGAGCAAGATATATACATGGCAAAATAGTATATTTACATAGCTTTGTGCACTGGCTCTCTCCCGTACGTGCCAGTTTCCCCGACTCTTCATGTTATCTCTTGCTCTTCCACCCCCCCCCCCAGGCAGTTCCCCCTCCCCCCCCCCCCACCCTCCCCCACAGGTTGTTGCTGCTGCTGACCGACCCTCCTCTAATGCTCCGCGAGATAGTCTAGGAATGGTTGCCACCGCCTGTAGAACCCCTGCGCAGACCCTCTCAAGGCGAACTTAATCCTCTCCAACTTTATGAACCCAGCCATATCATTTATCCAGGCCTCCAGGTTGGGAGGCTTCGCCTCCTTCCACATTAGCAAGATCCTTCGCCGGGCAACTAGGGATGCAAAGGCCAGAATGCCGGCCTCTTTCGCCTCCTGCACTCCCGGTTCGTCCACTACTCCGAATATTGCTAGCCCCCAGCTTGGCTTGACCTGGACTTTCACCACCTGAGATATTGCTCCTGCCACTCCTCTCCAGAACCCCTCCAGTGCCGGGCATGACCTAAACATATGGACATGGTTGGCCAGGCTCCCTGGGCACCTTCCACATCTGTCCTCTACCCCAAAGAACCTGCTCAACCTCGTCCCCGTCAGGTGAGCTCTGTGAACCACCTTAAATTGTATCAGGCTGAGCCTGGCACACGAGGAGGAGGAATTAACCCTACCTAGGGCATCCGCCCACAGACCTTCCTCGATCTCCTCCCCTAGCTCCTCCTCCCATTTACCCTTCAACTCTTCTACCAGTGCTTCCCCT
Source organism: Scyliorhinus torazame (assembly GCF_047496885.1). Classification (NCBI taxonomy): domain Eukaryota; kingdom Metazoa; phylum Chordata; class Chondrichthyes; order Carcharhiniformes; family Scyliorhinidae; genus Scyliorhinus; species Scyliorhinus torazame. The sequence goes on along the minus strand of NC_092727.1, from coordinate 61,911,370 downwards.
TCTTTCATCTACTGGTGTATTTCTGACACCTTGCCTTCCCCGACCCATGTGCCCGAGATTACTCTGTCTTGAATTTCTTGTGCCGGGAGCAACGGGAATTCCCTCACCTGTCGCCTTACAAAAGCCCTCACCTGCATATATCTAAAGGCATTTCCCAGGGGTAACTCAAAACTTCTCCACCAGTGCCCCTAGGCTCGCAAACGTTCCATCAATGAACAGGTCCCCCATTCTTCTGATCTCCGCCCGATGCCAGCTCTGGAACCCCCCGTCCATCTTTCCCGCGACAAACCGATGGTTACCCCGGATCGGGGACCACACCAATGCTCCCATTGCACCCCGGTGCCGTCTCCACTGGCCCCAGATCCTTAGCGTTGCCGCCACCACCGGGTTCGTGGTATACTTTGTCGGCAAGAGCGGCAGCGGTGCCGTCACCAACGCCCCCAGACTCGTTCCTTTGCTGGACGCCATCTCCATCCTCTTCCATGCCGCCCCCTCTCCCTCCATAACCCACTTGCGGATCATCGACACATTTGCTGCCCAGCAGTAGCTCCCCAGGTTTGGCAGCGCCAACCCTCCTCGGTCCCTACTGCGTTCCAGGAACCCTCTCCTTACCCCGGGGGTCTTATTCGCCCACACAAACCCCATAATACTCCTGCCTACTCTCTTAAAAAAGGCCTTAGTGATCACGATGGGAAGGCACTGAAACACAAACAAAAACCTCGGAAGGACCACCATTTTGACCGATTGCACTCTACCCGCCAGCGAGAGCGGTAGCATGTCCCATCTTTTAAAATCCTCCCCCATTTGCTCCAAACTCGTCAGATTCAGTTTATGTAGGGCCCCTCAACTCCTGGCTATCTGGATCCCCAGATACCGAAAGCTCCCCTCCGCCCTCCTCAGCGGTAGGTCCCCTATCCCTCTTTCTTGGTCCCCCACCTGTAATACAAAGAGCTCACTCTTCCCTACATTGAGCTTATAGCCCGAAAACTCCCCAAACTCCCTTAGAGTCTGCATGACCTCAACCATCCCCTCCATTGGATCTGCCACGTACAGCAACAGGTCATCCGCATATAGCGACACCCGATGCTCTTCTCCCCCTCGGACCACCCCCCTCCATTTATTAGACTCCCTCAATGACATGGCCAATGGTTCGATCGCCAATGTGAACAACAGGGGGGACAGGGGGCACCCCTGCCTCGTCCCTCAGTACAGCCAAAAGTACTCCGACCTCCGCCTATTTGTCACTACACTCGCCACCGGGGCTCTGTAAAGGAGCTTAACCCAACTGATAAACCCTACCCCGAACCCAAACCTACGCAGCACCTCCCAGAGTTACTCCCACTCTACTCGGTCAAAGGCCTTCTCCGCGTCCATAGCTGCCACTATCTCCGCTTCTCCCTCCACCGATGGCATCATTATCACGTTTAAGAGCCGCCGCACATTGGTGTTTAGCTGCCTACCCTTTACAAATCCCGCCTGGTCCTCGTGGATTACCCCCGGGACACAGTCCTCGATCCTCGTGGCCAGCACTTTTGCCAGCAACTTTGCATCCACATTAAGGAGCAAGATCGGCCTGTACGATCCACATTGCAGTGGGTCCTTGTCTCGCTTTAGGATCAAAGAAATTGTCGCTTCCGACATTGTCGGAGGTAGGGTCCCCTCCTCTCTTGCCTCATTAAAGGTCCTCACTAGTAGCGGGGCCAACAGGTCGACGTACTTCCTGTAGAACTCCACCGGGAACCCATCCGGTCCCGGGGCCTTCCCCGCCTGCATGCTCCCCAAACCCTTGCTCAGCTCCTCCAACCCAATTGGTGCCCCCAGACCAGCCACTTCTTGCTCCTCCACCCTCGGGAATCTCAGCTGGTCTAGGAATCATCTCATACCCTCTTCCCCCGTTGGGGGCTGGGATCTGTACAGCTCTTCATAGAAGGCCTTAAATACCTCGTTTATTTTCGTCGCACTCCGAACCGTGGCTCCCCTTCCATCTTTGACTCCCCCTATTTCCCTCGCTGCCATCCTTTTACAGAGCTGGTGTGCCAGCATCCGACTAGCCTTTTCCCCATACTCATAGGTCGCCCCCTGCGCTTTCCTCCACTGTGTCTCCGCCTTCCCTGTGGTCAACAGGTCAAACTCCGTCTGGAGCCGTCGTCTTTCCCCAAGTAATCTTTCCTCCGGGGCCTCTGCGTATCTCCTGTCCATTCTCAAAATCTCCCCCACTAACCTCTCCCTTTCCATGCCCTCTGTCTTCTCCCTGTGAGCCCTAATGGAGATTAGCTCTCCCCTGACCACCGCCTTCAACGCCTCCCATACCACCCCTACCCGCACCTCCCCGTTGTCGTTGGCCTCCAAGTACCTTTCGATACACCCCCTCACCTTCCCACCCACCACCTCGTCCGCCAGCAGTCCCACATCCAGCCGCCACAGCGGGCGTTGGTCCCTCTCCTCCTCCAGCTCCAGTTCCACCCAGTGCGGGGCATGGTCCGAAACGGCTATGGCCGAATACTCCGTCCCCTCCACCCTCGGGATGAGCGCCCTGCCCAGAACAAAAAAATCTATCCGGGAGTAGGCTTTGTGTACATGGGAAAAGAAAGAAAATTCCCTGGCCTGCGGCCTTGCAAACCGCCATGGGTCCGCTACCCCCATCTGATCCATAAACCCCCTAAGTAACTTGGCCGCCGCCGGCCTCTTTCCAGTCCTTGATTTGGAGCGGTCCGGTGCTGGGTCCAACACTGTTTTGAAGTCCCCTCCCATTATCAGGCCTCCTTTCTCCAGGTCCGGAATGCGCCCCAACATGCGCTTCATGAATCCTGCATCATCCCAGTTCGGGGCGTACACGTTTACCAACAGCACCCACGTCCCCTGCAGCCTACCGCTCACCATTACATATCGCCCTCCATTGTCCACCTCAATAGTCTTGGCCTCAAATGACACCCGCTTTCCCACTAATATTGCCACCCCTCTATTCTTCGCACCCAGTCCCGAGTGGAATATCTGTCCTACCCATCCCTTTCTTAACCTGACCTGGTCCGCCACCTTCAAGTGAGTCTCTTGGAGCATGACCACGTCCGCCTTCAGTCCCTTTAAGTGCGCGAACACTCGAGCCCTCTTCACCGGCCCATTCAGCCCCCTCACGTTCCACGTTATCAGCCGGATTGGAGGGGCTCTCTCCCGCCCCCCTGCCGACTAGCCATCTCCTTTTCTGGGCCAGTCCCGTGTCCACGCCTCTCTCACCCTCCAGTCCCCCAAACGGGGGACCCCCGACCCGACCACCTCTTCTATGTCCCATTCCCTTTCGGCAGCAGCAACCCTTGCCCCCCACCCCCCTTCCCTCCCCCCCGCTAGACCCCTGTCTAGCTTTTTTGCTCCCCCCATGTCACTCCCGTAAGTCAGCTGACACCTGCTGACCCCGGCTACCCCCGCTATCCCATTGACCTCCCCGTGTGGGAGTTCCCCCTCCCACCTTTCTTCCCGCACGCGGGAAAAACCAAACCCTGCGCTTTCCAAAGCCCGCTCCGCCCCCTCTGGCGCAGCTCCTGTCGCGGCCTTGTCTCTCTCCCCCAGCCCATGTAACAATTCCTGCGCGTGATTTTGTGATTGACCCCCTATATACAACAACCATCACACATCAAACCTCAAATATCCCCCCCACCCTCACAAACCCTCAGTTAGAGTCCAACTTTTCGGTTTGTATAAATGTCCACGCCTCTTCAGGCGTTTCAAAGTAGTAGTGTTGGCCCTTGTATGTGACCCACAGTCGCGCCGGCTGTAGCATTCCGAATTTCACTTCTTTCCGGTGCAACGACGCTTTGGCCCGGTTGAAACCCGCTCTCCGCTTTGCAACCTCCGTGCTCCAGTCCGGGTATATTCGGATCTCTGCATTGTCCCACTTATTGCTCCGCTCCTTCTTGGCCCATTTAGGACCCACTCTCTGTCCGTGAACCGGTGGAACCTCACCATCATCGCTCTTGGCGGCTCATTTGCCCGGGGCCTCCTCGCCAGCACCCGGTGTGCCCCGTCCAACTCCAGCGGCCTCGAAGGGGCCTCCTTGCCTATCATTGCCCCGAGCATCGTGCTCGTGTATGCCCCGGCATCGACCCCCTCAGCTCCTTCAGGGAGACCCAGGATCCGCAGATTCTTTCTCCTCGACCTGTTCTCCAGGTCTTCGAGTCTTCCCGCCCACCTCCTGTGTAGCGCCTCGTTCTGCTCCACTCTCACCACCAGGCCCGAGATCCCGTCCTCGTTCTGACCAACTCTTTTTTGTACCTCCTGGATCTGAACCTCGTGGGCCTTCTGGGTGATCCCTAGTCCTTTGATTGCCGAAAGCATAGGCGCCAGCATTTCCTTATGCATCTCCTCGCAATGCTCCTCGAAGCAGTGCCTAATAAACTCCTGCAGCTCCACTTTGTCTCTGGCCGCCGCCATTCTATCTTTCTTCCCCGGTCCTTCCCGCTGCTCCAGCAGCTCACCTTTGTCTCTGGCCGCCGCCATTCTATCTTTCTTCCCCGGTCCTTCCCGCTGCTCCAGTTCCTGCAGCTCACCTTTGTCTCTGGCCGCCGCCATTTTGTCTTTTTTCCCCGTTTTTTCCCGTTGCTTCAGTGCCACTTTTGTGGCCGTTACGCTTCGAGTCCGTTTCATACAAGTTGGAGGGGGACCTCCCTCTTACCTTCCCCACGGGTTAGCTTCAAAAAAAGTTCCGTTGGGACTCTTCTAGCGAGCCCGAAAGTCCGTGGTAGTGGGAGCTGCCGAATCGTGCGGCTCAGCTCCGCATTGCCGCACCCGGAAGTCCCCTCTTCACTTTTCTAATCTCCAATTAACAAATATAATCCTAACCGATTTAGTCTCTCCTCATATGACAGTCCCGTCATAGAACATACAGTGCAGAAGGAGGCCATTCGGCCCATCGGGTCTGCACCAATCCACTTAAGCCCTCACTTTAACCCTATCCCCCTAACCCAATAACCCCTCCTAACCTTTTTGGACACCAAGGGCAATTTAGCGTGGCCAATCCACCTAACCTTGGACTGTGGGAGGAAACCGGAGCACCCGGAGGAAACCCACGCAGACACGGGGAGAAGGTGCAGACTCCACACAGGCAGTGACCCAGCAGGGAATCAAACCTGGGACCCTGGCGCTGTGAAGCCACAGTGCTAACACTATGCTACCGTGCTGCCATCCTTGGTATCAACCTGGCAAACCTTCACTGCACTCCCTCCATTGCAAGAACATCCTTCCTCAGATAAAAACACCAAAACTGTTCACAATACTCCAGGTGTGGCTTCACCAATGCCCTATACAATTGTAGTAAAGCATCCCTATTCCTATACTCAAATCTCTCAGTATGAAGGCCAACATACCATTAGCCTTCTTTACTGCCTGCTGTACCTGCGTGCTTAATTTCAATAACTGATGCACGAGGACACCAAGGTCTTGCTGTATATCCATCTCTCTCAATTTACACCCATTCAAATAATAATCTACCTTTCTATTTGTGCTACCAAAATGGATAGCCTCACATTTACCCACATTATACTGCATCTGCCATGCATATGCCCACTCATTCAGCCTGTCCAAATCCAGCTGAAGCATCTCTGTATCTTCCCCCGCGGTTCACCCACCCACCCAACTTTATACCATCTGCAAACTTGGAAGTACGACATATAGTTCCCTCGTCCAAATCATCGATATATAATTTGAACAGTTGTGGTCCTAGCTCAGTCACTGCCTGCCTATCGGAAAAAGACCCATTTATTCCAACCTTTTTCTTTCTGTCTGCTAACCAGCTTTCTATCCATCTCAAGACACTACCCTTAATCCCATGTGCTTCAACTTTACATAGTAACCTGCTATGTAAGACCTTGCTGAAAGCCTTCTGAAAGTCTAAATAAACCACATCCGTCGGGTCTCCCTGGTCAACTCTACTCGTTACATCTTCAATCAATTCCAGTATATTTGTCAAGCATGATTTCCCTTTAATAAAACCAAGCTGACTTTGTCTGATTCTGCCATTGCTTTCCAAGTGTTGTGCTATGAAATCCTTAATAATTGACTCCAGCAACGTCCCTACTACTGACGTTAGGCTCACTGGACTATAGATCCCTGTTTTCTCTCTACCTCCCTTTTTGAATAAATCTAATCGGTAGGAATCATTCCAGAGTTTGGAAAATGACCGCCAATGGATCTACTATTTCAAGGGCTACTTCCTTAAGTACTCTGGGATGAGTATGTGGGGCAGCACAGTGGGTAGCACTGTGGCTTCACAGCGCCAGGGTCCCAGGTTCGATTCCTCACTGAGTCCCTCACTGTGCGGAATCTGCACGGTCTCCCTGTGTCTGCTCCGGTTTCCTCCCACAGTCCAAACATGTGCGGGTTAGGTGGAATGGCCATGCTAAATTGCCCCTAGTGCCCAAAAAGGATAGGAGGGGTTATTGGGTTAGGGGAATAGGTGGAAGTGAGGGCTTAAGTGGGTCGGTGCAGACTTGATGGGCGGAATGGCCTCCTTCTGCACTGTATGTTCTATGAAGATTATTAGGCCCCGGAGATTTATCCGCATTCAATACCATTAATTTCCCTAAAACTATTTCTCTGCTAATTCTAATTTCCTTCAGCTCCTCACTGAAACTTGTGTTCCTCAGAATTTCCGGTACATTATTCATGTCTTCTTCATGATGACAGAAGCAAAATATGAATTTAGTTCCTCAGCCATTTCTTTGTTCCATTATGAATTCCCCCATTTCTGACTGTAAGGGGCCTACATTTGTTTTTATCAATCTTTTTATGTTTACGTACCTATAGACACTTTTACAGTCAGATTTCATGCTACCCGCCAACTTACTTTCATATTTTTATTCCTTTCGTTTTTAAAAAATATTTTGTATTCTCCTTTTTCACATTTTCTCCCAAATCTACACCCAACAATAAACAATAATCAGTAACGAATGTAATGTCAATCCCCCTATCAATAACAACGATCCCATTCTCCCACCAAATCACAGACATTAGCCCGCATGGTCACATAAACAAATGACAAAAAGGAATCAGGAATCACCCATAGTCACCATGAACACATACAGTCCCTCTACCCCCAACCCTCCCAACCCCCCGAATGTTCGATGTGATCCAATTCTCGAAAGTGCAGAATGAATAATGCCCAGCAATTGTAGAACCCTTCCATCCTTCCCCTCAGTTCAAATTTGACCTTTTCAAGCGTCAAGAATTCCAGCAGGTCTCCCCGCCACGCCAGGGCACAGAGTGGAGAGGTTGATCTCCACCCTAACAGGATTCGCCTTCGGGCGATCAATGAGGCGAAGGCTACAACATCTGCCTCCGCACCCGTTTCCAACCCGGCTGGTCTGACACCCCGAATATGGCCTCCCCACGGCCCGGGTCCAGTTTCACGCGCACCATAACAGTTGGAAAGCAAAGAGGGACTTCAGAGAAAGGCAGACCACCGTTCCAGTAGCGGCGATGTGCTGAGCAGACGCACAGCAGATGGATCTCCTCCCAAACGAACTCAATTTATCAGGAATTTCAGCTTAAAAGGCCCACTAAACCCGTCGAAAGGCATAAACCTGTAAATAATAATAAATCGAGGGGACAGCGAGATGCAAGGAGCAGCAGCAAAGGAATAGGGCAGGAGCTGTGGGCGCGCAGGCAGGCGGCCCCACGAGACAGGACGGAGGTTCAGGCGAACCAGGAACGAGAGAAGCTGGCGAATGAAACAGTGCAACAGGAACAGGACGTGGCGACCCCCCCACCCCCTCCCGCACAGGGCGACGGAGGGAGAAGCGTGCAGAAAAGGGAGCTAAACATCATAAAGGAAGCGATCAGGACGGAAATCCACACGATGATGAAGGAGGTGATGTCGGAGGCAGAGACGACAGACAAAGTACAGCGAACCATCGAAGGCCTGGGAAGGAAGGTGGAGGTGCAGGAAAAAACAATCCTGGAGTTGGAGAAGGCCGCCTCGGACCAGAGTGACAGGATCGTAGCTCTGGAAACTGAGGTGAGAAGGTTGGTGACGACCCAGGGGAACCTAAGAGGGAAGGTGGAGGACCAGGAAAACCGGTCCAGGCAGCAGAACGTCAGAATAGTGGGTCTGCCAGAGGGGATAGAAGGCAGAGACCAATGCTGGGCAAGCTAGTAAGGAGGGAGGGAGGGCTTTGCAAACCCCCCAGAAATGGACAGGGCACACAGGTTGCTTTGACCCAGGCCCAAAGCCAGGCATCAGCCCAGAGCGAATATCAAGAAGCTACGCCGGTTCCAGGACCAGGAAAAAATCTTAAGGTGGGCCCGTCAGACAAAATCGTGCACATGAGAAGGGAAGAACACAATTGTGTACCAAGACATTGGGGCGGACCTGGCAAAAAAGAGGGCCGAGTTCAACAAAGCAATATCAGCCCTCTACAAAAGTGGGGTGTGATTTGGGATGTTATTCCCGGCCAGACTCTGGGTAACATTCAAGGGAAAGGAACTGTACTTTAACACCCCAGCGGAGGCTGACAAGTTTGTTAAATCGAACAAATTGGGGGAGGAACAACTGCAACAACAATGAAAGCTGCAGGGGTGTAAAAAAAGAATCGGAGCAAAACGCGGAGGACAGACCGCAAACAGAGACAATAATATCACAAACATAGAACATAGAAAATACAGCACAGAACAGGTTCTTCGGCCCACGATGTTGTGCCGAACTTTTGTCCTAGATTAAAAACAAATTAATCTACACCCCATCATTTTACCGTAATCCATGTACCTATCCAATAGCCGCTTGAAGGCCCCTAATGTTTCCGACTCAACTACTTCCACAGGCAGTGCATTTCATGCCCCTACTACTCTCTGGATAAAGAACCTACCTCTGACATCCCCCCTATATCTTCCACCATTCACCTTAAATTTATGTCCCCTTGTAATGGTTTGTTCCACCCAGGGAAAAAGTCTCCGACCGTCTACTCTATCTATTCCCCTGATCATCTTATAAACCTCTATCAAGTCGCCCCTCATCCTTCTCCGTTCTAATGAGAAAATGCCTAGCACCCTCAACCTTTCCTCGTAAGACCTACTCTCCATTCCAGGCAACATCCTGGTAAATCTCCTCTGCACCTTTTCCAAAGCTTCCACATCCTTTCTAAAATGAGGCGACCAGAACTGCACACCGTACTTCAAATGTGGCCTTACCAAGGTTTTGTACAGCTGCATCATCACCTCACGGCTCTTAAATTTAATCCCTCTGCTACTGAACGCTAGCACAGCATAGGCCTTCTTCACAGCTCTATCCACTTGAGTGGCAACTTTCAAAGATCTATGAACATAGACCCCAAGATCTCTCTGCTCCTCCACATTGCCAAGAACCCTACCGTTAACCCTGTATTCCGCATTCATATTTGTCCTTCCAAAATGGACAAACTCACACTTTTCAGGGTTAAACTCCATCTGCCACTTCTCAGCCCAGCTCTGCATCCTATCTATGTCTCTTTGCAGCCGACAACAGCCCTCCTCACTATCCACAACTCCACCAATCTTCGTATCGTCTGCAAATTTACTGACCCACCCTTCAACTCCCTCATCCAAGTCATTAATGAAAATCACAAACAGCAGGGGACCCAGAACTGATCCCTGCGGTACGTCACTGGTAACTGGGCTCCAGGCTGAATATTTGCCATCCACCACCACTCTCTGACTTCTATCGGTTAGCCAGTTTGTTATTCAACTGGTCAAATTTCCCACTATCCCATGCCTCCTTACTTTCTGCATAAGCCTACCATGGGGAACCTTATCAAATGCCTTACTAAAATCCATGTACACTACATCCACTGCTTTACCTTCATCCACGTGCTTGGTCACCTCCTCAAAGAATTCAATAAGACTTGTGAGGCAAGACCTACCCCTCACAAATCCGTGCTGACTATCCCTAATCAAGCAGTGTCTTTCCAGATGCTCAGAAATCCTATCCCTCAGTACCCTTTCCATTACTTTGCCTACCACCGAAGAAGACTAACTGGCCTGTAATTCCCAGGGTTATCCCTGTTCCCGTCATTGAACAGGGGTAGGACATTCGCAATTCTCCAATCCCTGGTACCACCCCTGCTGACAGTGAGGACGTAGAGATCATTGCCAACGGCTCTGCAATTTCATCTCTTGCTTCCCATAGAATCCTTGTATATATCCCATCAGACCCGGGGGACTTGTCTATCCTCAAGTTTTTCAAAATGCCCAACACATCTTCCTTCCTAACAAGTATCTCCTCGAGCTTACCAGTCTGTTTAACACTGTCTCTCCAACAATATGGCCCCTCACATTCGTAAATACTGAAGAAAAGTACTCGGTCAAGACCTCTCCTATCTCTTCAGACTCAATACACAATCTCCCGCTACTGTCCTTGATCGGACCTACCCTCGCTCTAGTCATTCTCATATTTCTCACATATGTGTAAAAGGCCTTGGGGTCTTCCTTGATCCTACCCGCCAAAGATTTTTCATGCCCTCTCTTAGACTCTCCTAATCCTTTTCTTCAGTTCCCTCCTGGCTATCTTGTATCCCTCCAACGCCCTGTCTGAACCTTGTTTCCTCAGCCTTACATAAGTATCCTTCTTCCTCTTAACAAGACATTCAACCTCTCTTGTTCTCTCACTCGACCATCTCTTCCCTGCCTGACAGGGACATACATATCAAGGAAACGTAGTATCTGTTCCTTGAACAAGTTCCACATTTCAATTGTGTCCTTCCCTGACAGCCTATGTTCCCAACTTATGAACTTCAGTTCCTGTCTGACAGCATCGTATTTACCCTTCCCCCAATTGTAAACCTTGGCCTGTTTCATGCACCAACCCTCTCCATTGCTAAAGTGAAAGTCACCTGTGGTCACTATCTCCAAAATGCACCCCCACTAATAAATCTATCACTTGCCCTGGTTCATTACCAAGTACCAGATCCAATATGGCCTCCCCTCTGGTCGGACAATCTACATACTGTGTTAGAAAAGCTTCCTGGACACACTGCACAAACACCACCCCATCTAAACTATTTGATCTAAAGAGTTTCCACTCAATATTTGGGAAGTTGAAGTCACCCATGACTACTACCCTGTGACTTCTGCATCTTTCCAAAATCTGTTTCCCAATCTGTTCCTCCACATCTCTGTTGCTATTGGGGGGGCCTATAGAAAACTCCCAAAAGGTGACTGCTCCTTTCCTATTTCTGACTTCAACCCATACTACCTCAGTAGGCAGATCCTCCTCGAACTGCCTTTCTGCAGCTGTTATACTATCTCTAATTAACAATGCAACCCCCGACTTCCGGGTGCGGCAATGACCAGCTGAGTCGCACGTTTCGGCACCTCCCGTTGGAACGGACTTTTGGGCTCTTAATAGGAGCCCCAACGGCAATTTAAACGGCCAAAAACACTGTGCGGTAAACCAGAAGGGAATCCCCCCGGACACGCATGGAAAAGGGAGAGGATAGTGGCCGGATAACGGAGGATCCTCTGGAGCAGCGGCAAGGAAGGGAAGCTCAAAGCAAGATGGCGTCGGAAGGTGGCCGTTTGTTATGGGGCCCGGAGCAACAAGAGTTCCTGCGGCGCTGTGTAGAAGAGCTGAAGAAGGAGTTGAAGAAGGAGCTGTTGGCCCCGATATTACAGGCGATTGAAGGGCTAAAGGAGGAGCAGAGGACCCAGGAGCTGGAGCTTCGGGTCATGAAGGCAAAGACTGCTGAAAGCGAAGATGAAATACAGGGCCTGGTGGTGAAGGTAGAAACGCATGAGGTACAGCACAAAAGGTGTGTGGAGAGGTTGGAAGCACTGGAGAATAATTCGAGGAGGAAGTATTTAAGAGTCCTGGATCTTCCCGAAGGCGTAGAAGGGGCGGACGTCGGGACATATGTGAGCACGATGTTTCACTCGCTAATGGGATCGGAGGCCCCGACGGGCCCTTTGGAGGTGGAGGGAGCCTATCGAGTTCTGGCGCGAAGACCAAAGGCTGGAGAAATACCTCGAGCTATAGTGGTGAGGTTTCTCCGCTACAATGACAGAGAGACGGTCCTCAGATGGGCGAAGAAAACCCGGAGCTGTAGGTGGGAGAACGCGGTGATCCGCGTATATCAGGATTGGAGTGCGGAGGTGGCGAGAAGGAGGGCAAGTTTCAATCGAGCTAAGGTGGTGCTTCACAAAAAGAAGGTTCAATTTGGAATGTTGCAACCGGCGAGACTGTGGGTCACTCACCAAGGGAAGCACCACTACTTTGAGACGGCAGAGGAGGCGTGGACATTCATTGTGGACGAGAAGCTGGAATAGTCTGGCGCGAGAAAGAGCTTCGGGACAAAGTGGTGGGGTGATTATGTGGGGCGAGGAAGGGGAAGGGGGGGGGGGGGGGATGATTTTTCAATTTGTTAATTCTGTGATCCTGTAACTTTTCTCTCTTCCCCATGTTGGGGGGGGGGGGGGGGGGCGGGGGAGTATGAGGAACTGTGGGCGCCGGTGGGACAGAAAGGGGAAGGAGAAGGGAAATGCGCCATTAGGGGCGGGGCCGAGTGGGAAACGCGGGCTTTGTTCCCGCGCTATGGTAATGGTGGCGGGAACGGGGACGCAGGAAGGAGGGGGCCTCGCACAGTGGGGGCTGAGGACAAGGGGGGAAGCCGAGGTCAGCCAGAGTTCGCTGACTTCTGGGAGCAACATGGGGGGTGCAACTACGCTAGAGGGGGATCTAGCGGAGAGGGGGGGGGGTTAACTGGGTTGCTGCTGCTAAGGAGAAGGGGGAGCCGTTATGGGATGGGGTGGTCGAGGTGGGGGGGGCACCGTCGGTGGGATATACAAGTACGTGGGAACCGGGTGAGGAGCTGGGGTAAAAAAGGGGATGGCTAGTCGACAAGGGGGGGGGGTGGGTAAAGAGCCCCCAACCCGGCTGATCACGTGGAACGTGAGAGGGCTGAACGGGCCGATTAAAAGGGCACGGGTACTCGCACACCTAAAGAAATTAAAGGCAGATGTGGTTATGTTGCAGGAGACGCACCTGAAACTGATAGACCAGGTCAGACTACGTAAAGGATGGGTGGGGCAGGTGTTTCATTCGGGTTTAGATGCGAAGAATAGGGGGGTGGCTATCTCAGTGGGGAAACGGGTACTGTTTGAGGCAAAGACCATAGTGGCGGATAGTGGGGGTAGATATATGTGATGGTGAGTGGCAGATTTCAAGAGGAGGTGGTGGTTCTGGTGAACCTATACGCCCTGAACTGGGATGATGCAAATTTTATGAGGCGTATGCTGGGACGTATCCCGGACCTGGAGGCGGGAAAGTTGGTAATGGGGGGAGACTTCAATACGGTGCTTGATCCAGGGCTGGACCGGTCGAGGTCCAGGACCGGGAGGAGGCCGGCAGCGGCCAGGGTGCTCAAGGACTTCATGGAGCAGATGGGAGGAGTAGACCCCTGGAGATTTATTAGGCCTAGGAGTAGGAAGTTCTAATTTTTCTCCCATGTTCACAAAGTATACTCACGGATAGACTTTTTTGTCTTGGGAAGGGCACTGATTCCAAAGGTGACAGGGACGGAGTACACGGCCATAGCCATTTCGGACCACGCTCCACATTGGGTAGACCTGGAGGTAGGAGAGGAAAAAGAACAGCACCCACTCTGGAGAATGGATATGGGCTTATTGGCGGATGAGGGGGTTTGTTTAAGGGTGAGGGGGTGTATCGAAAGGTACTTGGAGCTTAATGATAAAGGAGAGGTTCAGGTGGGAGTGGTCTGGGAGGCGTTGAAGGCGGTGGTCAGAGGGGAACTGATATCCATAAGGGCACATAAAGGGAAGCAAGAGGGTAAAGGAAGGGAGCGATTGTTGAAAGAACTTCTGAGGGTGGACAGGCAATATGCAGAGGCACCGGAGGAGGGACTGTACAGGTAAAGACAAAGGTTACATGTGGAATTTGACCTGCTGACCACGGGTAAGGCAGAGGCACAGTGGAGGAGGGCACAGGGTGTACAGTATGAGTATGGAGAGAAGGCGAGTCGGCTACTGGCCCACCAATTGAGGAAGAGGGGAGCAGCGAGGGAGATAGGTGGGGTGAGAGATGAGGAGGGAGAGATGGAACGGGGAGCGGAGAGAGTGAACGGAGTGTTCAAGGCATTCTATGAGAGGTTATATAAGGCTCAGCCCTCGGAAGGGAAGGAGGGAATGATGTGTTTCCTGGATCAGCTGGAATTCCCAAAGGTGGAGGAGCAGGAGAGGGCGGGACTGGGAGCACAGATTGAGATGGAGGAGGTGGTAAAAGGGATTGGGAGCATGCAGGCGGAGAAGGCCCCGGGACCGGACGGATTCCCGGTGGAAATTTATAGGAAATATATGGACCTACTGGCCCCGCTTTTGACGAGAACCTTTAATGAGGCCAGGGAAAGGGGGAAGTTGCCCCTGACTATGTCGGAGGCGACGATATCGCTCCTTTTGAAGAAGGAAAAAGACCCGCTGCAGTGTGGGTCCTACAGGCCCATTTCCCTTTTAAACGTAGATGCTAAGCTCCTGGCCAAGGTGATGGCGACGAGGATAGAGGACTGTGTCCCGGGGGTGGTCCACGAGGATCAAACTGGGTTCGTTAAGGGGAGACAGCTGAACACGAACATACGGAGGCTGCTAGGGGTGATGATGATGCCCCCACCAGAGGGGGAGGCAGAGATAGTGGTGGCGATGGACACCGAGAAAGCATTTGACAGAGTGGAGTGGGACTATCTGTGGGAAGTGCTGAAGAGATTTGGTTTTGGAGAAGGGTTTATTGGATGGGTACAGCTGCTGTATAGGGCCCCGGTGGAGAGTGTGGTCACGAATAGGCAGAGGTCTGACTACTTCCGTCTTTATAGAGGGACGAGGCAGGGGTGTCCCCTGTCTCCGTTACTGTGTACATTGGCGATTGAGCCCCTGGCCATAGCACTGAGGGGCTCCAGGAAGTGGAGGGGAGTACTCAGGGGAGGAGAAGAACACCGGGTATCATTGTATGCAGATGACTTATTGCTATATGTTGCGGACCCAGTGGAGGGGATGCCTGAGATAATGCAGACACTCAGGGAATTTGGGGAATTCTCGGGGTACAAATTGAATATGGGGAAGAGTGAGTTGTTTGTGGTGCATCCGGGGGAGCAGAGCAGGGGAATAGATGATTTACCGCTGAGGAAGGTAACAAGTGATTTCCGATACTTAGGGATTCAGATAGCCAGGAGTTGGGGAACCTTACATAGGCTTAATTTAACACAATTGGTGGAACAGATGGAGGAGGGTTTTAAGAGATGGGACATGGTGCCCCTGTCACTGGCGGGTAGGGTGCAGGCGGTCAAAATGGTAGTCCTCCCGAGATTCCTTTTTGTGTTTCAGTGCCTCCAAGTGATGGTCACGAAGGCTTTTTTCAAGAAAATCGAGAAAAGTGTCATGAGTTTTGTGTGGGCTGGGAAGACCCCGAGAGTGAGGAGGGGGTTTTTGCAGCGTAGCAGGGATAGGGGGGGACTGGCACTACCGAGCCTAAGTGAATAGTACTGGGCCGCCAATATCTCAATGGTGTGTAAGTGGATGGGAGAAGGGGAGGGAGCGGCGTGGAAGAGATTGGAGATGGCCTCCTGCAAAGGAACCAGCCTACAAGCACTGGCGGATGCGCCGTTGCTGTTCTCCCCGAAGAAATACACCACAAGTCCAGTGGTGGTGGCAACACTGAAAATTTGGGGGCAGTGGAGACGGCATAGGGGAAGGACGGGAGCCTCGGTGCGGTCCCCGATAAGAAATAATCATAGGTTTGTCCCGGGGAGAATAGATGGAGGATTTGGAGCATGGCAGAGAGCTGGGATTGTGCAACTGAGATATCTGTTCTTAGACGGGACGTTTGCGAGTCTGGGAGCACTGACGGAAAAATATGGGTTGCCCCAAGGGAATGCATTTCGGTACATGCAACTGAGAGCTTTTGCGAGGCAACAGGTGAGGGAATTCCCGCAGCTCCCGACGCAGGAGATTCAAGATAGAGTGATCTCAGGGACATGGGTGGGGGATGGAAGGGTGTCGGATACATACAGGGAAATGAGGGACGAGGGGGAGATCATGGTGGATGAGCTGAAGGGAAAATGAGAAGAAGAGCTGGGGGAAGAGATTGAGGAGGGGCTGTGGGCTGATGCCCTACGTAGGGTAAACTCTTCGTCCTCGTGCGCCAGGCTAAGCCTGATACAATTCAAGGTTTTGCACAGGGCGCATATGACCGGAGCAAGGCTCAGTACATTTTTCGGGGTAGAGGATAGGTGTGGGAGATGCTCGAGAAGCCCAGCAAACCACACCCACATGTTTTGGTCATGCCCGACACTGCAGGGGTTCTGGGTGGGGGTGGCAAATGTGCTTTCGAAGGTGGTGGGGGTCCGGGTCGAGCCAGGCTGGGGGTTGGCTATATTTGGGGTTGCAGAAGAGCCGGGAGTGCAAGAGGCGAGAGAGGCTGATGTCTTGGCCTTTGCGTCCCTAGTAGCCCGGCGGAGGATACTGCTTATGTGGAAGGAAGCCAAACACCCGGGCGTGGAGACCTGGATAAACGACATGGCAGGGTTTATAAAACTAGAAGGGATAAAGTTCGCACTAAGGGGTTCGGCTCAAGGGTTCACCAGGCGGTGGCAACCATTCGTTGACTACCTCGCAGAACGATAAAGGAACTGGGAAAGTAGCAGCAGCAACCCAGGGGGGAGGGAGGGGGGGGGGGGGGGGGGGTGCTCGTGTGGGTCCTCAGGGGTGGTTTTTGTATAGATATTTGCACTTGGTTATGTATATTGGATTGTTTGATTTTATTATCTGGAGAGTTATTATTTTTGTTATGGCAGTTGCCATTTAGTTTATATATTATTTATTTACTTGTTAAAACGGTCACTGTTATTTATATTGTTTTATTGTTGTAAAGTAGGGAAAACCTTTGTATTGTTTCGTTTGGCCGAAAAATTTGAATAAAATATATTTTAGAAAAAACAATGCAACCCCCCACCTCTTTTATCATCCTCCCTAATCTTATTGAAACATCTATAACCAGGAATGGCCACCACATCGTAGTCCCAAGTACCGATCCATGCCTTAAGTTCAACCACCTTATTCCTGATGCTTCTTGCGTTGAAGTATACACACTTCAACCCATCTCCGTGCCTGCAAGTACTCTCCTTTGTCAGTGTTCCCTTCCCCACTGCCTCACTACACGCTTTGGCGTCCTGAATATCGGCTACCTTAGTTGCTGGACTACAAATCCGGTTCCCATTCCCCTGCCAAATTAGTTTGAACCCTCCCGAAGAGTACTAGAAAACCGCCCTTCCAGGATATTGGTGCCCCTCTGGTTCGGATGCAACCCGTCCTGCTTGTACAGGTCCCACCTTCCCAAAATGCGTTCCAATTATGCAAATACCTGAAGCCCTCCCTCCTCCACCATTCCTGCAGCCACGTGTTCAACTGCACTCTCTCCCTATTCCTAGCCTTGCTATCACGTGGCACCAGCAACAAACCAGAGATGACAACTCTGTCTGTCCTGGCTTTTAACTTCCAGTCTAACTCCCTAAACTCGTTTATTACATCCACACTCCTTTTCCTACCTATGTCGTTGGTACCAATGTGCACCACGACGTCTGGCTGCTCCCCCTCCCCCTTAAGGATCCTGAAGACACGACCCGAGACATCCCTGGCCCTGGCACCCGGGAGGCAACATACCTTCTGGGAGTCTCGCTCGCGACCACAGAATCTCCTATCTATTCCCCTAACCAGTGAGTCTCCTATCACTATTGCTTTTCTATTCTCCCCCTTCCCTTCTGAGCCCCAGAGCCAGACTCAGTGCGAGAGACCTGGCCGCTAGGGCCTTTCCCCGGTAGGTCATCCCCCACAACAGCATCCAAAACGGTATACTTCTTTTGAAGGGGAACTGCCACAAGGGATCCCTGCACTGTCTGCCCGTTCGTTTTCTTTCCCCTGACTGTAACCCAGCTACTCTTGTCCTGTACCTTGGGTGTGGCTACCTCCCTGTAACGCTTCTCTATTACCCCCTCTGCCTCCCGGATGATCCAAAGTTCATCCAGCTCCAGCTCCCTAACACGGTCTCTGAGGAGCTGGAGTTGGGTGCACTTCCCGCAGGTATAGTCAGCGAGGACACCGGTGGTATCCCTCACCACCCACATCCTACAGGAGGAGCATGCAACTGCCCTAGCCTCCTTCCCTGTTACCTTACAGAATATAGCTGCCCTGAGGACCAACTGGAACTCCGCCCTCCGACTCTGCTCCCAGTCAGCTGCACTCTCTGTAAACTCCCGGCTCCCTTCACGCTCTTTGAGGAAATGTCGGAAATGAAATGAAAGGAGCACCTTACTCCCTCAGTGACCAAACTCTCACTATAGCACTCAAATGCACCCAAACTCAGCACTCCCTCAGTCACCAAACTCCCACTATAGCACTCAAATGCACCCAAATTCAGCACTCCTTCAGTCATCAAACTCTCACTATAGCACTCAAATGCATCCAAATTCAGCACTCAGTGCAAACAAATTCTGCACTGTAGCTGGCTCACACTTATACTGTGAATCTAGTCTCTGAAAACTGGCCTAATCCAATTTACTAATTAACAAGCTCCAGCTGCAAGTAGCTTCAAGTAGAACCTTTGTTTAAAGCTGATTGAAAATTCACCTTCTTCTAAACCAAACAGCAACTTTTAAGTTAATTAACTAAATAAAAGAAAGACTAGATTTTAGATAAAAATAACCCCTTATTATTCCTAAGTGACCAAACTCTCATTATAGCACCCAAATTCAGCACTCCGTGCAAAACCAACTGTATGCATATGTTTTCTGTTTTACGTGGGACTGTTATGCCTCGTTTTCGGGCTTGTCCCTTCTGTCAATGTGATGAGGGGGAGCAGAGCCAGGGGAGCGAGAGTGAGAAAAGCAGACAGGAGGGCGAGATAAGGGATGGAAGGCGGAGTGCAAAGCAGGGTCAGAGCCGGGCAAGTACTGGGAGGGGAGCCCCCGTACTAGCAAGGAGGGCCAACACGGGAGGGCAGAAAGAAAGGAGGGCCTTAGGAGGGCCTCTCAGGGGAGAGGGAGTGCCTGGCACAAAGTGGGGGGGGGGGGGGGGGGGGGCAGAAAGGGGCGAAGAACACAGGGGGGGGATGGACAGGGGCTGTAGGGAGGAAGAAGTGGTCGGGGGGAGCGCAAAACAAAAGAGAAGCAAAGGGAAGGTCGAGGTAGAGGAACAGAAAGGACACAGGCCTCGGTAGGCACAGCGAGAAACCAAGAAAGCGCCACATACAGCCACTAGGGAGGGCATCAGGGTGAAGGGAGACCCCGGAGTGCAGAGGCGCATCCACTGGGCGTACACACAGCTGGCGGCCATGTTGGGTGCTCTCTGGACAAAGAAAACCCCAGAGCGCTGGGGCCAGGCCACATGGTGAGATCGGCAACCGTGGCCATTTTGGGTGGCCCCCGAAGAAAGGGAAACCCGGGATCCGGTTCAGGGGCTCATCCTGCAGGTAGGTATGGATGATCCCGCAGGACCGGGGGGTCAGAAACCCCCAGCTGGATTGTTACCTGGAACGTGAGGTGACTTAACAGCCCAGTGAAAAGATCCAGAGTCTTCGCCCACCTAAGAAGCCTAAAGGCAGACATAATCTAACTTACAAGAGATGCACCCGAGGGAGAAGGACCGACTGCTGGTAAGGAAGGGCTGGGTGGGATGCACATACCACTCATGTTACGGGGCGAGGGCAAGGGGAGTGGCAATAGTGGCAAGAGGACGAAGTTTACAGAAATCAAGACAGTTACGGACCCAGGGGGACGGTACGTCATGGTCAGCGGTGTCCTGGAAGGGGCACCGGTGGTTCTAGTAAATGTGTACGTTCCCAACAGGGACGACACAGAATTCATAAAGAAGACCGTGGCGGATATCCCCGACATTGACACACACCAACTGATTATGGGGGGGCGGGGGGTGACTTTAACTGCGTACAGGACCCACTGACCGACCGATCAAACCCCAGAAGGGGAAAAAGACTGGCATGGCAAGGGAACTAGGAGCTTTTCTGGAGCCGATGAGGGCGGTGGACCCAAGGAGGTTCCTGCACCCGGGAGAAAAGGAATTCTCATACTTTTCACAAGTGCATAAGGTGTACTCCCATATCGACTTCTTTGCAGTGGGGAAATCGGTGCTTCCAGGGATCACGGGAACGGAATACTCCGCAATTGTCATCTCCGACCACGCTCCACACTATATAGATGTGAGGTTGGAGACAGGCCGTGCCCAGCGCCCCACATGGAGACTGGACACGGACTTCCTGGCCGACAAGGCCTTCTGCTAAAATACATTGCGGGCCATAGGTGATTACATTAGTCACAACCAAAACGGGGAGGTCTCACCCACTACGTTTTGGGAGGCACTGAAGGACGTGACAAGAGGAGAGATAATAGCCTACAAGGCAAGCAGAGACAGGGAAGAGAGGGAAGCCAAGCAGCAACTGGTGGACTTCATTTTGGAAGTCGACAGAAAATACTCTGAGTCCCCGACCGTAGAAGCTGCTGGCTATGAGGAAAAAGCTGCAAATGGACTTTAACCTGCTATCCACCAGGAAAGCAGTGTACCAACTCCACGAGACACGGGGGACCCTCTACGAACACGGAGACAAGGCTGGCCACCTACTGGCTCACAAGCTGAGAAAGCAGCAGACACGAGGGAAATAGCACAGGTAAAGGATAGCAGAGGCAGACTGGTAACAGAGCCAAAGGAGGTCAATCGGGCATTTGAGACCTATTACCAGGGACTATACACCTCCGTGTCTCCCAATGGGGATGCGGGAATGAAACAGTTCCTAGACAGACTGGAACTACCAGTTGTGGGGGAAGACAGATAGGGGGAGCTGGAAGCACCAATAGAACAAAGAACAAGGAAAATTACAGCACAGGAACAGGCCCTTCGGCCCTCCCAGCCTGCGCCGATCCAGATCCTTTATCTAAACCTGTCTTCTATTTTCCAAGGATCTACTTCCCTCTGTTCCCCGCCCGTTCATATATCTGTCTAGATGCATCTTAAATGATGCTATTGTGCCCGCCTCTATCACCTCCTCTGGCAAGCGTTCCAGGCACCCACCACCCTCTGCGTAAAAAACTTTCCACGCACATCTCCCGTAAATAGACCTGGGATAAATCATGGAGAGCATCAGCTCCATGCAGGCGGGGAAGGCACCGGGACCTGATGGGTTCTCGGTGGACTTCTGCAAAAGATTTGCACCAGTCCTGGCCCAACACCTAAGGGACATGTTCGCGGACTCACTGGCAAGGGGGACCCTGCACCCCACGCTAGTGCAGGCCACAATCTCACTGATACCCAAAAAGGATAAAGACCCGACAGAATGTGGATCATACAGACCCATTTCACTGCCGAACGTGGGTGCGAAAATACTCGCAAAGGTCCTGGCCAAAAGGCTGGAGGGCTGCGTACCGGATGTGGGCACAAAGGACAAACGAGCTTTGTCAAAGGTAGGCAGCTCACAGCGAACATCAGGCGGCTGCTGAACGTAATAATGACACCCCCCCCGGACTACCTCCTCGAGTTACTGGAACGATTTGAGCTAGGAGCGGGGTTCACCGCCTGGTAAAGAATCCCAAAGCGAGCATCTAAACTAACACCACCAGCTCTGAATACTTACGGCTACAGACAGGAACAAGACAGGGCTGCCCCCTGTCCCCACTCATGTTCGCGTTAGCGATCGAACCCCTGCGGGACGCAAAAAGCTGGAAGGGAATCCGGAGAGGAGACAGAAAGCACAGAGTTTTACTCTATGTAGACGACCTGTTCCTCTATGTCCCGAAGCCTCAGGAGGGACTGAAGGCAATACTGCATACCCTGAAAGAGTTTAGAACCTTTTTGGGCTACAAACTTAACCTGGGCAAAAGTGAGACATTCCCAGTGAACCCAAACGGGGGAGGGGCAGAGCTGGAGGGGCTCCCGTTTAAAACGGCCCAGAACAGATTCCGTCACTTGGGGATCCAGGTAGCCAGAGGCTGGACACAGATCCACAAGTGGAACCTGACAAGCCTGGTGGAGGAAGTAAAAAAGGACCTAGAAAGATGGGGCTCACGCCCCACTCTCCCTGGCGGGGAGAGTGCAGACGATCAAGATGAACGTACTGCCAAGGTTCCTCTTCCTGTATAGATCCATACCATCTTCATCCCCAAGACCTTTTCCAGAATGTAGACAGTCTAATCATGGCGTTTGTGTGTGTTGTGGGAATCCAAGAATTCCCAAACCAACACTGCAAAGGAAAATCAAAGGGGGCTTGGCCTTACCAAACCTACAATACTACCACTGGGCCGCAACGGCAAAAAGAGTGAGGGGATGGGTACAGAAACCCGGCATAGATTAGGTACAAATGGAGGAGGCCTCCTGTAAAGGAACGACCCTCCGGGCCCTGGTTACAGCAGCACTCCCATCCCTATCAACAAGACACACAATGAGCCCAGTGGTAGCGGCCATGCTGAGAACCTGGGCCCAGCTGAGTCAACACTTCGGGATATTCGACACCGTCGATTTCGGCGGCGTGAGAACAGCTGGTGAGTGGTGAGTCAGTTTCAGCGGGAGCATTGCGGAAGGAGGTTGCTGGGAGGTAAGTCAACCTTTAAAAGCACTTGTCTTTGCAGGGGCAGGCCAGTCGATTTCGGCGGCGTGAGAACAGCTGGTGAGTGGTGAGTCAGTTTCAGCGGGAGCATTGCGGAAGGAGGTTGCTGGGAGGTAAGTCAACCTTTAAAAGCACTTGTCTTTGCAGGGGCAGGCCAGTCGATTTCGGCGGCCTGAGAACAGCTGGTGAGTGGTGAGTCAGTTTCAGCGGGAGCATTGCGGAAGGAGGTTGCTGGGAGGTAAGTCAACCTTTAAAAGCACTTGTCTTTGCAGGGGCAGGCCAGTCGATTTCGGCGGCCTGAGAACAGCTGGTGAGTGGTGAGTCAGTTTCAGCGGGAGCATTGCGGAAGGAGGTTGCTGGGAGGTAAGTCAACCTTTAAAAGCACTTGTCTTTGCAGGGGCAGGCCAGTCGATTTCGGCGGCGTGAGAACAGCTGGTGAGTGGTGAGTCAGTTTCAGCGGGAGCATTGCGGAAGGAGGTTGCTGGGAGGTAAGTCAACCTTTAAAAGCACTTGTCTTTGCAGGGGCAGGCCAGTCGATTTCGGCGGCCTGAGAACAGCTGGTGAGTGGTGAGTCAGTTTCAGCGGGAGCATTGCGGAAGGAGGTTGCTGGGAGGTAAGTCAACCTTTAAAAGCACTTGTCTTTGCAGGGGCAGGCCAGTCGATTTCGGCGGCGTGAGAACAGCTGGTGAGTGGTGAGTCAGTTTCAGCGGGAGCATTGCGGAAGGAGGTTGCTGGGAGGTAAGTCAACCTTTAAAAGCACTTGTCTTTGCAGGGGCAGGCCAGTCGATTTCGGCGGCGTGAGAACAGCTGGCTGGTTAGTCAATTTCAGCAGGAGCTGAGAATTTTTCTTTTTTTTTATTTTAAATTAGTTTTTTAGGCGGGAACAGGAAGTCGACCCGCGGACGTCTGGGAAGACCCTCCCCAATAAATTCTGGTGGAGAGGAAACCCGAGACACTACACGTGTAGTGTCTCCCACCCGCCCTCCTCCTCTAACCTAATAATAAAACCCATTGGTCTGAGGTAAGTACCATATTTTATTATATTATTATTATTTTTTAGCCAGATATTGGTAGAAAGTTAGAGGAATGGCAGAGAAGGGAGTGCAATGTTCCTCCTGCAGGATGTTTGAGGTGAGGGATGCAGTTAGTGTCCCTGCTGATTTTACCTGCAGGAAGTGCTGCCATCTCCAGCTCCTCCAAGACCGAGTTAGGGAACTGGAGCTGGAGTTGGAAGAACTTCGGATCATTCGGGAGGCAGAAGGGGTCATAGATAGCAGCTTCAGGGAATTAGTTACACCAAAGATTGGAGATAGGTGGGTAACTGTAAGAGGGACTGGGAAAAAACAGTCAGTGCAGGGATCCCCTGCGGTCGTACCCCTGAGAAACAAGTATACCGCTTTGGATACTTGTGGGGGGGACGACTTACCAGGGGTAAGCCATGGGGTACGGGCCTCTGGCACGGAGTCTGTCCCTGTTGCTCAGAAGGGAAGGGGGGAGAGGAGCAGAGCATTAGTAATTGGGGACTCTATAGTCAGGGGCACAGATAGGAGATTTTGTGGGAGCGTGAGAGACTCACGTTTGGTATGTTGCCTCCCAGGTGCAAGGGTACGTGATGTCTCGGATCGTGTTTTCCGGGTCCTTAGGGGGAGGGGGAGCAGCCCCAAGTCGTGGTCCACATTGGCACCAACGACATAGGTAGGAAAGGGGACAAGGATGTCAGGCAGGCTTTCAGGGAGCTAGGATGGAAGCTCAGAACTAGAACAAACAGAGTTGTTATCTCTGGGTTGTTGCCCGTGCCACGTGATAGTGAGATGAGGAATAAGGAGAGAGAGCATTTAAACACGTGGCTACAGGGATGGTGCAGGCGGGAGGGATTCAGATTTTTGGATAACTGGGGCTCTTTCTGGGGAAGGTGGGACCTCTACAGACAGGATGGTCTACATCTGAACCTGAGGGGCACAAATATCCTGGGGGGGAGATTTGTTAGTGCTCTTTGGGGGGGTTTAAACTAATGCAGCAGGGGCATGGGAACCTGGATTGTAGTTTTAGGGTAAGGGAGAATGAGAGTATAGAGGTCAGGAGCACAGATTTGACATCGCAGGAGGGGGCCAGTGTTCAGGTAGGTGGTTTGAAGTGTGTCTACTTCAATGCCAGGAGTATACGAAACAAGGTAGGGGAACTGGCAGCGTGGGTTGGTACCTGGGACTTCGATGTTGTGGCCATTTCGGAGACATGGATAGAGCAGGGACAGGAATGATGTTGCAGGTTCCGGGGTTTAGGTGTTTTAGTAAGCTCAGAGAAGGAGGCAAAAGAGGGGGAGGTGTGGCGCTGCTAGTCAAGAGCAGTATTACGGTGGCGGAGAGGATGCTAGATGGGGACTCTTCTTCTGAGGTAGTATGGGCTGAAGTTAGAAACAGGAAAGGAGAGGTCACCCTGTTGGGAGTTTTTTATAGGCCTCCTAATAGTTCTAGGGATGTAGAGGAAAGGATGGCGAAGATGATTCTGGATATGAGCGAAAGTAACAGGGTAGTTATTATGGGAGATTTTAACTTTCCAAATATTGACTGGAAAAGATATAGTTCGAGTACAATAGATGGGTCGTTTTTTGTACAGTGTGTGCAGGAGGGTTTCCTGAAACAATATGTTGACAGGCCAACAAGAGGCGAGGCCACGTTGGATTTGGTTTTGGGTAATGAACCAGGCCAGGTGTTGGATTTGGAGGTAGGAGAGCACTTTGGGGACAGTGACCACAATTCGGTGACGTTTACGTTAATGATGGAAAGGGATAAGTATACACCGCAGGGCAAGAGTTATAGCTGGGGGAAGGGCAATTATGATGCCATTAGACGTGACTTGGGGGGGATAAGGTGGAGAAGTAGGCTGCAAGTGTTGGGCACACTGGATAAGTGGGGCTTGTTCAAGGATCAGCTACTGCGTGTTCTTGATAAGTATGTACCGGTCAGACAGGGAGGAAGGCGTCGAGCGAGGGAACCGTGGTTTACCAAGGAAGTGGAATCTCTTGTTAAGAGGAAGAAGGAGGCCTATGTGAAGATGAAGTGTGAAGTTTCGGTTGGGGCGATGGATAGTTACAAGGTAGCGAGGAAGGATCTAAAGAGAGAGCTAAGACGAGCAAGGAGGGGACATGAGAAGTATTTGGCAGGAAGGATCAAGGAAAACCCAAAAGCTTTCTATAGGTATGTCAGGAATAAGCGAATGACTAGGGAAAGAGTTGGACCAGTCAAGGACAGGGATGGGAAATTGTGTGTGGAGTCTGAAGAGATAGGCGAGATACTAAATGAATATTTTTCGTCAGTATTCACTCAGGAAAAAGATAATGTTGTGGAGGAGAATGCTGAGCCCCAGGCTAATAGAATAGATGGCATTGAGGTACGTAGGGAAGAGGTGTTGGCAATTCTGGACAGGCTGAAAATAGATAAGTCCCCGGGACCTGATGGGATTTATCCTAGGATTCTATGGGAGGCCAGGGAAGAGATTGCTGGACCTTTGGCTTTGATTTTTATGTCATCATTGGCTACAGGAATAGTGCCAGAGGACTGGAGGACAGCAAATGTGGTCCCTTTGTTCAAAAAGGGGAGCAGAGACAACCCCGGCAACTATAGGCCGGTGAGCCTCACGTCTGTAGTGGGTAAAGTCTTGGAGGGGATTATAAGAGACAAGATTTATAATCATCTAGATAGGAATAATATGATCAGGGATAGTCAGCATGGCTTTGTGAAGGGTAGGTCATGCCTCACAAACCTTATTGAGTTCTTTGAGAAGGTGACTGAACAGGTAGACGAGGGTAGAGCAGTTGATGTGGTGTATATGGATTTCAGCAAAGCGTTTGATAAGGTTCCCCACGGTAGGCTATTGCAAAAAATACGGAGGCTGGGGATTGAGGGTGATTTAGAGATGTGGATCAGAAATTGGCTAGCTGAAAGAAGACAGAGGGTGGTGGTTGATGGGAAATGTTCAGAATGGAGTACAGTCACAAGTGGAGTACCACAAGGATCTGTTCTGGGGCCGTTGCTGTTTGTCATTTTTATCAATGACCTAGAGGAAGGCGCAGAAGGGTGGGTGAGTAAATTTGCAGACGATACTAAAGTCGGTGGTGTTGTCGATAGTGTGGAAGGATGTAGCAGATTACAGAGGGATATAGATAAGCTGCAGAGCTGGGCCGAGAGGTGGCAAATGGAGTTTAATGTAGAGAAGTGTGAGGTAATTCACTTTGGAAGGAATAACAGGAATGCGGAATATTTGGCGAATGGTAAAGTTCTTGAAAGTGTGGATGAGCAGAGGGATCTAGGTGTCCATGTACATAGATCCCTGAAAGTTGCCACCCAGGTTGATAGGGTTGTGAAGAAGGCCTATGGAGTGTTGGCCTTTATTGGTAGAGGGATTGAGTTCCGGAGTCGGGAGGTCATGTTGCAGCTGTACAGAACTCTGGTACGGCCGCATTTGGAGTATTGCGTACAGTTCTGGTCACCGCATTATAGGAAGGACGTGGAGGCTTTGGAGCGGGTGCAGAGGAGATTTACCAGGATGTTGCCTGGTATGGAGGGAAAATCTTATGAGGAAAGGCTGATGGACTTGAGGTTGTTTTCGTTGGAGAGAAGAAGGTTAAGAGGAGACTTAATAGAGGCATACAAAATGATCAGGGGGTTGGATAGGGTGGACAGTGAGAGCCTTCTCCCCCGGATGGATATGGCTGGCACGAGGGGACATAACTTTAAACTGAGGGGTAATAGATATAGGACAGAGGTCAGAGGTAGGTTCTTTACGCAAAGAGTAGTGAGGCCGTGGAATGCTTACCTGCTACAGTGGTGAACCCGCCAACATTGAGGGCATTTAAAAGTTTATTGGATAAACATATGGATGATAATGGCATAGTGTAGGTTGGATGGCTTTGTTTCGGTGCAACATCGTGGGCCGAAGGGCCTGTACTGCGCTGTAATGTTCTATGTTCTATAACTAAAATGTCCCCCATGACCCCCATCTGCGGTAATCACAGATTCTCCCCCAGCCATGCTAGATACCACTTTCAAAAGATGGAGGTGGGAAGGGGGCACACTGACGGTCAGGGACTTTTACGTAGGCACAGACTGGCGACACTGGAAGAACTGACGAGAAAGTGGAAAACTAGCAAAAGGACAGGAAATGAGGACACCTCCAAATAAAACACTTCCTCTGCAAAGAGATAGTAGGGTACTCCTGGGCCCCAGAAAACCACACTACTAGAGGACCTAATAGGCACAGAAACAAGGAGGGGGGGGGGCTATGTGGGGGAAATATACGGACAGTTACTAGACAGAGCTCGAACACCACTGGACAAGACCAGACAAAAATGGGAGATGAACTGGGGACAGAGGTAGGGTGGGGACGCTGGAGCGAAGCACTGAGCAGGGCTAACTCCATCTCCTCCTGCGCAAGGCTACGCCTAATGCAGCTCAAGGTGGTGCACAGAGCACACCTGACCAGAACCCGAATGAGCAGGTTCTTCCCGGTGGTAGAGAATAAATGTGAACGGTGCCAGAGAGGCCTGGCCAACCACACCCACATGTTCTGGGCTTGTCCCAAGCTTGCTGTGGGTCTGGACAGCCTTCTCCGAGGCCTGTTCGAGGCCAACAACAAGGAGTAAGTTAAGAATTAAAAAAACAAGATAGATAAGGAACCAAAAGGACCTGCGCAACCCAGCGGAGGGAAGACGGAAGGAAGGTGGAGAGACCACAAAAAGGAGAGAAGAGGAGGGGGGGGTAACCCCCCCCCCCCCCCCACTTGAAAATAAAAACAAAGCACAGCTGAAGCCAATGGGGGGGGGGGGGACAACAACAGGGGGTGCATGCAAGGGAGGGGGCGGGGAAACATGAGGGGGGAGGAACCATAGGACCGACCCAGAGGGCGGCAAAATGTATACAGGACCAATTAAAAGAAAGACAAAATAAACCTCTTCTGTACAATAAAGTAAATTAACACGGGTAAGAAAAATGTGATATATATATTATACATACAATTGTTTATAAATAAGAGGAAATGCCAATAAAAAGATTTTTTTTTAAAAATCCACACAGACAGTGATCTAGGGCCAGGATCAAACCCTGGTAACCACTGCACCACCGAGCCGCCCTATCTTTCCTCAACATTGTATCAATATTTTCTTTAATCAAAAATGCAACTCCACCACCTTTTCCTTTCTGTCTGTCCTTCGTAAAAAACGGGATAGCCCTGAATGTTTAGTTCCTATCCTTGGTCACCTTGGAGCCATGTTCCGTAATCCCAACTATATCAACACCCCTTTACATCTATCTGTGCAACCAATTCATCCATTTTATTTTGAATATACCAAACATTCAGGTACAAAACCTTCAGGCTAGTCCTTTTAACGTTCACTTGACCGGAGCCCTAATATTTCTTTTTAGTGTCATTATCTGGACCTTGGTTTATCTGCCTATCACTTTTTTCATTCTCCTTGCTGTGTTTTACACTTGTTCTTGATTCCCCCTGCTCTGAATCCTTAACACATATTCCCATTCCCCCTGCTATATTAGTTTAAAATCTCCCCAACCGCAGGTACCGCCCCCCTCCCCCCCCCCCCCTCCCCCCCCTCCCCCCCCCCCCCCCTCCCCCCCCCCCTCGCCCCCCCCCTCCCCCCCCCCCCCCTCCCCCCCCCCCCCCTCCCCCCCCCCCCTCCCCCCCCCCCCCCCCCCCCCCCCTCAAGGACACCAGTCCTGCTCCTGTCTTTCCTGCTTGTGGAGTGGGAATCTGCGGTGTGAGCACCTCTCTATACATGCTATCCATGGTAGTCTCCACCTCGCAGATACTCCAGTGTCCCCAGCCGCGCTCTAGCAATGAATCTCTGGCATCCAGGAGCAGCAGCTGGAGACACATCCTGTACACGTGGTGGTGCTGGTAACTGGAAATGTTCCCGGTCTCCCACTTGGAGCAGGAAGAGCAGACCACGGCTTGGAGCTCCGCTGACATGTCGTACCCTTTAAATTAAAGTTTTCATTTTAATGTCAAATAACATCAACTAGTATTAACTATGGCCCTTCTTCTCTGCCCCTTGTTATTATAGAATATTGATGCACTAAGCGTCAAGAGCCACAAAGACATGTGAGACTTTAACTAAGGCTTTAATACACTACATAGGAAGCTTACCTGACACAGACGACCCCAGACAAAATGGGTCCGGTCCACAGAAGTTGGTCTTATACTGAACTCCCGGGGGAGTGGCTAATGCGGAGCTCTCCGTGGCCAGGTCAGGTTACATACAGGTGACCGAACCTCTACAGAGCTACAGTACAATACACAGTATCATACACAGGATTACAGGGCCACGTTACACACAACTATTATATAACTATGTACAATGCTAGGGAAGTACAGTGGTGTATCACCACATTCACCCCTTCCTTGTTTAGAAGGAAGTCCGGGTGAAAATATGGAGTAGCAAACACAGTGAACAAACAGTCATCAGGAGGTTCCGTGTCGTCAGAGGTCGAGACGAACGATGGGTTTGGTCGATCTCTTTGAACGTCGGAGCTGCGGCGCTGAGGTAGTGTCCGGCGGTATCCGTGCGGTCGGTGGTGCTGGGTCGCGAGGCGGCATGACGCCCCCACCTCTTCGGCTGGCTCGAGGCGAAACTGCGGGATGACAGCGGCTGGCACGGAGTAGTAACAGCCGAGGGATCGACGGGAGCAGAGAGGGGAGCGGGGTGGAGGTTGCGGGGTGGGGGCGGCAGGGGCCCCAGAAGGGGCCAGGTCCTTGATGGAGACGCCCGTCGGGGTACGCTATGTACGCGTACTGTGGGTTGGCGTGGAGGAGACGGACTCTCTCCACCAGGGGCTCCGCCTTAGAGGTCCGCACGTGCTTGCGGAGCAGGACGTCTCCCGGGGACAGGAGCCAGGACGGAAGCGATGTCACGGATGCCGATCTCCTGGAGAAGAGAAACATCCGCTCATGAGGGGTAGCATTCGTTGCAGTACACAAAAGGGACCGGATGGAGTGGAGTGCGGCAGGGAGGGCCTCCTGCCAACGGGAGAAGGGTAGGCCTTTGGACTTGAGGGCTAGCAGCACGGCCTTCCAAACTGTCGCGTTCTCTCCACCTGTCCGTTCCCCGGGGGTTGTAGCTGGTCGTCTGCTCGAGGCAACGCCCCTGGCGAGCAGGTACTGACGCAGCTCCTCACTCATGAAGGAGGAGCCACGGTCACTGCGAATGTAATTGGGATAACCGAACAGCATGAAGAGGTCGTGCAACGCTTTGATGACGGTGGTGGAGGTCGTGTCGGGGCAGGGAATGGCGAAGTGGAACCGCGAGTACTCGTCGATGACGTTGAGGAAGTACGTGTTGCGGTTGTGGGTGGGGAGGGGCCCTTTGAAGTCAATGCTGAGACGTTCAAAGGGGCGGGTAGCCTTGATTAGGTGCGCCTTGTCTGGCTTGTAGAATTGCGGCTTGCACTCCGCACAGACTTGGCAGTCCCTAGTCATGGCCTTGACCTCCTCGACTGAGAAGGGCAGGTTGTGGCCCTTGATGTAGTGGTAGAACCGCCTGACGCCCGGGTGACAGAGGTCATTATGTAGTGCCCGCAGTCGGTCATCCTGTGCGTTGGCACAAGTACTACGGGACAGGGCATCAGGAGGATCATTGAGCTTACCTGGCCGGTATAAGATAGTATAATTGTAGGTGGAGAGTTCGATCCTCCACCATAATATCTTATCATTTTTGATTTACCTTGTTGTTTGTTGTCGAACATGAACGCAACTGATCGTTGGTCAGTAACGAGGGTAAATGGTTTTCCGGCCAGGTAGTGCCTCCAGTGCCGGACGGCTTCCACTATGGCCTGTGCCTCTTCTCAACAGAGGAGTGGCGGATCTCGGGGCCTTGGAGTGTGCGGGAAAAGAAGGCGATGGGCCTGCCCGCCTGGTTGAGGGTGGCACCCAGGGTAAAGTTGGAGGCATCGCTCTCGACTTGGATGGTGCAGACTCGTCTACCGCATGCATGGCGGCTTTGGCGATAGTGGTTTTTAGGAGGTGGAAGGCCTGGCAGGCCTCAGGCGGGAAGGGAATGAGGGGGAACGGAGGTGAGGTTGGGCCTTGTCAGCGTACTCGGGCACCCACTGGGCATAGTAGGCAAAGAACCCGAGGCATTGCCTCAGTTCTTTGGGGCAGGTGGGAATGGGGAGTTCGAGAAGGGGGCGCAGACGGTCGGGATCGGGGCCGAGGACACCGTTCTCCACCACGTAGCCGGGTATGGCGAGGCGGGTGGTGCCGAAAACACATTTTGCCTCGTTGTACGTGAGATTGAGGCGTTTGGCAGTTTGGAGGAATTTAGTGAGGTTGATGTCATGGTCCTGCTGGTTGTGGCCGCAGATGGTGACATTGTCCAGATACGGGAAGGTAGCCCGCAGTCTGTTCTGGTCCACCATTCGGTCCATCTCCCGTTGAAAGACCGAGACTCCATTGGTGACGCCAAAGGGTACCCTAAGAAAGTGGTAGAGGCAGCCGTCCGCCTCAAAGGCCGTGAAGTTACGGTCCTCCGGGTGGATAGGGAGCTGGTGGTAGGCGGATTTCAAGTCTATGGTGGAGAACACCCGGTACTGTGCAATCCGGTTGACCATGTCAGATATGCGGGGGAGGGGATACGCATCAAGCAGCGTGTACCGGTTGATGGTCTGACTGTAGTCAATGACCATGCGGTGTTTCTCGCTCGACTTGACTACCACCACTTGGGCTCGCCAGGGGCTGGTGCTGTGAGCAATGATCTTTTCCGAGAGAAGGCGCTTAATCTCCGCTCGAATGAATTGGCGGTCCCCGAAAACTGTAACGCCGACTTTTAGTAGCCACGGGCTTGCAGTCGGGGGTGAGATCAGCAAACCAGTGAAGGGGGGGGGGGGATCCTGAGCGTGGACAGACTACAGGTGGGACCCGGGGGGGGGGGATCAGGGAAGAACTGGGGGTTGGAGACCGCGAGGGGGGGGGGGGGGAGGGGGGCCGTTAAAATGCAAGATGAGGCTGCGCAGGTGGCATTGGAAGTCCAGGATGAGGATCGCGGCGGCGCAGAGGTGAGGGAGGACCATGAATTTGAAATCCTGGAACACCGCGCCGTTCACTGAGAGGGTGACGACACAGTAGCCCGAAACCTCGGCCGACTGGGAGTTGGAGGCCATGGAAATATGCCTGCGCGTGGGTAGTACCTTGAGGGAGCAGCGGCGCACGGTGTCCGGGTGGCGGAAGCTCTCCGTGCTGCCGCTGTCGAAGAGGCAGGTAACAGTGAAACAATTTACCTGAACCTCCATGGTGGATCTGGCGAGCTGATGCGGTCGGTCCTGGTCGAGGACGATGGATGCGATGGTGGAGCTGTTGGAGACGGGTGCCGGATCCGGGGAGCGGCCTGCGGAAGAAGGTGGCGGCGCCTAGGCGTCGTAGGCTGCTGTTGGAGACCAGGTTGCTGTTGCTGGCTGCATCTCCGTTGTTTGCAGCATTTCGGTCGAGTGTGCAGGACCGGAAGTGACGATCAGCGGTAGACCGGACGTGACGTAAGTCGGTGTTCTGGGCGGTGCCCATGCAGACCACGTGGAGGGGGGGCCAGAGGTCGAGTGCCCAGGACCGGAAGTGCCGATCGGCGGCGGGGCGGACCCGGAAGCAACGATCGGCGGCGGACCGGACGTGTCGTGCGGCGGACCGGAAGTGAAGGGAGCCGGGCCGGGGATGATCAAAGATGGCGGCGCCCCTGCGTCGCACATGTCGAAAAGCGAGCCGGGAACGGAGGATGGCGACACCCAGGAGTAGCAGGCCATGGTGTTGGACCCCGAGGCAGCAGTGGAGCGGCAGACGTTTGCAAAGTGGCCTTTCTTGCCACAGGCCGAACAGGTAGCATCTCTAGCAGGGCAGCGTTTCCTGGGGTGTTTTGCCTGGCCACAAAAGTACACTGGGGCCCAGGCATTATTTTTACTGCTGTGTGGCTGGGTGGGCCGTGACTTGTCGGGGTTGTTGCTGGGAGGTAGCGGCCACGTAGGGGACGTGGGCAGGCGTATAGGAAGTTTGTGCAGGCGTGTAGGACGCAGTATTGTCATAGGCTGCCTGTTGGGCATCAGCCATAGTGACTGCCGTGTCCAGAGTCAGGGTAGTTTGTGCCAGAAGGAGTTGGCGCATCGGGACGGAAGCGATGCCAGCTACAAAGGCATCAAGCGCCAGGGCCTCAGTGTTCTGCTCAGCGGAGACTGCTGGCACGTTGTAGGTGAGCGCGAGGGCACGGAGGTCCCGAACGAACACGGATAGGGGTTCACCCGGCTGCTGGTGCTGGGAGGCGAGGCGGTGGCGGGCGTAAATAGAATTAACAGTTCGTGCATACCGGCTTTTGAGCTTCATGATGGCGTCGGCGTAGGTCGTAGTTCCCGTGATGAGGTCGAAAAGGCCGTAGTCGAGCCGTGAGCACAGGAGGTTGAGTCGGTCAGCGTCTGTTTTGGCGAAGGCGGAGGATGCTTCCAGGTAGGCCTCGAAACACCGGAGCCAGCAGGTGAAAAGGTGATCCGCGCGTGGAGCGTGGGGGTCGAGCGAGAGCTTGTCGGGTTTCAGAGCAGCCTCCATTATAACTGTAGTGTATTAAATTGATGCACTAAGCGTCAAGAACCACAAAGAAATGTGAGACTTTAACTAAGGCTTTAATACACTACATAGGAAGCTTACCTGACACAGACGACCCCAGACAAAATGGGTCCGGTCACAGAAGTTGGTCTTATACTGAACTCCCGGGGGAGTGGCTAAGGCGGAGCTCTCCGAGGCCCAACAGGCAGGTTACATACAGGTGACCGAACCTCTACAGAGCTACAGTACAATACACAGTACCATACACAGGATTACAGGGCCACGTTACACACAACTATTATATAACTATGTACAATGCTAGGGAAGTACAGTGGTGTATCACCACAAATATATATATATACTCACCAAATCAGCTCTTTCGATTTCCTAGTTCTGCTTTCAGATTCACTTCCCTTTTATCCTCCAAGTTTGGTTCCCTAACAATTATCTATTTTCAGTTATTTAGGTTACAGCAATTTAGACACGGGTCCCGAAAATCAGTTGCTCACCAACCAATCAGCTTACCGCTTCCCTGTGATGTCCCTGTTGATTTTTTTTCTTCAAACACAGCATGCTGCTTGAACAGCTCCTGAGCCTCAGGAAAGCTGTCCCCTGTAGACCCGGTATTCTGCTGCCTAAAGGTAAACAAGGGCCGCGAGCCTCGCATTCCCTTTATCCTCCGCTCCCAATAGTGTCCCTCGCAGGTCCGGTACACGCTGCTGCCTGAAGCATGACTCCACGCTAAAAATTAGTTCTCAGGTGACAGGAGTCCGATGCATAACCTAGAATCTCTGTAACAGGTGGGGCAGACTGTAGTTGGAAGACTGGGTGGGTGGCGTGCCTGGGTTGCCACATGTTCCATTAGTTGTAGATGCTTGACATCAGCTTGCTCTCTGCGGTGAACCTCAAGGTGCCCAGCTCCTTCCCGTTTGCTTTTTCTCCACTTCGAGCGATCTTGGGCCAGGGATTCCAGGTGTTGATGGGGGCGTCGTACCGGTAAAACTATTTGGATATTATTTGGAGGGTAGCACTGTGGCTTCACAGCGCCAGAGTCCCAGGTTCAATTCCCCGCTGGGTCACTATCTGTGCTGAGTCTGCTCGTTCTCCCTGTGTGTACGTGGGTTTCCTCCGGGTGCTCCCACAGTCCAAAGACGTGCAGGTTAGGTGGACTGACGATGCTAAATTGCTCTTAGTGTCGGGGTTACTGGGATATGGGGATAGGGTAAAGTGAGGGCTTAAGAGGGTCGGTGCAAACTCGATGGGCTGAATGGCCTCCTTCTGCGCACTGTATGTTGTATGTTCTTTCAATTTTTAACAATCAAAACACGGAGGCTCGCTGTCAGGCAGATATCAGAACGGGTCAATAATTTTACCTAAAATTTAAAGACAGTCCTAAAACATCAGTGTTCTAAACCTCAGAATTATAACAAGTGACAGGAGAAAATATCACAAAATTGGAAAATGATACCTGGATCTGCAAGGCTCTGGGCCAGGTGCTGGAAAATGGGATTAGAATGGACAGCTAATTTTTTATTTTTCAACCAGCACAGACACAATGTGCTGATTGGTCTTTTGCTGTGCTGTAACTTTTCTATGGTCCTATGATTCTAGAATGAGGAAATGTCAGAGACCTTAAACAAATATTTTGTATCTGTCTTCACAATAGAAGGTAAATTATATCTCAGAAATAGTGGGTGACTAAACAGATAATAAGATTGAAAGCTTAAATTAAGCAATGTCAGCAGAGAAAAATAAAAGAGCTTTAAGGGATTAAAAGTCAACAAATCCCCAACCTGATGGCTTACATCCTATGGTTCTCAAAGAGATAACGTGTAGATAGTAAATTCCCCTAAATTCTACAATGGTCCCAGGTGCGTTTGCAAGTTTGCAAATGTAGCTTCTTTCAAGAAAGGAGGGAGAGAGCCAAAAGGAAAATGCTGAAATGTATTATTAAAAAATTCTTAAAATTCATAGTATGATCAGAGTCCATATAACTTTGCAAAGTCGAAATTGTGTTTGACAAATTTATTATATTTTTAAATAATAATAATCCTTTTTAGTGTCACAAGCAGGCTTACAAGCACTGCAATAAAGTTACTGTGAAAAGCCCCTAATCGCCACACTGCGGTGCCTGTTCGGGTACACAGAGGGAGAATACAGAATGTCCAATTCAACTAACAAGCACATCTTTCGGGATTGTGGGAGGAAACCTAAGCACCCGGAGGAAACCCACGCAAACACAGGGAGAACGTGCAAACTCCGCACAGACTGTGACCCAAGCGTGAATCGAACCCAGGACCCTGATGCTATGAAGTAACAGTGCTAACCACTGTGCTATCGTGCCGCCCGATATTGAGGATGTAGGGTAGATAAATGGAAACCAGTTGTTATAGAATACTTGGATTTCCATCCAATTGAGTCTAAGGTGGCACATAAAAGGTTAACATTAAGATATGGTGCTGTTGGACAGGCAATGTAAAAATCTTGCCCAATGGTGGAATGTTTCAGAGGTGTTAAGTTGCTGGTAATAATGGTTAGTGGAAGAAGGGCTAAGGCACGGGACCGATGATTGGTGGAGGGGAGAATTTAAGTTACTGGTAATAATGGAAATATTTAAAGTATTGAAATATTCAAATAATTATCCTATTTCCTCTGAAAGTTCTGACAGAATCTCCTGCCACACCCCCTGCAGGCATTGCATTCCATCTTCATAAATCTGTGTCCTCTGCTTCCCAATTCCTTAACCACAGGAATCAGTTTCTCCTTATTTACTCTATTAGTTGAGACAGCTTCTGTGTATGTCCAGTTGCTTTTTCCTATTTGAAGCTACACATTGTTCAAGGAAAATTCAGGCCAATCGATTCCTTCGCTCTGTCTCATCTTAGGTCCTTCATTAGGAAATTGGAAAGTAATCTGTTCGATATAGTTTCAGTGTTGTTTACTGTATTACAGAAACAGAAAATTTAGATATAAAAGATGGTAAATTGTAAACTCACTTGTAATAAAGGCCACATTTGCTGAGGACTCGTTTAGAAGACCAAACCTCAATGGGAGTTCCTCCCCAACATGATTCCACCAACCCAATCGGATACTGCAGCTTGTCATAGAGATATCGGCCAAACAACCAGCAGACAGCTGAGAACGAGGTGAAATTGCCATTGCCAAGAATTTCTACAATTCAATAAAAGATAATAACAAACAGGATTTTATCTTCCTTCAAAATAGCACTGGGCTTCTCTACCATCAGATCGATAAAGTGCTCCTGATGGGTGAAAACCAGAAAACGCAAGCCTAACCTGAAAATTAGCTAGACCTTTCAGAAATGAAAAAGAAGCATTTTTTTAAACTAAGGTTTATGAAAATCCAAGTCTCTTTCCCCAAAAAATCTGTGTATTCTGCAGTTCAATTTGAGTATTATATTGAGACGCCACCTTCAAGGAGGTGGAGACAGGATGGGAGGACACTGACGGTTAAGGAATTTTACACAGATGACAGACTAGCGACCTTAGAGGAGCTGACAAAGTGACTGGATCTACCAAACAGGAACAAATTCCGCATCTATAGGTCAAAACCTTTTCTCCGCAAGCAGACGATTGTATACCCATGAACCCCAAAAGGCACAATGGTAGAGGAGTTGCTGGACGCGGACAGCCTTTGGAGGGTAAACTGCGGGGTCCTGTAAGGATAACCTTTAGAAAGGATGCGCTCTCCGCTGGACGAAACTCGGCAAAAATGGGAGGAAGAGCTAGGTACGGAAAGAAGGCAGGGACTCTGGAGCGCAGCACTGTGCAGGACCAACTCAGCCTTCTCATGCGCAAGGCTGAGCATCATGCAACTGAAAGTGGCAAGCAGAGCACACCTGACCGAATGAGCAAGTTCTTCCCGGAGATGGAGGGCATGGGATGTGGCATATCTATCTATCTACAGATTGTTGTAACAAGGTAGATTTGTGACTTCCGGTTGCGGCTATGCTGAGCTAAGTCGCACGTTCGGCAGCTCCCTCCAGAAACTGACTTTTGGGCTCTTTTTAGGGGCCCCAGCGGCATTTGTTGAACGGTTCCCAGTGTGGGAAGGTGACAGTACGATTTCCCCGGCACTGGATGGATTGGACCAGGAGTGGAGTGGTGAAAAAAGTAATTCTGGTGCAGCGAAAAGTGCGAGAGAGGAAAGCCAAGATGGCGGCGGGTGGAGGCCAGGGAGCGTGGGCACAAGAGCAGCAGGAGTTTCTCAAGTGCTGCTTCACGGAATTGAAAGCAGAGCTGCTGGAGCCGATGAAGGCTTCGATCGACAAGCTGGTCGAGACCCAGAAGGCCCAAGGGGCGGTGATCCGGGAGGTGCGGCAGAAGGCCTCGGAGAATGAGGACGAGATATTGGGCCTGGCGGTGAAGGTGGAGGCGCACGAAGCGCTGCATAAGAAATGGCAGAAGTTTGAGGACATGGAGAATCGGTCGAGGAGGAAGAATCTGTGGATTCTGGGTCTCCCTGAGGGAGTGGAGGGGTCGGATGCTGGAGCATATGTGGTCACGATGCTGAACACGTTAATGGTCGC
This sequence comes from Scyliorhinus torazame, assembly GCF_047496885.1. NCBI lineage: Eukaryota > Metazoa > Chordata > Chondrichthyes > Carcharhiniformes > Scyliorhinidae > Scyliorhinus > Scyliorhinus torazame. Next base: position 61,872,626 of record NC_092727.1, on the reverse strand, counting down.
GGATGCCTTCCCGAGTCCCCTGGAGCTGGATGGGGCCCACCGAGTCCTGGCGAGGAGGCCGCCACTCCAGCACAGGAACAGGCCCTTCGGCCCTCCAAGCCCGTGCCGACCATGCTGCCCGACTAAACTACAATCTTCTACACTTCCTGGGTCCGTATCCCTCTATTCCCATCCTATTCTTGTATTTGTCAAGATGCCCCTTAAATGTCACTATCGCCCCTGCTTCCACCACCTCCTCCGGTAGCGAGTTCCAGGCACCCACTACCCATTGCGTAAAAAACTTGCCTCGTACATCTACTCTAAACTTTGCCCCTCTCACCTTAAACCTATGCCCCCTAGTAATTGACCCCTCTACCCCGGGGAAAAGCCTCTGACTATCCACTCTGCCTATGCTCCTCATAATTTTGTAGACCTCTATCAGGTCGCCCCTCAACCTCCTTCGTTCCAGTGAGAACAAACCGAGTTTATTCAACCGCTCCTCATAGCTATTGCCCTCCATACCAGGCAACATTCTGGTAAATCTCTTCTGCACCCGCTCTAAAGCCTCCATCCTTCTGGTAGTGTGGCGACCAGAATTGAACACTATACTCCAAGTGTGGCCTAACTAAGGTTCTATACAGCTGCAACATGACTTGCCAATTCTTATACTCAATGCCCCGGCCAATGAAGGCAAGCATGCCGTATGCCTTCTTGACTACCTTCTCCACCTGTGTTGCCCCTTTCAGTGACCTGTGGACCTGTACTCCTAGATCTCTTTGACTTCCAATACTCTTGAGGGTTCTACATTGACTGTATATTCCCTACCTGCATTAGACCTTCCAAAATGCATTACCTCACATTTGCCCGGATTAAACTCCATCTGCCATCTCTCCGCCCAAGTCTCCAAACAATCTAAATCCTGCTGTATCCTCTGACAGTCCTCATCGCTATCCGCAATTCCACCAACCTTTGTGTTGTCTGCAAACTTACTAATCAGACCAGTTACATTTTCCTCCAAATCATTTATATATACTACAAACAGCAAAGGTCCCAGCACTGATCCCTGTGGAACACCACTGGTCACAGCCCTCCAATTAGAAAAGCATCCTTCCATTGCTACTCTCTGCCTTCTATGACCTAGCCAGTTCTGTATCCACCTTGCCAGCTCACCCCTGATCCCATGTGACTTCTAGTCTACCATGAGGGACCTTGTCAAAGGCCTTACTGAAGTCCATATAGACAACATCCACTGCCCTACCTGCATCAATCATCTTAGTGACCTCCTCGAAATACTCTATCAAGTTAGTGAGACACGACCTCCCCTTCACAAAACCATGCTGCCTCTCACTAAACGTCCATTTGCTTCCAAATGGGAGTAGATCCTGTCTCGAAGAATTCTCTCCAGTAATTTCCCTACCACTGAAGTAAGGCTCACAGGCCTGTAGTTCCCTGGATTATCCTTGCTACCCTTCTTCAACAGAGGAACAACATTGGCTATTCTCCAGTCCTCCGGGACATCACCTGAAGACAGTGAGGCTCCAAAGATGTCTGTCAAGGCCTCAGCAATTTCCTCTCCAGCCTCCTTCAGTATTCTGGGGTAGATCCCATCAGGCCCTGGGGACTTATCTACCTTAATATTTTTTAAGACACCCAACACCTCGTCTTTTTGAATCTCAATGTGATCCAGGCTATCTACACACCCTTCTCCAGACTCAACATCTACCAATTTCTTCTCTTTGGTGAATACTGATGCAAAGGATTCATTTAGTACCTCGCCCATTTCCTCTGGCTCCACAAATAGATTCCCTTGCCTATCCTTCAGTGGACCAACCCTTTCCCTGGCTACCCTCTTGCTTTTTATGTACGTGTAAAAAGCCTTGGGATTTTCCTTAACCCTATTTGCCAATGACTTTTCGTGACCCCTTCTAGCCCTCCTGACTCCTTGCTTAAGTTCCTTCCTACTTTCCTTATATTCCACACAGGCTTCGTCTGTTCCCAGCCTTTTAGCCGACAAATGCCTCCTTTTTCTTTTTGACGAGGCCTACAATATCTCTCGTTATCCAAGGTTCCCGAAAATTGCCGTATTTATCCTTTTTCCTGACAGGAACATGCCGGTGCTGAATTCCTTTCAACTGACACTTGAAAGCCTCCCACATGTCAGATGTTGATTTGCCCTCAAACATCCGCCCCCAATCTATGTTCTTCAGTTCCTGCCTAATATTGTTATAATTAGCCTTCCCCCAATTTAGCACATTCATCCTAGGACCACTCTTATCCTTGTCCACCAGCACTTTAAAACTTACTGAATTGTGGTCACTGTTCCCGAAATGCTCCCCGACTGAAACATCTACCACCTGGCCGGGCTCATTTCCCAATACCAGGTCCAGGACCGCCCCTTCCCTAGTTGGACTGTCCACATATTGTTTTAAGAAGCCCTCCTGGATGCTCCTTACAAACTCCGCCCCGTCTAAGCTCCTGGCACTAAGTGAGTCCCAGTCAATATTGGGGAAGTTGAAGTCTCCCATCACCACAACCCTGTTGTTTTTACTGTTTTCCAAAATCTGTCTACCTATCTGCTCCTCTATCTCCCGCTAGCTGTTGGGAGGCCTGCAGTAAACCCCCAACATTGTGACTGCACCCTTCTTATTCCTGATCTCTACCCATATAGCCTCACTGCCCTCTGAGGTGTCCTCCCGCAGTACAGCTGTGATATTCTCCCTAACCAGTAGCGCAACTCCGACACCCCTTTTACATCCCCCTCTATCCCGCCTGAAACATCTAAATCCTAAACGTTTAGCTGCCAATCCTGCCCTTCCCTCAACCAGGTCTCTGTAATGGCAACAACATCATAGTTCCAAGTACTAATCCAAGCTCTAAGTTCATCTGCCTACCCGTAATACTTCTTGCATTAAAATATATGAACTTCAGGCCACCAGACCCGCTGTGTTCAGCAACTTCTCCCTGACTGCTCTGCCTCAGAGCCCCACTGTCCCTATTCCCTAGTTCTCCCTCAATGCTCTCACCTTCTGACCTATTGCTCCCGTGCCCACCCCCCTGCCATACTAGTTTAAACCCTCCCGTGTGACACTAGCAAACCTCGCGGCCAGGATATTTATGCCTCTCCAGTTTAGATGCAACCCGTCCTTCTTATATAGGTCACACCTGCCGCGGAAGAGCTCCCAGTGGTCCAGATAACGGAAACCCTCCCTCCTACACCAGCTGTTTAGCCACGTGTTTAGCTGCTCTATCTTCCTATTTCTAGCCTCACTGGCACGTGGCACAGGGAGTAATCCCGAGATTACAACCCTAAAGGTCCTGTCTTTTAACTTTCTGAATAGCTCCCTGAACTCCTGCTGCAGGACCTCATGCCCCTTCCTGCCTATGTCGTTAGTAGCAATATGTACAACGACCTCTGCCTGTTTGCCCTCCCCCTTCAGGATGCCCTCTACCCGTTCGGAGACATCCTGGACCCTGGCACCAGGGAGGCAACATACCATCCTGGAGTCTCTTTCACGTCCACAGAAGCGCTATCTGTGCCCCTGACTACAGAGTCCCCTATTACTATTGCTCTTCTGCGCTTTGACCCTCCCTTCTGAACATCAGAGCCAGCCGTGGTGCCACTGCTCTGGCTGCTGCTGTTGTCCCCTGATAGGCTATCCCCCCCGACAGTATCCAAAGGGGTATACCTGTTCGAGAGGGGGACAACCACAGGGGATTCCTGCACTGACTGCCTGCCCTTTCTGGTGGTCACCCATTTCTCTGCCTGCACCTTGGGTGTGACCACATTTATATAACTGCTATCTATGACGCTTTCCGCCACCAGCATGCTCCTAAGTGCACCAACTGCTGCTCCAACCGAACCATGCGGTCTGTGAGGAGCTCCAGTTGGGTGCACTTTCTGCAGATGAAGCCATCCGGGACGCTGGAAGCCTCCCGGACCTGCCACATCTCACAGTCAGAGCACTGCTCAGACCTAGCTGGGGGGTTGGGTGGGAGGAAGGGGGGACTGAGTTGCTGCTGCATTGACCAAAGGTGAGCTGGAGCTCGGAGAGACGGGGCGTGGGTCTGCCGTGGGGGGAATGGAGAGTGTGGGAGGCGCGGGCACGTGGCTGGCCTAGAAAAGGGGATGGCTAATCGGCGGGGGGGTGCAGGGAAGCCCCCTGATCCAGCTGATAACTTGGAATGTGAGAGGCCTGAACGGGCCGGTCAAGAGGGCCCGTATGTTCGCGCACCTGAAAGGACTGAAGGCAGATGTGGTTATGCTCCAGGAGACGCATTTGAGGGTGGCAGATCAGGTTAGGCTGAGAAAGGGGTGGGTAGGGCAGGTTTTCCACTCGGGGTTGGACGCAAAGAATCGAGGGGTGGCGATTTTGGTGGGGAAGCGGGTGTCGTTTGAGGCTCTGAACATCGTGGCAGACAATGGAGGTAGGTATGTGATGGTGAGTGGTAAGCTGCAGGGGGTGCAGGTGGGATTAGTGAATGTATATGCCCCGAATTGGGACGATGCCGGATTTATGCGGCGCATGTTGGGCCGGATTCCGGACCTGGAGGCAGGGAGCTTGATAATGGGGGAGGGGGGGGGGGGGGAACGGACGGACTTCAACACGGTACTGGATCCAGCATTGGACCGCTCCATGTCCAGGACGGGTAAGAGGCCGGCGGCGGCCAAGGTGCTGAGTGGGTTTATAGACCAGATGGGAGGAGTGGACCCATGGAGGTTTGTCAGGCCGGGCGGGGGCCAGTGAATATTCTTTTGTTTCCCACGTCCATAAAGCCGACTCCCGGATAGACTTCTTCGTTATGAGCAGGGCACTAATTCCGAGGGTGGAGGGCACGGAGTATTCGGCCATAGCCATCTCAGACCCTGCCCTGCATTGGGTGGAGCTGTTGCTAGGGGAGGAGAGGGACCAGCATCCGCTATGGCGCCTGGATGTGGGCTTGCTGGCGGATCCGGGGGTGTATTGAAAGCTAACTAGAGGCTAACAATAATGGGGAGGTGCAGGTGGGGGTGGTCTGGGGCGCGCTGAAGACGGTGATTAGGGGAGAGCTAATCTCCACTAGGGCCCACAAGGAGAAGAAGGAGAGGAGAGTGAGGGAGAGATTGGTGGGGGAGATTTTAAGGGTGGATAGGAGGTATGCAGAGGTCCCCGAGGAGGGACTACTCAAAGAGCGACGAAGCCTCCAGGCCGAGTTCGACCTGTTGACCACCAAGATGGCAGAGGTGCAGTGGAGGAAAGCGCAAGGGGCAGTGTATGAGTGCGGGGAGAAGGCTAGCCGGATGTTGGCACACCAGCTTCGGAAGCGGGATGTAGCGAGGGAGATTGGGGGAGTTAGGGATAAAGGGGGGAACACGGTGCGGAGTGCGGTGGGAATAAATGGGGTATTTAGAGACTTTTATGAGGGGCTGTATAGGTCTGAGCCCCCGACGGAGGAGGGGGGGATGCGTCGATTTTTGGATCGACTGAAGTTCCCGAGGGTGGAGGAGGAGCTGGTGGCTGGGCTTGGGGCATCGGTAGGGCTGGAGGAGCTGACTAAGGGGCTGGGGAGTATGCAGGTGGGGAAGGCACCGGGGCCAGATGGGTTCCCGGTGGAATTTTACCGAAAGTACGTGGACCTGCTGGGCCCTCTATTAGTGAGGGCTTTCAACGAGGCGAGGGAGGGGGGGGGGGGGGGGGGGGGGGGCCTCCCCCCGACGATGTCCAGAGCGCTGATCTCGAAGCGGGACAAGGACCCATTACAGTGTGGGTCGTATCGGCCAATCTCTCTCAACGTGGACGCGAAGCTGTTGGCTACCAGAATTGAGGACTGTGTCCCGGGGGTGATTCACGAGGACCAGACGGGTTTTGTTCAGGGAAGGCAGCTGAATACCAATGTGCGGAGGCTCCTTAACTTAATCATGATGCTACAGTGGAGGGGGAGGCGGAGATAGTGGCGGCGATGGACGCGGAGAAGGCCTTTGATAGGGTGGAGTGGGGGTACCTCTGGGAAGTGTTGAGCAGGTATGGGTTCGGGGAGAGGTTCATTAGTTGGGTTAGGCTACTTTACGAAGCCCCGGTGACGAGTGTGGCCACGAATCGGAGGAGGTCGGAATACTTTCGGCTGTACCGGGGGACGAGGCAGGGGGTGCCCCCTATCCCCCTTGCTATTTGCATTGGCAATTGAGCCTTTGGCTATGGCTCTAAGGGAGTCCAGGAACTGGAGGGGGCTGGTCCGGGTGATGTGGGGGGGGGGGGGGGGGGGGGGGGGGGGGGGGGGGGGTGGAACACTGGGTTTCATTGTATGCCGATGACCTGTTACTGTATGTGGCGGACCCAGTGGGGGGGATGCCGGAGGTGATGCGGATCCTCAGGGAGTTTGGGGACTTTTCCGGGTATAAGCTCAACGTGGGGAAGAGTGACCTCTTCGTGGTACACCCAGGGGTCCAGGGAAGGGGGATAGACGAGCTTCCACTGAAGAGGGCAGAAAGGAGTTTTCGGTATCTGGGGATCCAGGTGGCCAGGAACTGGGGGGCCCTACACAAGCTCAACTTGACGAGGCTGGTGGAGCAGATGGAGGAGTTTAAAAGGTGGGATATGCTGCCACTCTCCTTGGCGGGTAGGGTACAGTCGGTGAAGATGACGGTGCTCCCGAGGTTCCTTTTTATATTCCAGTGCCTCCCCATCCTGATCCCTAAGGCCTTTTTTAAGCGGGTCAGTAGGAGCATCATGGGATTCGTGTGGGTGAAAAAGACCCTGAGGGTGAGAAGGGTGTTTCTGGAGCGGAGTAGGGACAGAGGAAGGTTAGCGTGACCTAATCTGTATGGGTATTACTGGGCTGCCAATGTGGCGATGATACGCAAGTGGGTAATGGAGGGGGAGGGGGTGGCGTGGAAGAGGCTGGAGATGGCGTCCTGTGTGGGCACGAGTCTGGGAGCACTGGTGACAGCACCGCTGCCGCTCCCGCCGACTAGGTACACCACGAGTCCGGTGGTGGCGGCGACTTTGAAAATTTGGGCGCAGTGGAGGCGCCACAGGGATGTGGTAGAGGCTTTGGTTTGGTCCCCGATCCGGGAGAACCATCGGTTCGTCCCGGGGAGAATGGGTGGAGGATTCCTGAGCTGGCACAGGGCAGGAATTAGAAGGATGGGGGATCTGTTTTTAGATGGGACGTTTGCGAGCCTTGGTGCGCTGGAGGAAAAATTCGGGCTTCCCCCAGGAAATGCCTTCAGGTACATGCAGGTAAGGGCATTTGTAAGACGGCAGGTGAGGGAGTTCCCGCTGCTTCCAGCACTCAGGATCCAGGATAGGGTGCTCTCGGGGGTTTGGGTTGGAGAGGGCAGGGTCTCGGCGATCTACCAGGAGATGCAGGAGGAGGGGCTAAAGGGTAAATGGGAGGAGCTTGGGGAGGAGATAGACGAGGGTACGTGGGCGGACGCCCTGGGTAGGGTTAATTCTTCCTCCTCTTGCGCCAGGCTTAGCCTGATACAATTTAATGTTCTTCACAGAGCGCATATGACAGGGGCGAGGCTGAGCAGGTTCTTTGGAGACAGGTGTGGGAGGTGCTCGGGGAGCCCAGCAAATCATATCCATATGTTCTGGGCGTGCCCGGCGCTGGATGAGTTCTGGAGGGGTATTGCGAGGAAGATGTCTAAGGTGGTGAACACCCAGGTTAAGCCGAGCTGGGGGTTAGCACTATTTGGGGTATCGGACGAGCCGGGTGTGCAGGAGGCGAAAGAGGCAGGTATTCTGGCCTTTGCGTCCCTGGTAGCCCGGCAGAGGATTCGGCTCCAGTGGAAGGATGCGAGGCCCCAGAGCATGGAAGCCTGGATCAGCGACATGGCAGGGTTCATTAAATTGGAGAGGGTAAAATTTGCCTTGAGAGTGTCTGTGCAAGGGTTCTTCAGGTGGTGGCAACCGTTCCTAGACTTTCTAGCGGGGCGTTAGGAGGTAGTCAGCAGCAGCAGCAACCCAGAAGGGGGGGGGGGGGGAGGAGTGTACTTTGTGTTTTCTACTGTGTTTATTATTGCTTAATGGGGGGGTTTGTATATTGGGGGAATTAGTGATGTAGTTGTAAGATGTTTATTTATGTGTTCTTTGTTTTTCTTTTTTCTGTAAGGGGGGGGTTTGTTGAAAATATGTAAAAATTTGAATAAAAATATTTCTAAAAAAAAACAAAACAATATATATTTGTATATAACAGTGCCACTGTGTATAAACAATGACCAACACATGTAGGGACAGCTGTAACCCCTCGCCAGCAGGTGGAACAAGACCGGACAGATGTATGTATATATTAGAGGACGGACGGGAGCCAGGCGCTTGGTAGCAGAATGGACAAGATAACAGACATCAGTAGCGGAGACAAAATTGTTTGTACATAGTAATGCATGGTTACCACTAAGAATAAATACATGTAGCAACTACATCTTCATGTTCGATGTGTACCTTCATCATCAAGGAAGTAACAGAACACAACATGAGAGGCTCGGTCGACCACGCCCACATTTGTCAGGTTATGGACTGCCTTCTTCAAGGCAATGTCCACAATTGTGGGGTAAGGGTGGAGCCATGCGCAAGAGTGGCAGACTTCGGGATATCGGACCAGGTAGAACTATTCATGAGGAAGAAGGCCGACATCCTAGCCTTTGCTTCCCTAATCGCCCGCTGGAGAATCCTGCTCGGCTGCCGATCAGCAGCAGCACCCACGCTGCAGACTGGCTGACAGACAAATCTGAATTTCGCCACCTGGAGAAGATCAAGTTCACCATTCGAGGATCAGAGGATGGCTTCCACAAAGCGTGGAGGCCATTCACCAATATGTTCCAGGACCTGTCTGAAGCCAACAAGTCAACAGCTAATAGAACGGGGTGAGGGGAGATGCATGGGAGCCAACAAGACCAGAGGGAACAGACAGGAAAGGTAGGGGGGAGGGAAGGTGGGCGGGGGGGGGGGGGGGCAGAAAAAAACAACACAGAGGCCAGAGAACCCAGAACAAGAACACAAGAAAAGAGACCCCCAAGGGAAGGCCAAAAGCAGGAAGGGAGGGTGGGAGAAAAGGGGAGGGGGAGAGGCCCAACAACAAAAGGTGGCAGGGAGCAGGGGGAGGGAGGGCACCACCCATTTGTAAATAACACAGGGCCCAGGAAAGGAACTTGAAACAACGAATGGCGGCGCACGGGGCAGTGGGGGGCACAAAGGAAAATAGCATGGACATCGTAATCTGCACTGTTATCCTCATTGCTTGCATAGGGTATAATATGTAAAAACTCCGATAGAAAAAAATGTTACCTTACTTTTTCCTTTTGTTCATATATTTATAAAATATTTTTGAATGTTTCTTTGATTTAACTAAGCATCATTGTTTTTAAGCCTTCCTTTTCCTAATTTTCTTTTTAAGTTCATCCTGTACTGCCGACACTCTTGTAGACTTTCTCAAGCATTGAATTTTCGGCATGACGTAAGCTTCCCATTTTTGTCTTACTCTACTTTTGTGAAAGTCGTGCCTCACTAACTTGATCGAGTTTTTTGAGGAGGTGACAACGATGATTGATGCGGGAAGGGCGGTGGACGTTTTTTTACATGGGCGTCAGTAAAGCCTTTGACAAGGTGCCTCATGGCAGACCGGTATAAAATGTGAAGTCACATGGGATTAGAGGTGAGGTGGTAAGATGGACACATTTGTGGTCAGTTTCCGGGATTCGATAGACTCTGGAACTGTCCCTGCACATTGGAGGGCAGCTCACGTCACTCCAATATTCAAAAAGGGCGGTAGAGAGAAAGCAGCGAATTATAGACCAGTAAGCCTAACATCGGTAGAGGGGAAAATTCTTGAATCCATTATCAAGGGCTTTATAGCGGAATATTGAGAAAGCAGTGGCAGGATCAGTTAGAGTCAGCATGGATTTATGAAGGGGAAATCATGCTTGACAAATCTGTTGGAATTTTTTGAATATGTAACTAATACAGTTGACAAGGGGGAGCCAGTTGATGAGGTATATTTGGACTTTCAGAACGTGTTTGACAAAGTCCTGCATGAGAGATTATTGTGCAAGATTAAAGCGCATGGGATTGGAAGGGGGGGCAGTGTATTGTGGTGGATAGAAAACTAGTTGGCAGAGAGGAAACAAAGAGTATGAATTAATGGGTCCTTTTCAAATTGGCAGGTAGTAACCAGTGGGGTACCACAGGGATCGGTGCTGGGACCCCAGCTATTCACAATATATATTAATGATTTGGATGAGGGAATAAAATGTAACATCTCAAAGTTTGCAGATGATACCATATTAGGTGGGAGGGTGAATTGTGACAAAGATACAGGGATCGTACAGCATGATCTGGACAGGTTGGGCGAGTGGGCAAATCAGTGGCAGATGCAGTATAATTGGGATAAGTGTGAGGTTATTCACTTTGGAAGCAAAAAGAGGAAGGCAGATCAGTTGTAAATTGGGAGAGGGGAGTGTGCAGTGGGACCTGGGTGTCCTTGTGCACCGGTCGCTGAAGGTAAGCACGCAGGTGCAGCAGGCGGTAAAGAACACTAATGGTATGCTGGCCTTCATTGTGAGAGGTTTTGATTATAGAAGCAGGGATATGTTGCTACAATTATACAGGGTCTTGGTGAGGCCACAACTAGAATATTGTGTGCAGTTTTGGTCTCCTTTTCTGAGGAAGGATGTTCTTGCTCTCGAGGGAGTGCAGCAAAGGTTTACCAGACTGATTCCATTGATGGCGGGACTGTCACATGAGGCGAGATTGACTAGGTTAGGATTGTTCTCGCTGGAGTTCAGATGAATGAGGGGATCTCATAGAGACTTGTAAAATTCTAACAGGACTAGACAGGGAAGATGCAGACAAGATGTTCCCGATGGTGGGTGTGACCAGAACAGGGGTCACAGTCTGAGGATTCAGGGTAAAGTGTTTCGGACAGAGATGAGGAGACATTTCTTCACCCAAAGAGTGGTGAGCCTGTGGAATTCATTACCACAGGAAGTAGGTGATGCTAAAACATTGAATATGTTCAAGAGGCGGCTAAATATAGCACTTGGGACGAATAGGATCAAAGGCTATGGGGAGAAAGCAGGATTAGGCTAATGAGGTGGATGGTCAGCCATGATCGTGATAAATGATGGCGCAGGCTTGAAGGGCCAAAAGGCCTCCTCCAGTTCCTATTTTCTATGTATCTATGTAGCATTGCTGCTTCACAGCACCAGGGAGCCAGGTTCAATTCCGACCTTGGGTGACTGTGTGGTTCTTGCACATTCTCCCCGTGTGTGTGGGTCTCTTCCTACAGTCCAAAGATGTGCAGGTTAGGTGAATTGAGCATGCTAAAATTGCCCCTTAGTGTCCAAAGGTGTGTTGGTTAGGTGGGGTTACGGGGATAGGGCGGGTGAGTGGGCCTAGCTGGGGTGCTCTTTCAGAGGGTGTGTGCAGACTTGATGGGCCGAATGGCCTCCTTCTGCATTGTAGGGATTGTATGGATTAAGCCTTGAAATTTTGTATGATCCTTTCTGTCAGCAGCAGAAAATTCAAATATCTTTTTAAAAGTTTGGTCTCCACATGGATTCAACAGCTTCTTTTGGAGATAGTACAGTGCAGATTCACTCGATTGGCTCCGGGATGTCAGGTTGAGCATATTGGGCCTATACTGTGAAGTTTACAAGGACGAGGGGTGATCTCATTGAAACCTATAAGATTAGGGCTGTTATGAGGAGAAATGTCATCACTCAGAGGATTATGAATCTTTGGAATTCTCTACCCCAGAGGATTGAGGCTGCTTCATGGTTGAATAGATTGAAGGCTGAGAGAGGCAGAGTTTTGGTCTCTCCAGGAATTAAGGGTTACGAGGAGCACGTGCAAATGTGAGGCTGAAGATCAGCTATGATTGTATTCAATGGTGGAGCAGGCTCAAGGGACCGTGTGGTCTACTCCTGTGCCTATTTTCTATGTTCTTCTGACACCTGGAGGGGACACCTGGAGGGGAAAGTAGCATCCTGGATCACAACTGTGGCCGCAGTAATGTCTGGCTGCTCTGTTGTGTTTGATGTCTGGCAAGGAATCTACAGAACTGCTTGTTACTTGTCCAAACCAGGATCTTTATTAATACACACGTGGTAACAATCAGGCACAGAGCAAGTTATCATGGATTTTACTTTATACTCCGCTGGAACTACCCCTAGGCCCGTCTGTCCTCTTGTACGGCTTATAACTTTCTGAGGATCACTGGATCTGCCCTGGCTTATATCAGAGTGCCTTGTCACATGATCACTGTCTCGAGACCACATGGTGGATCTGCACCGCCACCTGCTGGTTGGAGGTCACACCACCAACTATCTCCAATATTGTTTACAGGCATATCACCACAACCCCTTCCTCAGGAAATATTCATGTTTGTTTACAAACATAATTACTATTTTAACTTTATACATTTGTGATAAGTTCAAACAATATGAACAGGTTTAACTAGGATGTCCATAAACATGATATGCCTGGTCAGTATCCGTCCCTTTCGCACAGGTTATTGTGCCTCCCTCGCGGGATCACCCGTGATCTCTTGGGCTGTTGCCAGCCTTTTCGAAGACTGGTTTACGTGCCGGTCTCTTGCTTTGTATCCTCTTTACTTTGTGCTGTTGGAAGGTGGATTAGACTCTGGTTCTACTTCCAGAGGAACTGAATACTGGATGATGATGGCAAGAACTGGGAAAGCAGATTTATGACAAACACCACAAATCCTTCTGTAATTAAACTCAATCTCTACACTGGATCAATCCATCAACTGCAAAAAACAATGAAAGCAGTACATCAGATGGATCCAGGTTCCAGGTCTGGAAGATAAGTCAGAACAATAGGGAACTGGCATAGATTTGGGAATGCAAATTTAATGCAGTACTGCAATTAACGTGCAAACTGCACGTTACGCCAACTTCAATTTATTGTTACTTATTGATCCCATGGCAACATGCTCCAAACTTGATTAAATCTAAGGTCATCCAAACAAGGCCCGGGGAAGGTTTCCTTTACATTACATGTTCCTTTCTATTTGTTATTTTGAAAATCCCACTACGAGTGCCAGTCTCACCTGCCGGGGGAGCCTCTCCCTCACCACCGGGGTGACCCACCCTTACCCACGGTGGGAGCCCCTGCTTACCCGCGGTGGGAGCCCCTCGTTACCCGCGGTGGGAGCCCCTCCTGACCTACCACAGTGGGAGCCCCTCCCAGCCCGCTGTGGGAGCCTCTCCCGACCCGCAGTGGGAGCCCCTCCCGTTCCGCTGTGGGAGCCCCTCCCGACCCGCTGTGGGAGTCCCTCCCGTCCCGCTGTGGGAGCCCCTCTCGACCCGCTGTGGGAGCCCCTCCTTACCCGCGGTGGGAGCCCCTCCTTACCCGCAGTGGGAGCCCCTCCTTACCCGTGGTGGGAGTCCCTCCCGACCCGCTGTGGGAGCCCCTCTCGACCCGCTGCGGGAGCCCCTCCCGACCCGCTGTGGGACCCCCTCCCGACCCGCTGTGGGACCCCCTCCCGACCCGCTGTGGGAGCCCCTCCCGACCCGCTGTGGGAGCCCCTCCCGACCCGCTGTGGGAGCCCCTCTCGACCCGCTGTGGGAGCCCCTCTCGACCCGCTGTGGGAGCCCCTCCTTACCCGCGGTGGGAGCCTCTCCTTACCCGCGGTGGGAGCCCCTCCTTACCCGTTGTGGGAGCCCCTCCTTACCCGCTGTGGGAGCCCCTCCTTACCCGCTGTGGGAGCCCCTCCTTACCCGCTGTGGGAGCCCCTCCTTACCCGCTGTGGGAGCCCCTCCTTTCCCGCTATGGGAGCCCCTCCTTACCCGCTGTGGGAGCCCCTCCTAACCCGCTGTGTGAGCCTCTCCTTACCCGCTGTGGGAGCTCCTCCTTACCTGCTGTGGGAGCTGACCATTGCACCTTGATGCTGGCAAGATCATTCAGTTCTTGGTTTGATTCGTTCAATCCAGCTTGGAACAGTCTGATAAATGGATAATCGGAAGCAGCAGAGAGCTCTTCACTTGCATTAATAATCTGAAAGAGAATGTGTTGTAATTGAGCAAATTGGTAACAAACATCACTTAGAGCAGATATAAAGAAAAGCATCCACGAGAGAAGCGTGGTTCAGAAGTTTCAGAACACGATGTTGTTTCTAACCTTCCCACTAGTTTCAGTCCATACCTCCCCATCACACTGCAGGAATTACTCAGTCTGAGCCACAAGCTTTCTTTTTCTTCACCCCAATTAAGTGACTCTCTTACACCATCATGTGAGGGGTACTGTTGCTTTAGTCCCACACAGAAACTCTCAGCCCTGAACACCCTAATACCACACATCTCTGGCCTAACCATACTCTACCTTTCTGCCCTTTTGAGGATGTTGCCTTTGGGTAGAAGAGTTGTAAACATAAGAACCTAAGAACTAGGAGCAGGAGTAGGCCATCTGGCTCTTCGAGCCTGCTCCGCCATTCAATGAGATCATGGCTGATCTTTTGTGGACTCAGCTCCACTTTCCCGCCCGAACACCATAATCCTTTATTCCTTTATTCTTCAAAAAACTATCTTTATCTTGAAAACATTCAATGAAGGAGCCTCAACTGCTTCACTGGGCAGGGAATTCCATAGATTCACAACCCTTTGGGTGAAGAAGTTCCTCCTGAGCTCCATCCTAAATCTACTTCCCCTTATTTTGAGGCTATGCCTAGTTCTGCTTTCACCCCCCCCCCCAGTGGAAATAACCTCCCAGCATCTATCCTATCTATTCCCTTCATAATTTTATATGTTTCTATAAGATCCCCCCCGCATCCTTCTAAATTCCAACGAGTACAGTCCCAGTCTACTCAACCTCTCCTCATAATCCAACACCCTCAATTCTGAGATTAATCTAGTGAATCTCCTCTGTACACCCTCCAGCGCCAGTAAGTCCTTTCTAAGGTAAGGAGACCAAAACTGAACACAATTATCCAGGTGTGGCCTCACTAACACCTTATACAGTTGCAGCATAACCTGCCTTGTCTTGAACTCCATCCCTTGAGCAATGAAGGACAAAATTCCATTCGCCTTCTTAATCACCTGTTGCACCCGTAAACCAATCTTTTGTGACTCATGCACTAGCACACCCAGGTCTCTCTGCACAGCAGCATGTTTTAATATTTTATCATTTAAATAATAATCCCTTTTGTTGTTATTCCTACCAAAATGGTTAACCTCACATTTGTCCACATTGTATTCCATCTGCCAGACCCTAGCCCATTCACTTAGCCTATCCAAATCCCTCTACAGACTTCCAGTATCCTCGCCACTTTTTGCTTTCCCACACATTTCTCCATTTCTTTTTTATTTCTCTATTATTATAGAAACCTTTCTCTATTATTTCAGAAAGGGTGAAAACTGAAGACCTATCAGTAACTTTGACTAGAGTCAATATGGATTACTAACGGGTAAATTATGCTTGACAAATCTAGTTGAGTATTTTGAAGCAATCACTAACATAGTGCACAGGTTTGAGAATTGCACAGGCAGAAAGGAAATGTGTGACCATTTCCTACTGCGCCCTACTTAAGCCCATGCCTCCACCCTATCCTCGTAACCCAGTAACCCTACCTAACCTTTTGGACACGAAGGGGTAATTTAACATGGCCAGTCCACATAACCTTTGGACTGTGGGAGGAAACCGGAGCACCAGGAGGAAGACATGGGGAGAAAGTGCAAACTCCACACAGTCACCCGTGGCTGGAATTGAACCCGGGACCCTGAAGCTGTGAAGCAGCAGTGCTAACCATTGTGCCACCTTGCCGTCCCAGAGAAAATGACAGAGAAAGCAGGAGTAAATCTTTAGAACTAGAAGAGGGCAACTTTTGAAAAAATGAGAATGGACTTGGCGAAGGTGAACCGGCCAGCACTGCTAAAGAATAAATCAGTGGAAAACAAGTAGAAAGCACTAAAAAGCGAGATCCTAAATGTACTAATTCTCCTCCAAAAATAAGAGTTGTACTGCAAATCTAGACCCCCACGGTTGTCCAGAGGAATACAGTGGAAATCAAACAAAAAAAATAAAGCGTACAATTGGCACAAAGAATTAACCACTATTCTAGGATAGCTGAGTACAGGAAATGCATAGATGAAGTCAAAAAGGAAATAAGGAAATCAAAGAGGGCATGAAAAAAAAGTTAGCAAGTAAAGTTAAAGAAAATGCAGAGATGTTTTACTAATATATTAATGGTAAAAGGTTAGTTATGGAAAAAGTAGGCCCAATCAGAAATGAGGGAGGGAACTTGTGTATAGCTGCAGAGGCTGTGGGAAGGGTTTGAAATGAATATTTTGTCTCCAAGTTTACAAAGGAAATGGATGATGCAGATATAGTCGTCCAGGAAGAACACGGTGAGATATTGGACGGGAAAATCAAAAGAGAGATGAAGTACTCAAAGGGTTGAAATCCTTGAAAGTTGATAAGCTGCCAGGGGTAGATGGATTGTTTCTGAGGTTACTGAAGGAGGTCAGGGAGGAGATAGCAGACGCTCTGAGGATGATTTTTCAATTCTCAGTGGAAAAGAAAACCCCCCATTCTACCTGCATTACAAATTAGTGCCAACACGTCTCCAATAATTGTTCAGTTCAGTTCTCCCCTAGTTTATGCTCCTTGATAAAAGTAATTGGCTGCTTCTGGGGTCTCAAAATAGTATTCCTGGCCTTCATACATCACCCAGAGCACCCCAAACCTGATTTACCGTTGATATAGCACCGCCTTGGCTTTGTTGAACACCGCATGTCGTTTTCCCATCTCAGCTCCAATGTCTTGCTATAGTCAGACTTTGCTTCCCTTCCATTCACAATTGCGTTTCTCCCTGGCCCACTGCAGAATCTTCTCTTTCTCCACGAACTTATGCAGCCTCACGATCACTGCCTGCAGCGGCTCCCCCGCTCTAGGCTTCTGCCTCGGAGACCTGTTCGCTCTGTCTATTTCAGGGGTCTTATCCAACACCCCCCCTCTGCCATCAGTCTTGCCAACATCCTCAAAACGTACCCCGTGGCACTGCACTTTCCACTCCTTCGGGCAGGCCCACTATCCGTAGATTCTGCTTTCTCCACCTCCAGCGGACCCGTCGGGGCCTCCGATCCCATTAACGAATGCAGCATCGTGCTCACATATGCCCCGACGTCCGCCCCTTCTGCACCTTCGGGGAGACCAAGAATCCTTAAGTTCTTCCTTCTCGCATTGTTCTCCAGCACCTCCAGCCTTTCCACACATCTTTTGTGTTGTGCCTCGTGGATCTCCGTTTTCACCACCAGGCCCTGTATGTCGTCCTCATTTTCAGCAGCCTTTGCCTTCACGACCCGAAGTTCCTGTTCCTGGGTCTTTTGCTCCTCCTTTAGCCCCTCAATCGCTTGTAATATCGGGGCCAACAGCTCCTTCTTCACCTCCTTTTTGAGTTCATCTACGCAACGCCGCAGGAACTCTTGTTGGTCAGGGCCCCATATTAAACTGCCTCCTTCCGATGCCATCTTGCTTTGTGCCTGCCTTCCTGGCCGCTGCTCTTGAGGATTCACCGCAATCCGGCTACTTTCCTCTCTTTTTTCCATCCGTGTCCAGGGGGGATTCCCTTCTGGATTACCGCAAAGTGTTATTTGCCGTTAAAATTGCCGATTGGGCTCCTATTAAGAGCCCAAAAGTCCGTTCCACCGGGAGCTGCCGAAACGTGCGACTTAGCTGGTCATCGCCGCACCCGGAAGTCCCCTGTACTGTAAATTCTATGATCTATTCAGACATTGAACCGTGAGGGAGGTGTGAGGAGACATTTGCTTTTTATTTCTTTTTTGTTTGTTCGTTGTTGGGAGAAGTTCTCTGAGATGTCTGGTTGGGTTTGGTAGCGGGATATTTTGGGAGTGTCACGGGTGAGTGCACCTTTTTTCTTGCTTCATTGTTGTTTATATTATGAAGAAATGCGAGGGGGAGCGAATCAGTGGGGGGGGGGGGGGTGGGGTAGGAGGTTCAGGAGCCTTGTGCAGGGCCTGCCAGGCTAGCTGGGTGGGCTAGTTAATGGGAGCACAGTGGGGGTGGCTAGGTGGTTAGTATAGCAGAGGGGTATGGGGGTGTTGTTTTGTTCAGGGTAGTGGGGGGGGGGGGGGGGGGGTGCTGCTGACAAAGATATGGTTGCTTTGGCGCAGCAAGAAAAGGATGGTGAGCATCCAAGGGTGGGCCAGGAGGATCGTGTGACACGGGCCGGGGGCAGGCCAAAGAAAGGATATGGCTGATCGGCAGGGGAGGGGGGCAGGATGCTCCCATCAAATGTGAGAGGGCTGAATGGGCCAGTCAAACGGTTGAGTGTGTTCGCGTACCTGAGGAGCTTGAACGCAGACGTGGCATTTTTGCAGGAAACACACCTTAAGATCGGGGATCAGACAACGTTAAGGAAAGAGTGGGTAGGGCAAGTCTTTTATTCGGAGTTGGAGATGAAGACGAGGGGGGTGGCAGTGTTGGTAAACAAACGGGTAACATTTGAGGTGGTGTTCATTGTGGCAGATTCGGGAGGGAGGTTCATGATGGTAAATGGGAAGTTGGAGGGGTTGCCATTGGTTTTAGTTAATGCTTATGCCCCAAACTGGAACGATGTGGAGTTTATGAGACGGGTGCTGGTCTCGCACCGGTTGATTATCGGGGAGGGGGGACTTAAACATGGTCACTGAACCAGGTCAGGCAAGGTATCGCTGGTGGCGAAGGAGCTGAAGGGGTTCATGGAGCACATGGCGGGAGTGGACCATGGAGGTTTGGAAGGCTGAGGCCGACGGGGTTCTTGTACTTCCCCCATGTGCACAGGGTGCACTCTCAGATTGATTTTTTTGTGGTGGGCAAGACGCTGCTGGTGGGGGTCATCAATTCGGGGTACTTGGCGATCGTGGTTTCCAACCACGCGGGCGGCACCGTAGCACAGTGGTTAACATCGACAGTGGTCGATTTCGGCGTGAGAACAGCTGGTGAGTCAGTTTCAGCGGGAGCATTGCGGAAGTGGTTGCTGGGAGGTAAGTCTGTCCTTTAAAAGCACTTGTCTTTGCAGGGGCAGGCCAGTCGATTTCGGCGGGAGTGGAGCTGGCTGGTTAGTCAATTTCAGCAGGAGCTGAGAATTTTTCTTCTTTTTTTTTTAAAATTAGTTTTTTAGGCGGGAACAGGAAGTCGACCCGCGGACGTCTGGGAAGACCCTCACCAATAAATTCTGGTGGAGAGGAAACCCGAGACACTACACGTGTAGTGTCTCCCACCCGCCCTCCTCCTCTAACCTAATAATAAAACCCATTGGTCTGAGGTAAGTACCATATTTTATTATATTATGATTATTTTTTATAAAAAATTTAATTTAGTTGTTAGCCAGATCTTGGTAGAAAGTTAGAGGAATGGCAGGGAAGGGAGTGCAATGTTTCTCCTGCAGGATGTTTGAGGTGAGGGATCCAGTTAGTGTCCCTGCTGATTTTACCTGCAGGAAGTGCTGCCATCTCCAGCTCCTCCAAGACCGAGTTAGGGAACTGGAGCAGAGTTGGAAGAACTTCGGATCATTCGGGAGGCAGAAGGGGTCATAGATAGCAGCTTCAGGGAATTAGTTACACCAAAGATTGGAGATAGGTGGGTAACTGTAAGAGGGACTGGGAAAAAGCAGTCAGTGCAGGGATCCCCTGCGGTCGTTCCCCTGAGAAACAAGTATACCGCTTTGGATACTTGTGGGGGGGACGACTTACCAGGGGTAAGCCATGGGGTACGGGCCTCTGGCACGGAGTCTGTCCCTGTTGCTCAGAAGGGAAGGGGGGAGAGGAGCAGAGCATTAGTAATTGGGGACTCTATAGTCAGGGGCACAGATAGGAGATTTTGTGGGAGCGTGAGAGACTCACGTTTGGTATGTTGCCTCCCAGGTGCAAGGGTACGTGATGTCTCGGATCGTGTTTTCCGGGTCCTTAGGGGGAGGGGGAGCAGCCCCAAGTCGTGGTCCACATTGGCACTAACGACATAGGTAGGAAAGGGGACAAGGATGTCAGGCAGGCTTTCAGGGAGCTAGGATGGAAGCTCAGAACTAGAACAAACAGAGTTGTTATCTCTGGGTTGTTGCCCGTGCCACGTGATAGTGAGATGAGGAATAGGGAGAGAGAGCATTTAAACACGTGGCTACAGGGATGGTGCAGGCGGGAGGGATTCAGATTTCTGGATAACTGGGGCTCTTTCTGGGGAAGGTGGGACCTCTACAGACAGGATGGTCTACATCTGAACCTGAGGGGCACAAATATCCTAGGGGGGAGATTTGTTAGTGCTCTTTGGGGGGGTTTAAACTAATGCAGCAGGGGCATGGGAACCTGGATTGTAGTTTTATGGTAAGGGAGAATGAGAGTAAAGAGGTCAGGAGCACAGATTTGACGTCGCAGGAGGGGGCCAGTGTTCAGGTAGGTGGTTTGAAGTGTGTCTACTTCAATGCCAGGAGTATACTAAACAAGGTAGGGGAACTGGCAGCATGGGTTGGTACCTGGGACTTCGATGTTGTGGCCATTTCGGAGACATGGATAGAGCAGGGACAGGAATGGATGTTGCAGGTTCCGGGGTTTAGGTGTTTTAGTAAGCTCAGAGAAGGAGGCAAAAGAGGGGGAGGTGTGGCGCTGCTAGTCAAGAGCAGTATTACGGTGGCGGAGAGGATGCTAGATGGGGACTCTTCTTCCGAGGTAGTATGGGCTGAAGTTAGAAACAGGAAAGGAGAGGTCACCCTGTTGGGAGTTTTTTATAGGCCTCCTAATAGTTCTAGGGATGTAGAGGAAAGGATGGCGAAGATGATTCTGGATATGAGCGAAAGTAACAGGGTAGTTATTATGGGAGACTTTAACTTTCCAAATATTGACTGGAAAAGATATAGTTCGAGTACAATAGATGGGTCGTTTTTTGTACAGTGTGTGCAGGAGGGTTTCCTGAAACAATATGTTGACAGGCCAACAAGAGGCAAGGCCACGTTGGATTTGGTTTTGGGTAATGAATCAGGCCAGGTGTTGGATTTGGAGGTAGGAGAGCACTTTGGGGACAGTGACCACAATTCGGTGACGTTTACGTTAATGATGGAAAGGGATAAGTATACACCGCAGGGCAAGAGTTATAGCTGGGGGAAGAATGATGCCATTAGACGTGACTTGGGGGGGATAAGGTGGAGAAGTAGGCTGCAAGTGTTGGGCACACTGGATAAGTGGGGCTTGTTCAAGGATCAGCTACTGCGTGTTCTTGATAAGTATGTACCGGTCAGACAGGGAGGAAGGCGTCGAGCGAGGGAACCGTGGTTTACCAAGGAAGTGGAATCTCTTGTTAAGAGGAAGGAGGCCTATGTGAAGATGAAGTGTGAAGTTTCGGTTGGGGAGATGGATAGTTACAAGGTAGCGAGGAAGGATCTAAAGAGAGAGCTAAGACGAGCAAGGAGGGGACATGAGAAGTATTTGGCAGGAAGGATCAAGGAAAACCCAAAAGCTTTCTATAGGTATGTCAGGAATAAGCGAATGACTAGGGAAAGAGTAGGACCAGTCAAGGACAGGGATGGGAAATTGTGTGTGGAGTCTGAAGAGATAGGCGAGATACTAAATGAATATTTTTCGTCAGTATTCACTCAGGAAAAAGATAATGTTGTGGAGGAGAATGCTGAGCCCCAGGCTAATAGAATAGATGGCATTGAGGTACGTAGGGAAGAGGTGTTGGCAATTCTGGACAGGCTGAAAATAGATAAGTCCCCGGGACCTGATGGGATTTATCCTAGGATTCTCTGGGAGGCCAGGGAAGAGATTGCTGGACCTTTGGCTTTGATTTTTATGTCATCATTGGCTACAGGAATAGTGCCAGAGGACTGGAGGACAGCAAATGTGGTCCCTTTGTTCAAAAAGGGGAGCAGAGACAACCCCGGCAACTATAGACCGGTGAGCCTCACGTCTGTAGTGGGTAAAGTCTTGGAGGGGATTATAAGAGACAAGATTTATAATCATCTAGATAGGAATAATATGATCAGGGATAGTCAGCATGGCTTTGTGAAGGGTAGGTCATGCCTCACAAACCTTATTGAGTTCTTTGAGAAGGTGACTGAACAGGTAGATGAGGGTAGAGCAGTTGATGTGGTGTATATGGATTTCAGCAAAGCGTTTGATAAGGTTCCCCACGGTAGGCTATTGCAAAAAATACGGAGGCTGGGGATTGAGGGTGATTTAGAGATGTGGATCAGAAATTGGCTTGCTGAAAGACAGAGGGTGGTGGTTGATGGGAAATGTTCAGAATGGAGTACAGTCACAAGTGGAGTACCACAAGGATCTGTTCTGGGGCCGTTGCTGTTTGTCATTTTTATCAATGACCTAGAGGAAGGCGCAGAAGGGTGGGTGAGTAAATTTGCAGACGATACTAAAGTCGGTGGTGTTGTCGATAGTGTGGAAGGATGTAGCAGGTTACAGAGGGATATAGATAAGCTGCAGAGCTGGGCTGAGAGGTGGCAAATGGAGCTTAATGTAGAGAAGTGTGAGGTGATTCACTTTGGAAGGAATAACAGGAATGTGGAATATTTGGCTAATGGTAAAGTTCTTGAAAGTGTGGATGAGCAAAGGGATCTAGGTGTCCATGTACATAGATCCCTGAAAGTTGCCACCCAGGTTGATAGGGTTGTGAAGAAGGCCTATGGAGTGTTGGCCTTTATTGGTAGAGGGATTGAGTTCCGGAGTCGGGAGGTCATGTTGCAGCTGTACAGAACTCTGGTACGGCCGCATTTGGAGTATTGCGTACAGTTCTGGTCACCGCATTATAGGAAGGACGTGGAGGCTTTGGAGCGGGTGCAGAGGAGATTTACCAGGATGTTGCCTGGTATGGAGGGAAAATCTTATGAGGAAAGGCTGATGGACTTGAGGTTGTTTTCGTTGGAGAGAAGAAGGTTAAGAGGAGACTTAATAGAGGCATACAAAATGATCAGGGGGTTGGATAGGGTGGACAGTGAGAGCCTTCTCCCACGGATGGATATGGCTGGCATGAGGGGACATAACTTTAAACTGAGGGGTAATAGATATAGGACAGAGGTCAGAGGTAGGTTCTTTACGCAAAGAGTAGTGAGGCCGTGGAATGCCCTACCTGCTACAGTAGTGAACTCGCCAACATTGAGGGCATTTAAAAGTTTATTGGATAAACATATGGATGATAATGGCATAGTGTAGGTTAGATGGCTTTTGTTTTGGTGCAACATCGTGGGCCGAAGGGCCTGTACTGCGCTGTATTGTTCTATGTTCTATGTTCTAACACTGTTGCTTCACAGCACCAGGGGCCCAGGTTTGATTCCAAGCTTGGGTCACTGTGTCTGCACGTTCTTAACAAAAAACAAAGAACAATACAGCACAGGAACAGGCCCTTCGGCCCTCCAAGCCTGTACGGGTCATGATACCAACCTTTGTCAAAACCCTCAGCACTTCCTTGTGCCATATCCCTCTATACCCATTCTATCCATGTGTTTGTCAAGATGGCTTTTGAACACTATTAATGTATCTGCTTCCACAACCTCCCCTGGCAACGCTTTTGAGGTACTCACCAGCCTCTGCGTAAACTTATCCTTGTCCACCAGCACTTTAAAACTTACTGACTTGTGGTCACTGTTCCCAAAATGCTCCCCTACTGAAACTTCTACCACCTGGCCGGGCTCATTCCCCAATACCAGGTCCAGTACAGCCCCTTCCCGAGTTGGACTGTCTACAAATTGTTTTCAGAAGCCCTCCTGGATGCTCCTTACAAACTCTGCCCCGTCCATGCTCCTAGCACTAAGTGAGTCCCAGTCAATATTGGGGAAGTTGAAGTCTCCCATCACAACAACCCTGTTGTTTTTACTTGTTTCCAAAATCTGTCTACCTATCTGCTCCTCTATCTCCCACTGGCTGTTGGGAGGCCTGTAGTAAACCCCCAACATTGTGACTGCACCCTTCTTATTCCTAATCTCTACCCATATAGCCTCTCTGCCCTCTGAGGTATCCTCCCGTAGTACAGCTGTGATATTCTCCCTAACCAGTAGCACAACTCCGCCACCTCTTTTACATCCCCCTCTATCCCGCCTGAAACATCTAAATCCTGGAACATTTAGCTGCCAATCCTGTCCTTCCCTCAACCAGGTCTCTGTAATGGCAACAACATCGTAGTTCGAACTACTAATCCAAGCTCTAAGTTCATCTGCCTCACCCGTAATACTTCTTGCATGAAAACATATGCACTTCAGGCCACCAGACCAGCTGTTTTCAGCAACATCTCCCTGTCTGCTCTTCTTCAGAGCCATACTGGCCCTGTTCCCTAGTTCTCTCTCAATGCTTTCACCTTCTGACCTATTGCTCCGGTACCCACCCCCCTGCCATACTAGTTTAAACCCTCCCGTATGACACTAGCAAACCTCGCGGCCAGGATATTTATGCCTCTCCAGTTTAGATGCAACCCGTCCTTCTTATACAGGTCACACCTGCCCCGGAGGAGCTCCCAGTGGTCCAGATAACGGAAACACTCCCTCCTACACCAGCTGTTTAGCCACGTGTTTAGCTGCTCTTATCTTCCTATTTCTAGCCTCACTGGCACATGGCACAGGGTGTAATCTCGAGATTACAACCCTAGAGGTCCTGTCTTTTAACTTTCTGCCTAGCTCCCTGAACTCCTGCTGCAGGACCTCATGCCCCTTCCTGCCTATGTCGTTAGTACCAATATGTACAATGCCTCTGGCTATTTGCCCTCCCCGTTCAGGATACCTGCTACCCGTTCGGAGACATCCTGGACCCTGGCACCAGGAAGGCAACATACCATCCTGGAGTCTCTTTCACGTCCACAGAAGCACCTATCTGTGCACCTGACTATAGAGTGACCTATGACTATTGCTCTTCTGCGCTTTGACCTTCTCTGCTGAACATCAGAACCAGCCGTGGTGCCACTGCTCTGGCTACTGCTGTTTTCACCTGATAGGCTATCCCCCCCGACAGTATCCAAAGGGGTATACCTGTTCGAGAGGGGGACAACCACAGGGGATTCCTGCACTGACCCTTCTGGTGGTCACCCATTTCTCTGCCTGCACCTTGGGTGTGACCACATTTCTATAACTGCTATCTATGACGCTTTCCGCCACCTGCATGCTCCTAAGTGCATCCAACCGCTGCTCCAACTGAACCATGTGGTCTGTGAGGAGCTCTAGTTGGGTGCACTTTCTGCAGATGAAGCCATCCGGGATGCTGGAAGCCTCCTGGACCTGCCAAATCTCAGTCAGAGCACTGCACCGCTCTAATTGACATTGCGTCAATTAATTAGTAAATAAAATTTAAAACCTTTTTTTTTAAAGTTACTGTTCACTATATGTTTTCTCGCACTAGATTTCGACTATAAATGTGAAAGCTAAATACAGTACTCTCTGATCTCTGGCTTAGACACCCCTCTAAATTATAATTAAGCAATTATGTTTAATTAGTTTAACAATTCTTAATTTTTAAATTTAGTGTAGATTCCCACCAGCCAATCAGGTCACAGCTTTACTGTGATGTCACTTCAGTTTAACCCCCCCCCACACAATTTGAAAAGGTAATAAAAATAAAAATAAATAAAAATCACTTACCTTCCCAGGTTCTCAGATGCTCTCTGGTTCTCTCCCTGCAGATTAAAAGTTACAGGCCCGAAGAGAGAGAACAAAACAGTAGGGAAAAGCGCCTTCTCCCACTCTGCACCGAATTACCTCATTGCACCAAATTACCAAGTTCCAAGAACAAGAACAGGTGGAGGATGAGGCGGATATTTTTAGTTCAGGAAAATTGGCGGAGTTACAACAGAAAGATGTAGAAATAAAACAGATGTATCAGAAAGCATACACGGAAGAGGAATCTGAGTGTATACCGGGGAGTTATTACCGTAAAAGTGATGTCTTGATGAGAAAATGGAGACCTTTACATATGCAGGCAGATGAAAAGTGGGCAGAAGTTCATCAAGTAGTATTGCCGGCAGGGTATAGAAGGGAGGTGTTGCGAGTTGCACATGAGGTACCAGTGGGAGGTCATTTGGGAATAAGGAAAACTCAAGCTAAAATACAAAAACATTTTTATTGGCCTGGACTACATAAAGATGTAGTTACATTTTGTCAATCATGTCACACATGTCAAGTGATAAGGAAACCTCAAGCAGTGATAAAACCAGCGCCCTTAATACCTATTCCAGCATTTGAGGAACCTTTTACAAGGGTCCTAATCGATTGCGTAGGACCGCTTCCTTAAACGAAAAGTGGGAATCAATATCTTTTGACGATAATGGATGTGTCTACTAGGTTTCCAGAGGCCATTCCAGTACATAATATTACAGCTAAAAAGATTGTGGAGGAGTTACTTAAATTCTTTACTCGATATGGACTACCCACAGAAATATAATCGGATCAAGGATCCAATTTTACCTCAAGGTTATTCAAAGAAGTTATGGATAGCTTAGGAATAAAACAATTTAAATCAACTGCATACCATCCAGAATCGCAGGGAGCGTTAGAAAGGTGGCATCAGACATTAAAGACAATGTTGAGGGCTTATTGTCAAGATTATCCAGAGGATTCATACTGTTTGCAATTAGGGATGTACCTAATGAGTCAATCAAATTCAGTCCTTTTGAACTAATTTTTGGTCATGAGGTAAGAGGACCACTTAAATTGATTAAGGAAAAATTGGTGAGTGAGAAATCAGAAATTACATTGTTGGATTACGTGTCAAATTTTAGGGAGCGATTAAATAGAGCAGGTGAATTGGCTAGACAACATTTAAAAGTTGCACAAAATGTGATGAAACGGGTGGCGGACAAGAAATCCAAAGTTCGTAGTTTTGCCAGTGGAGAAGTTTTGTGGACCTTATCAGATTGAAAGGAAATTAAGTGAGGTGAATTATGTGGTAAAAACACCAGATAGAAGGAAGACTCCGAGTGTGTCATGTGAATATGCTTAAAAGGTACTTTGGAAGGGAAGGAGAAAAAAAGGAGGTTTTAATGATTCTAACTCAAAGTGATGAACAAATCCAGATGACTGCGAATTTGACATACCTCAAATTAAATTGGAATTTAATGTTCTTAAAAATTGGGATAAATTGTTGAGTTACCTTCCAGAGGAAACACAAACTGACCTGAAAGAGTTATTGATAGCATTTGGGCAAGTTTGTAGCGATAAATTGGGAAGTATTAAAATGGCTGTACATGATGTAGAAGTGGGAAATGCTGTTCCAATCAAACAACATCCATACAGACTTAACCCTTTAAAATTGGCACAGCTTAACAAAGAGATTGAGAGTATGCTTAGAAATGGCATAATTGAAGTGGAGCTCACCCATAGGGATGGTACGTAAACCAGACGGTACCCAACGGTTGTGTGTGGACTATAGAAAGTTTAATGCAGTTACAAGAACTGACCCTCATCCTATCCCACGTTTGTAGGATTGCATTGAGAAAGCTTTTATTTACAAACTGGATTTACTTAAAGGTTACTGGCAGGTACCTTCATCTGAAAGGGCGAAGGAGATTTCAGTTTTTGTGACTCCAGATGGTATGTACCAATTCAAAGTTATGTCATCTGACATGAAAAATGCCCCAGCCACATAACGGTTAACTAACAAAGTCATTTCAGGATTACCCAATTGTGCGGTATACATCGACGATCTGGTAATTTTCAGCCAGACATGGAAAGAACATTTAAAACATTTGATTGAGTTATTCGATCGACTTCAGGAGGCGGGCTTGGTGATAAACCTAGCCAAAAGTGAATTCGGAAAAGCCCAAGTCACTTTCCTTGGCCATACAATCAGACAGGGTCGAATGGTCACACGGGATGTGAATCCAACAGTTATTGAGGAGTTTCCGATACCCTCAAGACGAAGAGAAATAATGCGATTTCTTGGCATGAGTGGATTTGATCGAACATTTGTGAAAACTTTTTGTAGCGTGGTTGCTCCACTGATAGACTTGCTGAAGAAACGTCCAAAATTTCAGTGGACAGCGGACTTTCAACAGGCATTTGCCTGCCTGAAAGCTGTGATAACCAATGCTCCTGTGTTGGAGAATTACAAGGGACGCTGTGATCAAATTGAATTAAAGTATCTGACTTTAAAGAGAAATGCCGAGGCGGAGAGAAATGGATGGATCGTGCAGAGACCTTCTTGTTCAAAGAGACTGTTAATCGAGAAGGATTCCAGTTGGAGGAAGAAGAAAAAAAATGGACTCTGTTATTATACCGGTTTGCGTGTGTTGTTTTTTGAAATGAAAAAGTATATTTACTGTGTGCATTTCTTAAAGGATCCTGGGTCTTGGAACAATGAAAAATGAAACCATCTTGAAGTTGATGTTTTATTTTTTTTCCTTGGGGGGAGGTGTCAAGTGAGAGTATCTTTAAGAAATGGGTGTTTATAAATGGGCGTGTATATAAATATCTGTAGTGAGAGTACCTTTAAGAAATGGGTGTTATTACTGCCGTGATGTCAGAGAGTGGGTGGAGCTGGGCTGTCAGCTTTTTACTTTCGCTTTAGGCTTTTTCCTGCAGGGTGGTTTGGTTTCATTTTAGTTTTGGAGAAGCTGCAATCATAGCAGGGTGTGTGTGAATCTCTGCAAGCTTATGAATGTTCATTTGCTGATTTCAACGTGGTAACTGTTCACAGTAGTGAATTTAAACCTAAGGTGCTTCTGTTAAAAGATTTTGTTTTATGTCTTATGGATGTTAAAAGGCAAGCTCAAGGATTACTTAGTGTTGTATTCTTTGGGGGTTGTATTTGAATTAATGGGTGCTAAGATGTTCACTGTATGTTTTAAAAAGGTGAACTTGGGTTCATAGAACAAACATTGTTTTGCTTTAAAAAAATACTTTTCCATTTCTGCTGTACCACACCTGTAGAGTGGTCCGTGTGCTCCCCATACCACGATCTATTAAAAGTTGTAGATCAGGTGAACTCCATGATACACTTTGAGGTTCTCTAAACCCTGGCCCATAACACAGTGGAGGTTGGATTTAGGGGTGTTAGCAGATGAGGTGGTGTGTGAGCGGGTGAGGCTTGACATCCAAGGGTATGTGGAACTGAACGATATAGGTGAGGTCTCGGCCACCACACTGTGGGAGGCAATGACTAGTGGGGAGTTCATGGAGAGAAGGAGGAGCGAGCGGAGACGACAAGGCTGGTGGACTGTTTTCCAAGTGCTCTGCTAATAAATCTTTTATAATGAACTCCAGCATGTTCTCCACAACCGACGTCAGGCTGACTGGTCTATAATTTCCTGTTTTCGCTCTACCTCTCTTTTTAAATAGTGGGGTTACATTAGTTACCCTCCAATCTGTGAGAACTCAGCCATGATTGAATGGTGGAGTGGACTCGATGGGCCGAATGGCCTTACTTCCGCTTCTAGGTCTTATGGTCTAACTGTTCCAGCCTCTATATAGAATCTTGGAAGTTGGGTGAGAAATTATTATGGGCCAGGGTTTAGAAAACTCTAAAGTATATCATGGAGTTCACCCGACCCACGACTTTTAGTAGATTTTGATTATGGGGAGCACAAGGGTCCACTCTCCAGGTGTTATGCAACAGAGATCTTAAGTATTTTTAAAACAAAACAATGTTTATTCTAAGAACCCAGTTAACCTTTTATAAACACACAGTAAACATCTTATAAACTACCAACACACGTAACCCCACAGATACAATACCTTTCCTAGCAACATCCATTAAGTTAAACCTTTTTTAAACAAAGACAGCAGGTTTAAATTCTCTACAGAAACAGGTATTACTTTGAAATCATCAAGTGATCTGGAGACATTCTTTATAGAGAGAGAGAGAGAGATACAGCTTCTTGTTTGAATGCAGCTCTCCAACTCTGAAAACAAAACCATAAACAGAGCCACAAAGCAGTTTTTCAGTTCAAAACGAAAGTAAAAGACAGAAAAACAGCCCAGCTCCACCCACACACGAACATCACTGCAGCTATTTGATAAACACCCATTTCTTAAAGGGTCCACCTGATACAATGCATCCACTATTTCTAGGGCACTTCCTTAAGTAGATTGTCAGGGCCTGGCAATTTATCAGGCTTCAATCCCATCAATTTCCCTAACACCATTTCCTGACTAATACTGATTCCTTCAGTCCTTCCCTCTCACTAAACCCAGTATTCCCCAACATGTTTGGTATGTTATTTGTGTCCTCCTTTGTGAAGGCAGAATGTATTTAGTTGCTCAGCCATTTCTTTGTACCCCATTATAAATTCCCACTTCTGCCAACAAGGGACCACATTTGTCTTCATCAATCCTTTTCTCTTCACATACTTATAGAAGCTTTTACAGTCAATTTGTATGTTCCCCGCAAGCTTACTGTTGCACTCTATTTTACCCTTCATAATCAATCCCTTTGCACTGAATTTTAAACTTCTCCCAATCCTCAGGTCTGCTGTTTTTTCTGGCCAATTTGCATGCCTCTTCCTTGGATCTAATACTATCTCTAATTTCCCTTTTAAGCCACGGTTTGGCCACCTTTCCCATTTTATTTTTGCACCAGACAGGAATGAATAATAATTGCAGGTCACCCATACACTCTTTGAATGTTTGCCATTGCCTATTCACTGTCATCCATTTAAGTAATATTCCCCAATCCATCAGAGCCAACTCGCACCTCATACCATTGTAGTTTCCTTTATTTAGATTCGGGAGTCAAGTCCCGATTCAACTACATCATTCTCCATTTTGATGAAGAATTCTATCATATTACGTCATTCATCCCCAAGGGGCCATATACAACTCGGCTGACAATTATCTCCTCCTCATTGCACAATACCCAGTCTAGGGTGGCCTGTTCTCTAGTTGGTTTATGAATGTTTTGGTCCAGAAAACCATTGCATAAACACTCCAAAAAGTTCTCCTCTATGGTATTGTTACTAATTTGATTTGCATAATCTATATGCAGGTTAAAGTCGCCAATAATTACAGATGTTCCATTATCAGATACCTCCCTAATTTCTTTAATAAAGCCACTCCCAACATCACCACTACAGTTTGGGGGTCTAAATACAACCTCCACTAACGTATTTTGCCCCTTATTGTTTCTCAGCTCTACCCACACTGATTCCACATCATCGGAGTTAATATCTCTCCTTACTATTGCGTTAATTCCCTTTTTAACTAGCAAGGCAACTCCACCACCTTCTCCCTTTTGTCTATCCTTCCTAAATACCAAATATCCCTGGATGTTCAGTTCCCATCCCTGGTCACCCTGCAGCCGCGTCTCCGAACATAAGAACATAAGAACTAGGAGCAGGATTGGCCATCTGGCCCCTCGGACCTGCTCCGCCATTCAATGAGATCATGGCTGATCTTTTGGGGAGCCTCTACTGCTTCACTGGGCAAGGAATTCCATAGATTCACAACCCTTTGGGTGAAGAAGTTCCTCCTAAACTCAGTCCTAAATCTACTTCCCCTTATTTTGAGGCTATGTCCCCTAGTTCTGCTTTCACCCGCCAGTGGAAACAACCTGCCCGCATCTATCCTATCTATTCCCTTCATAATTTTATGTTTCGATAAGATCCCCCCTCATCCTTCTAAATTCCAACGAGTACAGGATTGGATTTGATTGGATTTGTTTATTGTCACGTGTACCGAGGTACAGTGAAAAGTATTTTTCTGCGAGCAGCTCAACAGATCATTAAGTACATGGGAAGAAAAGGGAAGAAAAGAAAATACATAATAGGGCAACACAACATATACAATATAACTACATAAGCACTGGCATCGGATGAAACATATAGGGTGTAGTGTTAATGAGGTCAGTCCATAAGAGGGTCATTTAGGAGTCTGGTGACAGTGGGGAAGAAACTGTTTTTGAGTCTGTTCGTTCATGTTCTCAGACTTCTATATCTCCTGCCCAATGGAAGAAGTTGGAAGAGTGAGTAAGCCGGGTGGGAGGGATCTTTGATTATACTGCCCACTTTCCCCAGGCAGCGGGAGGTGTAGATGGAGTCAATGGATGGGAGGCAGGTTCGTGTGATGGACTGGGTGGTGTTCACGACTCTCTGAAGTTTCTTGCGGCCCTGGGCCGAGCAGTTGCCATACCAGGCTGTGATGCAGCCCGATAGGATGCTTTCTATGGTGCATCTGTAAAAGTTGGTAAGGGTTAATGTGGACAAGCCAAATTTCCTTCGTTTCCTGAGGAAGTATAGGCGCTGTTGTGCTTTCTTGGTGGTAGCGTCGACGTGGATGGACCAGGACAAATTTTTGGAGATGTGCACCCCAAGGAATTTGAAACTGCTAACCATTTCCACCTCCGCCCCATTGATGCTGACAGGGGTGTTTACAGTACTTTGCTTCCTGAAGTCAATGACCAGCTCTTTAGTTTTGCTGGCATTGAGGGAGAGATTGTTGTCGCATCACCACTCCACTAGGTTCTCTATATCCCGCCTGTATTCTGACTCGTCGTTATTCGAGATCCGGCCCACAATGGTCGTATCGTCAACAAACTTGTAGATGGAGTTGGAACCAAGTTTTGCCACGCAGTCGTGTGTGTACAGGGAGTAGAGTAGGGGGCTAGGTACGCAGCCTTGCGGGGCCCTGGTGTTGAGGACTATTGTGGAGGAGGTGTTGTTGTTCATTCTTACTGATTGTGGTCTGTTGGTCAGAAAATCAAGGATCCAGTTGCAGAGTGGGAGCCAAGTCCTAGGTTTTGGAGCTTTGATATGAGCTTGGCTGGGATTATGGTGTTGAAGGCGGAGCTTTAGTCAATAAATAGGAGTCCTTGTTTTCGAAATGCTCTAGGGATGAGTGTAGGGCCAGGGAAATGGCGTCTGATGTGGACCGGTTGCAACGGTATGCGAATTGCAGTGGATCAAGTCGTTCTGGGAGTATGGAGGTGATGCACTTCATGATCAACCTCACAAAGCGCTTCATTACGATTGAAGTCAGGGTCACTGGACGGTAGTCATTGAGGCACGTTGCCTGGTTCTTCTTTGGTACCGGTATGATGGTGGTCTTCTTGAAGTAGGTGGGGACCTCGGAGTGGAGTAGGGACAGGTTAAAGATGTCCGCGAATACCTCTGCCAGCTGGTCCGCGCAGGCTCTGAGTGCACGACCAGGGATCCCATCCGGGCCCATCGCCTTCCGAGGGTTCACTTTCAGGAAGGCCAATCTGACTTCGGAAGTTGTGATGGTGGGTATGGGTGAATTATGGGCTGCTGGGGCACTCGACAGTGGATTGTTGGTTACCTGCTCGAACCGAGCATAGAATGCATTGAGTTCATCGGGGAGGGGTGCGCTGCTGCCGGAGATACTGCTCGGCTTCGCTTTGTAGCCCGTTATGTTGTTTAGTCCTTGCCACAACCACCGAGAGTCTGTCTGTGACTCTAGCTTGGATTGATATTCTCTCTTGGCATCTTGGATGGCTTTTCGTAGGTCGTACCTGGATTTCCTGTATAGGTCAGGGTCGTCTGTCTTCAACGCCTCAGATCTGTCCTTCAGTAGGGAGTCAATCTCGCGATTGAGACATGGTTTCCGGTTGGGGAACGTACGTATTGGTATTTTTGGCGCGCAGTCGTCCACACATTTGCTGATGAAGTCTGTGACGGTGGTGGCATACTCATTTAAGTTGGTCGCTGAGTTCTTAAATATGGACCAGTCCACTGTCTCTAAGCAGTCACGTAAGAGCTCTTCTGTCTCCTCGGACCAGCACTGCACAACCTTCTGAGCTGGATTCTCCCGCTTGAGTTTCTGCTTGTATGCCGGGAGAAGGAGCACCGTCTTCTGGTCTGATTTCCCAAAGTGCGGTCGGGGAATGGAACGGTAGGCGCCCTTGATTTTTGAGTAGCAGTGGTCAAGGGTGTTGTCGCCACTGGTGGGACAGGAGATGTGCTGGTGGAATTTTGGCAGCACACTCTTGAGGTTGGCCTTGTTGAAGTCTCCGGCCATGATGAACAAGGCCTCCAGGTGTTCGGTTTCGTAGTTGTTTATAATTGTGTATAGTTCTGCCTGGGGTGGGATGTAGACCGCTGTGATAATGGCTGACGTGAACTCACGTGGAAGATAATATGGGCGGCACTTCACGGTCAGGTCAGGTATTCCAGGTCTGGGGAGCAGTAGGTCGCCAGGATCGCCACATCCAAGCACCAGGAGGGGTTAATGAGGAGGCACACCCCTCCACCCTTCGCTTTGCCTGATGATGCTGTGTGGTCCGCCCGGTGAATTGAGAAGCCTTCAGGTTGTATGGCACAGTCCGGTGAGGTGGGAGTGAGCCATGTCTCTGTGAAACAGAGCACGCAGCAGTCTCTTACTTCCCTCTGAGAGGTAAGTCTGGCATTACGTCTCAGTCCCAGTATACTCAACCTCTCCTCGTAATCCAACCCCTTCAGCTCTGGGATTAACCTAGTGAATCTCCTCTGCACACCCTCCAGTGCCAGTACGTCCTTTCTCAAGTAAGGAGACAAAAACTGAACACAATACTCCAGGTGTGGCCTCACTAACACCTTATACAATTGCAGCATAACCTCCCTCGTCTTAAACTCCATCCCTCTAGCAATGAAGGACAAAATTCCATTCGCCTTCTTAATCACCTGTTGCACCTGTAAACCAACTTTTTGCGACTCATGCACGAGGACACCCAGGTCTCTCTGCACAGCAGCATGTTTTAATATTTTATCATTTAAAATATGAATCCCTTTTGCTGTTATTCCTACCAAAATGGATAACCTCACATTTGTCAACATTGTATCCCATCTGCCAGACCCTAGCCCATTCACTTAGCCGATCCAAATCCCTCTGCAGACTTCCAGTATCCTCTGCACTTTTTGCTTTACCACTCATCTTAGTGTCGTCTGCAAACTTGGACACATTGCCCTTGGTCCCCAACTCCAAATCATCTATGTAAATTGTGAACAATTGTGGGCCCAACACTGATCCCTGAGGGACACCACTAGCTACTGATTGCCAACCAGAGAAACACCCATTAATCCCCACTCTTTGCTTTCTATTAATTAACCAATCCTCTATCGATGCTACTACTTTACCCTTAATGCCATGCATCTTTATCTTATGCAGCAACCTTTTGTGTGGCACCTTGTCAAAGGCTTTCTGGAAATCCAGATATACCACATCCATTGGCTCCCCGTTATCTACAGCACTGGTAATGTCCTCAAAAAATTCCACTAAATTAGTTAGGCACGACCTGCCCTTTATGAACCCATGCTGAATCTGCCCAATGGGACAATTTCCATCCAGATGCCTCGCTATTTCTTCCTTGATGATAGATTCCAGCATCTTCCCTACTACCGAAGTTAAGCTCACTGGCCTATAATTACCCGCTTTCTGCCTACCTCCTTTTTTAAACAGTGGTGTCACGTTTGCTAATTTCCAATCCGCTGGGACCACCCCAGAGTCTAGTGAATTTTGGTAAATTATCACTAGTGCATTTGCAATTTCCCTAGCCATCTCTTTTAGCACTCTGGGATGCATTCCATCAGGGCCTGGAGACTTGTTTACCTTTAGCCCCATTAGCTTGCCCATCATTACCTCCTTAGTGATAACAATTCTTTCAAGGTCCTCACCTGTCATAGCCTCATTTCTATCAGTCACTGGCATGTTATTTGTGTCTTCCACTGTGAAGACCGACCCAAAAAACCTGTTCAGTTCCTCAGCCATTTCTTCATCTCCCATTATTAAATCTCCCTTCTCATCCTCTAAAGGACCAATATTTACCTTAGCCACTCTTTTTTGTTTTATATATTTGTAGAAACATTTACTATCTGTATGCTTTTTCCTTCAATTTGATACTCTCCCTTATTTCCTTAGATATCCACGGTTGATTTTCCCTCTTTCTACCATCCTTCCTTTTTGTTGGTATAAACCTTTGCTGAGCACTGTGAAAAATCGCTTGGAAGGTTC
Source organism: Scyliorhinus torazame (assembly GCF_047496885.1). Taxonomy (NCBI): domain Eukaryota; kingdom Metazoa; phylum Chordata; class Chondrichthyes; order Carcharhiniformes; family Scyliorhinidae; genus Scyliorhinus; species Scyliorhinus torazame. Next base: position 61,836,800 of record NC_092727.1, on the reverse strand, counting down.
TCCACTGTTCCTCAACTGTTTCACCATAAAGTCTTTGCTCCCAGTCTACCTTAGCTAGTTCTTCTCTCATCCCATTGCAATCTCCTTTGTTTAAGCACAAAACACCAGTGTTTGATTTTACCTTCTCACCCTCCATCTGTATTTTAAATTCCACCATATTGTGATCGCTCCTTCCGAGAGGATCCCTAACTATGAGATCATGAATCAATCCTGTCTCATTACACAGGACGAGATCTAGGACCGCTTGTTCCCTCGTAGGTTCCATTACATACTGTTCTAGGAAACTATCGTGGATACATTCTATAAAGTCCTCCTCAAGGCTGGCTTGACCGACCTGGTTAAACCAATCGACAAGTAGATTAAAATCCCCCATGATAACTGCTGTACCATTTCTACATGCATCTGTTATTTCTTTGCTTATTGCCTGCCCCACCATAATGTTACTATTTGGTGGCCTATAGACTACTCCTATCAGTGACTTTTTCGCCTGACTATTCCTGATTTCCACCCAAATGGATTCAACCTCATCCTCCATATCACCCATGTCATCCCTTACTATTGCCTGGATGTCATCCTTAAATAACAGAGCTACACCACCTCCCTTACCATCCACTCTGTCCTTCCGAATAGTTTGATACCCTTGGATATTTAACTCCCAGCCGTGACCATCCTTTAACCATGTTTCAGTAATGGCCACTAAATCATAGTCATTCACGATGATTTGCGCCATCAACTCATTTACCTTATTCCGAATACTACGAGCATTCAGGTAAAGTCCACTTATGTTGGCTTTTATACCTCTGTTTTGAATCTTAACACCTCGATCAGTAACCTCTCCTAAGTTAAATTTCCTCTTAACTTTTGTCCTAATTTTCCTTGTCGTTGAACCCATATCTTCATGTAACAACCTGCCGCGTCGCTGTCCATTAATGTTTTTGCTTCCTGTTTTATTCCTTTTAGTATTACTGGACCTATTCACTGAGCTCCCCTCAGTCACTGTACCTTGTACTGTCGCCCTTTTTGATTTTTGACTATGGCTTCTCTGCCTTACACTTTCCCCCTACTGCCTTTTGTTTCTGTCCCTTTTTTACTACCTTCCAACTTCCTGCATCGGTTCCCATCCCCCTGCCACAATAGTTTAAACCCTCCCCAACAGGTCTGGCTCTAATCCTGACTACATCATAACCGTTTACAATTATTTGAGCAATTAATTCATCTGCTTTATTGCAACTGCTCCACTCATTAAGCACAAAGCCTTAAGGCTAATCTTTTTAAGTCATAGAAGATATATAAGGCGCAATCTACAGGCCACATCCCACCCAAATGTGGGTGCAACGTGGCCAGTTGATGCCAGGAGTGGCCTCTTCTGGGATTTACCCGGTTTCATCACGCCTCGCAAGATCTAATAGGATCTCACGAGATTTTGCGATCTGGTTCCTGCCCATTATGGGCGGGATCAGTATTTGGCAAATCTCCCTATTTGAATGAACAGCTAATTTCACTCTAATATGTGCTTGCCTAAAAGACCATAAGACACAGAAGCAAAATTAGACCACTTGGCCCATCGAGTCTGCTCCACCATTCAATCATGGCTGATATTTTTCTCATCCCCATTCTCCTGCCTTCTCCCCATAGCCCCTGATCCCCTTATTAATCAAGAACCTATCTATCTCTGTCTTAAAGACATTCAGTGATTTGGCCTCCACAGCCTTCTGCGGCAAAGAGTTCCATGGATTCACCACCCTCTGGCTGAAGAAATTCCTCCTCATCTTGCCTCGCAATATCCTGTAAGTTTCAATAAGATCTCCCCTCATTCTTCTAAACTCCAAAGAGTACAGACCCAGAGTCCTCAACCGTTCCTCATACGACAAGCTGTTCATTCCAGGGACCATTCTTGTGAACTTCTTCTGGACCCTTTCCAAGGCCAGCACATCTTTCCTTAGAAACATGGCCCAAAACTGCTCACAATATTCCAAATGGTGTCTGACCAGAGCCTTAAACAGCCTCAGAAGTACATCCCTGGTCTTGTATTCTCGTCCTCTTGTCATGAAAGCTAACATTGCATTTGCCTTCCTAACTGCCGACTGAACCTGCACATTAACCTTAAGAGAATCATGAAAAAGGACTCCCAAGTCCCTTTGTGCTTCTGTTTCCCTATGCATTTTCTCATTTAGAAAATAGTCTATGCCTAAATTCCTTCTTCCAAAGTACATAACCTCACACTTTTCTACATTGTATTTCATCTGTCACTTCATTGCCCACTCTCCTAGCCTATCCAAATCCTTCTGTAGCCCCCTTGCTTCCTCAATGCTACCTGTCCCTCTACAGACCTTTGTATCATCTGCTCTCTGTGGTTTTTATAAATGACTTGATGAGGAAGTGGAAGGGTGGGTTGGTAAGTTTGCCGATGACACGAAGGTTGGTGGAGTTGTAAATAGTGTCGAGGGCTGTTGCAGGTTACAACAGGACATTGACAGGATGCAGAGCTGGGCTGAGAAGTGGCAGATGGAGTTCAACCTAGATAAATGTGAAGTGATTCATTTTGGAAGGTCCAATTTGAATGCTGAATACAGGGTTAAAGGCAGGATTCTTGGAAGTGTGGAGGAACAGAGGGATCTTGGGGTCCACATACATAGGTCCCTCAAATTTGCCACCCAGGTTGATAGGGTTGTTAAGAAGGCGTATGGTGTGTGGGCTTTCATTAACGCAGGGATTGAATTTAAGAGCCGTGAGGTTTTGCTGCAGCTTTATAAAACCCTGGTTAGACCACACTTGGAATATTGTGTCCAGTTCTGGTCGCCTCATTATAGGAAGAATGTGGATGCTTTGGAGAGGGTGCAGAGAAGATTTACCAGGATGCTGCCTGGATTGAAGGGCATGTCTTATGAAGAAAAGTTGAGGGAGCTAAGGCTTTTCTCACTGGAGCGAAGAAGGAAGAGAGGTGACTTGATAGAGGTGTACAAGGTGATGAGAGGCATGGATAGAGTGGATAGCCAGAGACATTTCCCCAGGGTCTGGCTGTCATGAGGGACATAATTTTAAGGTGATTGGAGGAAGGTTTCGGGGAGATGTCAGAGGTAGATTCTTTACACAGAGTGGTAGGTGTGTGGAATGCACTGCCAGCAGAGGTGGAGTCAGAGTCATTGGGGACATTTAAGCGACTCTTGGACAGGCACATGGACAGCAGTAAATTGAAGGGGTGTAGGTTTGGTTGATCTTAGATTAGGATAAATGGTTGGCACAACATTGTGGGCCGAAGGGCCTGTACTGTGCTGTGCTGTTCTATGTTCTATTTGTCAGACACGACCTCCCTTTGACAAAGCCCTGCTGTCTCAGTCCTATTTTATCATGCACTTCCAAGTACTCCGCGATTTCATCTTTAATAAGACTCTAAAATCTTACCAATGACCTAAGTCAGGCTAACTGGCCTAGAATTTCCCATCTTCTGCCTCCCTCCCTTCTTAAACAGTGGTGTTACATGAGCCACTTTCCAGTCCTCTGGGACCCTTTCTGCCTCCTGTGATTCCTGAAAGATCATCACCAACGCCTGATCTACCCGAGGCTTTGGGATTTATCCCCTTCGCCTTGGTGAACTTACCCGAGCGGCATTCAATACTGGTTCCCACAAATGGAGATCAGGCAGGACAGTACTTGGGGGGGGGGGGTCTCCCAGTGGATTAGAGGCCCCCGGGTGATTGACCTTTGGGCAGGATGGCAAGCTGGCACTTTGATGCCACCTGGATAGCTTGGCACTGCCAGCCTAGCACCCTGGCAGTGCTACATAGGTGCCAGCCTGGCACTTTCAGTGTGCCCAGGTCCTGGCAGGGGCACTACCAGCGTGCCAGGTTGGCATTTCGCCTGCGCCGGGATTCGGCCCAGGGGTGCCCTGTCCGTGTGATGTGGGGATGCAGGGGAGACCAGAGACCCCCCATATCGGTGAGTAGGGGCATCGGGGGTTCCAGGGTCACATCGGGGGGTTAGGAAGTTGGGACGCCATTTATATTTTCCTGCACGGAGGTGTTCCGGAGAGTGGAGCTCCTCAATACAGGAAATGCATCTAAGTGCGGCCTCGCCAGGGACGGGGATGGGGACGGGTGGGCTGGCCCCGCTGGCCACCAAGCAAAAGAGTGCCGATAGATAGTGGCGTCGTTCCCACCGCTAAAAGCGCCAGGAATGACCCCTCGATTCCCGCTCAGAACGGATTCTGTTTCTCTTTGGTTAGTTCGTGCCCATAGATACCGTCCTTGTCCCGTTCCCATTATTTTTTACTGTTTGATTCTTGCCCTTGATTTCTCTGTCTATTGCTTTTCTTATTCCCTTTTCTGTCTTATGTTCTTGTCCATGTTTCCTCCTCCACTAACTCCTTGCTTAGGTTCCCATCCCCCTGCTATTTTAGTTTAAACCCTCCCCAACCACTCTAGCAAATACTGTCCCCAAGACATCAGTCCCAGTCCTGTCAGGTGTAATCCGCCCAGTTTGTACTGGTCCCACCTCCTCCAGAACTGGTCCCAATGTCCCAGGAATCTGAAACCCTCACCCTCACACCATCTCTTCAGCCATGTGTTCAACTGATATGGCCTGCTATTTCTGCTTTGACTGACACTTGGCACTGATAGTAATCCTGAGATCACTACCTTTGAGGTCCTACTTTTCAACTTACTTCCAAACTCCCTGTATTCTGCTTTTAGGGCCTCATCCCTTTTTTCACCGATGTCATTTGAACAGGTACAGTAGCACAACCACTGGCTGTTCACCCTCCCCCTCCAGAATGTCCTGTACTTGTAATGCTGTGGTCAACAACACACAGCCAGATAGCTCCAAAATAAACATCTTTTAAAACAATTCTGTCCGCTACATTGGGTCCAGACTGGCGGCAGCAAGGGCAGGGAAGGTTTTCAGCATTCTCTCTGACCCTAACCTTCCTAATGTCCTGTCTCTTGGCCAGGCACTTAGTACCTTTGATCCAGCCCCCACTCCCCCACTGTCATCCCCACCCGAGGAGCTGATATGTTGGCTGCACAGTTGCAACTGTCATGCCTGATGAAGAAATGAAAAATGAAATGAAAATCCCTTATTGTCACAAGTAGGCTTCAAATGAAATTACTGTGAAAAGCCCCTAGTCGCCACATTCCGGCGCCTGTTCGGGGAGGCTGTTACGGGAATCGAACCGTGCTGCTGGCCTGCTTTCAAAGCCAGCGATTTAGCCGTGCGCTAAACAGCCCCGGGGCACTGCCTTCAGCTGGGATGAGGTACTTCAATTGTCATTAGTTATCCATTTAAGGGCCTTAATTTGCTGTGGGGTGGAAAGGTCAAACATGGGTGTGCCTTGCCATCCATAATTTAATTCTGGCAGGGGCAGGGTTCAGGTATGCAACCATCCCAACTAATTACATACTCTTCCACCTTCAAGCACACCATGAGAGAGAGCAGGTGATTCCAACCATTGTGTGATTCTGGGTACAGCTTGGGAAGGATGTGATGGCTTTGGAAAGGATACAATGAGATTTACTAAAACTGTTCTGGAAATGAGCAATTAGCAGAGGCACTGATTTCAAACGATTGGCAGAAGATTTAGAGGCAACATGATTCCACACATAACTGGTTAGGATTTGGAAAGCACTGCCTGGTGGGTAGGTGGAAACAGATTCAACTGTAGACTTCAAAAAGAATTGGACAAATACTTGCAGGAGAGCTGAGAAGTGGGACTAACTGACTGCCCTTCAAAAGAGCCAGTGCAAACTCAATGGACAACATGTCCTCCTTCTGCACTGTATAATTCCGTGAAGTAGGACAACGGTAACCGCAAATCTGGTTCCTGAATTACAAGCAAAAACATGGCATTGTTGACAGTCAGTGACCAGTTAGCAGAGAGGAAAAGCCCTCTTTACATGCTCTAACTCATGCTCCAGAATAAGGAATGCCATCAGGATCTCAGTCAGCCAGAAAGGATGTAAGGATTTTATGCTACATTGTGCTGTATCTACTGGGAGGGAAATTAACCTCACTTCCTAACAGGAGCTGTCACGCATTTCCAAAATTATCACAATGTGGTGTGCATCTGCCTTTTTCCAGACAACACCGATGTTTCTTCAATACAACAGAAAAATCATTTACCTGTAACACTGTCATCTGCATATTGCTTTGCCCACCACACAGCCAGATATCTCCAAAATAAACATCTTTTAAAAAAATTCTGTCCACCCCTCTGGCGAACTTCTGCTCTGCAATAATCAAAAATGGACCACCTGGAGCAACAGGATCAAGGGAAACTTTCCAAACACCTGTGACACCAAGAGCTAGATCTGAAAAATAAAAGAGAAACACAACTGAAGGCCCAGCACTAACTGGAGCAGTGGCGATACCGCATGAATGTCCGACTATACTTAATGCCCACTTAAATGAAATTCCTTATAGGTAAGAGACCTCAGGAACATAACTTACATTTACATAGCACCTTTAACATAGTAAAATATCTCAAGGCACCTCTCAGGAGCATTATCAAACTACATTTGACACCAAACCACAAAGGAATATTAAGATAGATGACAAAAAGTCTGGTCAAATAGGGAGGTTTTAAGGATGTGTGAAAGGAGAGAAATGCAGTGAGGCAGAGAGGTTTAGAGTGGGAATCCCAGAGCTTCAGGTGCAGGCTGGTTGAGTGATTAAAATCTGGGATGAACAAGGGACATAGAGGAGGAGAGCAACAATCTTAGAGGGTAGTAGGGATGGAGGGCTGGTTTAGCACAGTGGGCTAAATAGCTGGCTTGCAATGCAGAACAATGCCAGCGGCGCGGGTTTAATTCCCATACCAGCCTCCCCGAGCAGGCGCTGGAATGTGGCGACTAGAGGCTTTTCACAGTAACTTCATTGAAGCCTACTTGTGACAATAAGAGATTATTATTATTACAGAGAGAGAGGGGGGAAAGCCTATGGAGAGATTCAAAAGCAAGATGAGAACTTAATTTCAAGACATTGCTGGACTGGCTGCCAATGTAGGTCAGCGGGCACAGGGGTGATAGGTTAATCAACTTGGTGTCAGTTAGGATTGGAGCATCAGAGCGTGGTACGAGTTCAGCTTTATGGAGATGGGACTAGTCATAACAACAGCAGAATGAGGCGTTCAGCAATGATCTGATACAAGCTGGTGCCAATTGGTGGTCCATTTTAAAGTCGTGAACCTGACGGAAGGGCTTCTGTGGCGAGCCGAGGAAGGGAATAGCTATCTTTGCGCTCAGGCAAAGAGACCGGGGGTGCTGGCCTTACCAACCCAATGTCTGGAGGGGGGGTAGGGAACACTCAGCTGGGATGGGCCGCCATGGCGGCGGGGGGCAGGCCCATACTGGGGAAGTCCCTGTCCCTGCCCATCTGACCCACCAATCACCCATAACGCATGCCGACTGCTGAGGCCTCTGGCTGCGTGGCTGAAGGCTATCGCTAATAGGGAACTGGCATATGTGGTTAAATGAGCACTTGACACATGCCAAATGGGTTTTCGTGGGTAGGCGGGCCATATAACATGTGGGAGTGATTGCCTAGCATTCCAATCAAACCTTGATGCCTGGACACTGTGTCGGGGTCAGCACCACACTCGCAGCAGCCAACATCCGAACACCCAGGGGATAGGACCAAGCTCCCGGGGGGGGGGGGGGGGGAGAGAGAGAGAGAGAGAGAGAGAGAGAGAGAGAGAGAGAGAGAGAGAGAGAGAGAGAGAGAGAGAGAGAGAATGGGAGAAGAATGGGAGAGAGACAGGCAAAGAGCAATGCAGAAGAAAGTGATAGAAGCATCATAATATTTGTCCAAAGAGTTGTTTAATGTGCTGTACAACACCCCATTCCCGATAGTGCCCCCCCCCCCCCCCCCCCCGGCCATCTGAGATGGGGGCAGCCAGCTGCTTATCTCATCCCCTGGCCTTAGATGCCCCTGGCGGGCGTCCTCTGGGATCCTGGCTCACTTGTCAACGTCACATGCGCAGCCATACTGCCCTGTCCCGTATGCTGACCCCGAGACACGGCCTCATCAGAGGAGTGGAATTCAGGAGTGCTGGTGACCACCCTTGCCGCCCCATGGGATGGGCCCGTGTTGGCACTCAGCACCCCCTCCTCCTGCTCGGTGCCCATAAGGCCCTGAGGGTTCACCTTGGGGCCGAGGAACAGCTGATTAGAGCCCCTTCATCATCTGGCTCTGCCAGCCCTGGCGGTTCCCCATAGTCCGCACCATCATGTCAACGCCGTTGGCGATACTCCTCAGTGACTGGGACACATCCCCCAGTGACAGGGCCATGCTCCGCAGTGCCTCAGCCATTCCCATCTGCGACTGGGACAAGCTCCACAGCGCCTCGGCCATTCCCATCTGAGAGCGAGACATGTCCCGCAGAACGCCATCAAGTTCAGCCTGGTGGTGACATCCCCCAGTGCGGTGGACATACTGGCCGAGACCCTCAGCCATGGCCGTCACCAACTGAGTGACGCCTTGGATACCTTCAGTCATGGTGCCGACATTACAGGGAGGATGTGATAGCACTGGAAAGAGTGCAGAAGATTACCAGGATGTTGCCTGGGCTTTTTGAGTTTTAGTTATGAAGAGAGATTGGATAGACTTGGATTGTTTTCCTCAGAGCAGAGGAGACTGAGGGGGGACATGATTGAGGTGTATAAAATTCTGAAGGGCATAGATAGACATGAACCAACTTTTCCCCTTGGTGGAGGGATCAATGACCAGGGGACATAGATTTAAGGTAAGGGGCAGGAGGTTTAGAGTGGATGTGAGGAAAAACTCCAGAGTACGGTGGGAGTTTAGAACTCGCTGCCTTAAAGTGTGGGGTAGGCAGAGAACATCAGAACATTTAACATGTATTTAGAGGTGCACTTAAGATATGGGTCAAGTGCTGGGAAATGGGATTAGAATAGTTAGGTGGTTTTTGACTGGCACAAACTCGATGGGCTGAAGGGCTTTTTCTGCACTGTATGACTCTATGACTAACAGAGTTATGATCACTGTCTGCAAAATGCTCCCTCACTGATACTTCAACCACTCGCCCGGCTTCGTTACCTAAAATTAAGTCCAGTGTCTCTCTTGTCAGACCTTCTACCTTCAAAAAGTTCTCCTGGATGCTTTATTAAAATTCCGCCCCTTCTAAACCTTTTACACTCCGACTACCCCAGTTAATGGTGGGGAAGTTAAAATCCCCCACTATCACTACCCTATTATTTTTACAATTCTCTGAAATTTGGCTGCATATCTGATCTTCTATTTCTCTCAGACTGTCAGGGGGCCTATAGAACACTCCCAGCAACGCAATTGCTCCTTTTTGGTTTTTAAGTTGTACCCATATGTCGACCCTCTTTTTTTCTTAAAATATTTTTATTCAACATTTTTACACTAGCAGAACTCGACGACAACCACCGAAGCATAAAATGAAGAACCCCCATCTCTGGTGGAACCCCTCGTCCGCTCCTCTCAGACCAAATTTCACCGTTTCCAAGGACAGAAACTCCAACAGGTCCCCAGCCATGCCGAGGCACGGGGGAGGGGGGAAATGGTTCTGAAAATCGACCCCAATATTTCTCCAACTTTGGGCAGGATCAGAACATACGGACATGGTTGGCTGGGCCCCCCCACACCGCTGTCCTCCACTCCCTCAAACAGCCGGCTGATCCTTGCCTTTGTGAAGTGCGTCCTGTACACCACTTTTAGCTGAATCAACCCCAGCCTCGCAAGTGAGGCATTGACCCTTCGCAGCACCTTGCCCAATAATATTTCTTCCAGCCCCATTACCAGCTCTTCCTCCCATTTGGCCTTAATCCCTTCTATAGACTCCTTGCCCTCTTCCATAATCCTGCCATAGATCGCTGAGAGAACCCACCCAAACCCCCATCGACAGCACCTGCTCCAACAACGAGGAGGAAGGTGCCACCAGAAAACTCAGGAAAGCCTTTCTTGCAAAATTCCGCACCTGCATATATCTAAAGCCCTGCTGACGCTGCAGCCCATACCTCACCCCTAACTCCTCCAAACTTGCGAATCTTCCCTCCAGAAACAGATCGTTCATCTCTTTTACCCCTTTCTCCTCCCATCCCGAGAGCCTCGCATCAATCCTCCCTAGCTCAAACCCATGAATCCCGCTTATTGACATCATCCTTGACCCTGCCCTCAACTTGAACTGTTGTTGAAACTGCCCCCAAATCTTCAACGTGGCTACCACCAACACTACTTCCCTGTGGCAAGCAGCAGCGGTGCTGTTGCTAGCGTCCGCAGCCCCGACCCCTTACAGGACCCCCCACCTCCATCTGCGCCCACAAAGCCTCCGTCTCCTTAGTCCAGCCCCGCACTTTCTCCACATTCGTCGTCCAGTAGTAGTGTCACAAATTTGGAAGAGCCAAAGCCCCCGGATGCCGCCCCCTTTGGAACCTTCCCTGCCGACACAAACGACAAGACCAACCAATTCACCATTCCTAAAAATGCCTTGGCAAAAAGACCAGTAGGCACCGGAACAAAAACAGAAACCTCAGCAAAATATTCATATTGACAGTCTGCACCAGGCCAGCCAACAACAAAGGGAGACTATCCCACCTTGCCAAATCTGCCTTCACCTTCCCCTCCAGACTCGTGAAATTTACCGTTCGGAGTTAATAATAATAACAATTGCTTATTGTCACAAGCAGGCTTCAATGAAGTTATTGTGAAAATCCCCTAGTCGCCACATTCCGGCACCTGTTCGGGGAGGCCGGTACGGGAATTGAACCCGCGCTGCTGGCATTGTTCTGCATTGCAAGCAAGCCAGCTAAATAGCCCACTGTGCTAAACCAGCCCCTTGGAGTTGAGCCCATTTGAAGCCTACTTGTGACAATAAGTGATTTTCATTTCATTTCATTTCTGGGATCTCACTCTCACCTGTAGCCAATAAGGATACAAAGATGTCTAGTCAAGGCCGCGAACAATTTCCTCCTTTGCTTCCCTCAATATTCTGGGATAAATCCCATCCGGCCCAGGAGACTATCTACAAAATGGCGGCAGGAGAAGATCAGGAGGTGTGGGCCCAATGGGCCAGAGAACAACAGGAGCTCCATAAAAACTGCTTCATGAGGCTGAAAACGGAGATGCTGGCCTCCATGGAAAGAATTGTGGTGGCCCAGAAGGCGCAGGAGAAGGAGATCAAGGAGGTGAGGAGGAAGGTGGCAGAGAACGAGGACGAGATCCTAGGCTTGGCGGTGAAAAGGGAGACGCACGAGGCGCTCCATAAGAGATGGCAGGAGAGGCTGGATGACCTTGAGTGCAGGTCTCGGAGCCACAATCTGCAGATCCTGGGCCTTCCCGAAGGAGCGGAGGGGGTGGACGCGAGAACGTACGTGGCCACAATGCTGGGGACGCTGATGGGCACGGAGGCCTTCCCGCGGCCCGTGGAGCTGGATGGGGTTCTCGCCAGAAAGCCGAGGGTAAACGAGCCACCGAGGGCGATGGTGATACGGTTTCAGCGCTTGGCAGACCGGGAGCGAGTCCTGCGGTGGGCGAAGAAAGAGCGAAGCAGTAAGTGGGAGAATGGCGAGATCCAAATTTACCAGGACCTGGGAGCTAAGCTGGCGAGGAGGCGTGCAGGTTTTAACCGGGCGAAGGCGGTCGTCCACGGTAAAGGGGTGAAGTTTGGGCTCCTGCACCCGGCGAGACTGTGGGTAACATACCAGGACAGGCACCACGATTTTGATACCCCAGACGAGGCGTGGTCGTTCATCAGGCAGAAGCTGGACCTGAACTAAGGGACTGTTGTATGGGGGTGAAATGTGCGGTGGGGAGGGACCATGGGGAGGACGGCGGGTTAAGCATAGGATTATGGGCATGTCTGCCCTAGTTTGGTTGGGGGTTTTGTTGTTTGTTCTGCTTGGTTTCCAGGTGTTTTGCTTTCCAGGTGTTCGGTGCTAGGGGGCGGGAAACGCCCGGGACGGGCTGTCCGGCGCACGGGGAGGTCCCAGGTGGCGCTTGCCCCTCTACCCTACGGGGGAGGGGGGGTGGGAGGAGGGTGGCTCGAAGGAGGCAACAAGTTAAGGGTTGGTGTATAGAGGCGGGAGCGGCCGGGGTCAGCATGGGTGAGCTGACTCACAGAAGCACAATGGGGGGGGGGGGGGAAACCAGAGCTAAGCGGATGCTTGGCCAGGTGGGGGGAGGTGTGTGCGGGGGGTTTGGGAGGGGGGGGGGGAAGGGGTGCTGCTTTGCCGACTGAAGGGGAGCCAGGTGAGGGATATGGATGGAGAGTCAGGCGGGGCGGGCCACCAGGGGGAGAGCTGGAGGAGGGAGGCGGGGGCACGCGGCCAGCCGAAAAAGGGAGATGGCTAGTCGGCGGGATGGGGGGGGGGGGGGGGTGGTTAACCCCCCGACCAGGCTGATCATGTGGAACGTGAGGGGCCTGAATGGGCCGGTCAAGCGGTCCCGCGTGTTCTCGCATTTGAAGGGGTTGAAGGCGGACGTGGCCATGTTGCAAGAGACGCACTTAAAGCTCGCGGAACAGACGAGGCTGAGGAAAATATGGGTGGGACAGGTGTTTCACCCGGGGTTAGACTCCAAGACCAGAGGGGTGGCCATTTTGATCAGTAAACGAGTGGCGTTTGAGACGGGGAGCATCATGGCGGATAAGGGGGGCAGGTATATAATGGTGAGTGGCAAGTTGCAGGGGGACCAGGTGGTGTTAGTGAATGTATATGCCATGAACTGGGACGATGCGGACTTTATGAGGCGCGTGTTGGGTAGGATCCCGGACTTGGAGATAAGTCACCTGATAATGGGAGGGGACTTTAATACGGTCTTGGATCCAAGCTTGGACCGTTCCAAGTCCAGAACGGGAAAGAGGCCGGCGGCGGCCAGGGTCTTGTGGGAGTTCATGGGCCAGATGGGGGGAGTGGACCCCTGGAGGCTTATGCGGCCAAGGACGAAGGAGTTTTCCTTTTTCTCCCATGTCCATAAAGTCTATTCATGAACAGACTTCTTTGTGTTGAGTAGGGCGTTAATCCCGAGGGTGGAGGGGGTTGAATACTCGGCCATCGCGGTCTCGGACCATGCCCCGCACTGGGTGGACCTACGACTGGGGGCGGAACGGGGTCAGCGCCCTCTCTGGCGACTGGATGTGGGGCTGCTGGCGGACGAAGAGGTGTGCGGGCGGATAAGGAGGAGTATTGAGAACTATGTGGGAGCGAATGACACAGGAGAGGTGATGGTGGCAGAAGTTTGGGAGGCTCTAAGGCGGTCATTAGGGGAGAGTTAATCTCCATTAGGTCCCATAGAGAGAAGGAGAGGGCGCAGAAGGAGAGACTGGTGGGAGAGATACTCAGGGTAGATATCACAGTTTATCATAGATTATCACAGAATTTACAGTGCAGAAGGAGGCCATTCAGCCCATCGAGTCTGCACCGGCTCTTGGAAAGAGCACCCTACCCAAGGTCAACACCTCCACCCTATCCCCATAACCCAGCAACCTCACCCAACACTAAGGGCAATTTTGGACACTAAGGGCAATTTATCATGGCCAATCCACCTAACCTGCACATCTTTGGACTGTGGGAGGAAATCGGAGCACCCGGAGGAAACCCACGCACACACGGGGAGGATGTGCAGACTCTGCACAGACAGTGACCCAAGCCGGAATCGAACCTGGGGCCCTGGAGCTATGAAGCAATTGTGCTTTCCACAATGCTACCGTGCTACCGCGGAGGCCCCAGAGGGGGGGGCTGTTGAACGAGCGCCGGATATTACAGGCGGAGTTTGATTTGCTGTCCACGAGGAAGGCGGAGGCGCAGCTGAGGAAAGCGAAGGGGGCAGTGTATGAGTATGGGGAGAAGGCGAGTAGGATGCTGGCGCACCAGCCGCGCAGGAGGGAGGCGGCCAGAGAGATTGGGGGAGTGCGGCATAGGGAAGGCAACATGGTGCTGAGCCCAGAGAGGATGAATGAAGTCTTCAGGGAGTTCTACGGGAGGTTATACGAGTCGGAACCCCCCCGGGGAGGGGGAAGGGATGAGGCGGTTCATGGACTGGTTGTGGTTCCCAAGGGCGGAAGCAGAGCGGGTGGAGGGACTGGGGGCCATGATTGAGTCGGAGGAGGTAGTCAGGGGGCTGGCAGGCATGCAGACAGGCAAGGCCCCAGGCCCGGATGGCTTCCCCGTAGAATTCTAGAAGAAGTCCTCGGAGCTGCTGAGCCCGCTCCTGATGAGAACCTTCAATGAGGCAAAGGAGAAAGGGATCCTCCCTCCGACAATGTCGCAGGCATTGATCTCGCTTATCCTGAAGAAGGAGAAGGATCCACTTCAGTGTGGGTCCTACAGGCCGATATCGCTCCTGAACGTGGATGCCATGCTGTTGGCAAAAATTCTGGCCACTAGAATAGAGGACTGTGTCCCGGGAGTGATTGGGGAGGACCAGACGGGTTTTGTTGAGGGCAGGCAGCTGAACGCGAATGTGAAGAGGCTCCTGAATATTATCATGATGCCCTCGGAGGGGGGGGGTGGGGGGAGGTGTAGGTGGTGGCTGCGATGGACGCGGAGAAGGCCTTTGACAGGGTGGAGTGGGAGTATCTGTGGGAGGCGCTAGTCAGGGTTTGGATTTGGGGAAGGGATTTATAGGGTGGGTCAAGCTGCTGTATCAGGCCCCTGTAGCGAGTGTGTCCACAAACCGGCTAAGGTCGGAATTTTTCAGGCTGCACCGGGGGACGAGACAGGGGTGTCCCCTGTCCCCGTTGCTGTTTAGAACATAGAACATAGAACATTACAGCGCAGTACAGGCCCTTCGGCCCTCGATGTTGCGCCGACCTGTGAAACCACTCTTAAAGCCCATCTACACTATTCCCTTATTGTCCATATGTCTATCCAATGACCATTTGAATGACCTTAGTGTTGGCGAGTCCACTACTGTTGCAGGCAGGGCATTCCACGCCCTTACTACTCTCTGAGTAAAGAACCTACCTCTGACATCTGTCTTATATCTATCTCCCCTCAATTTAAAGGTATGTCCCCTCGTGCTAGACATCCCCATCCGAGGAAAAAGGCTCTCACTGTCCACCTTATCCAATCCTCTGATCATCTTGTATGCCTCAATTAAGTCACCTCTTAACCTTCTTCTCTCTAACGAAAACAGCCTCAAGTCCCTCAGCCTTTCCTCATAAGATCTTCCCTCCATACCAGGCAACATTCTGGTAAATCTCCTCTGCACCCTTTCCAATGCTTCCACATCCTTCCTATAATGCGCCGACCAGAATTGCACGCAATACTCCAAATGCGGCCGCACCAGAGTGTTGTATAGCTGCAACATGACCTCATGGCTCCTAAATTCAATTCCTCTACCAATAAAAGCTAACACACCGTACGCCTTCTTAACAACTCTCTCAACCTGGGTGGCAACTTTCAGGGATCTATGTACATGGACACTGAGATCTCTCTGCTCATCCACAAGAATCTTACCATTAGCCCAGTACTCAGTCTTCCTGTTATTCCTTCCAAAATTAATCCCCTCGCACTTTTCTGCATTAAACTCCATTTGCCACCTCTCAGCCCAGCGCTGCAGCTTATCTATGTCCCTCTGTAACTTGTAACATCCTTCCGCACTGTCCACAACTCCACCGACTTTAGTGTCATCTGCAAATTTACTCACCCATCCTTCTACGCCCTCCTCCAGGTCATTTATAAAAATGACAAACAGCAGTGGCCCCAAAACAGATCCTTGTGGTACACCACTAGTAACTGGACTCCAGTCTGAACATTTCCCATCAACCACCACCCTTTGTCTTCTTCCAGCTAGCCAATTGCTGATCCAAACTTCTAAATCACCCTGAATCCCATGCCTCCGTATTTTCTGCAGTAGCCTACCATGGGGATCTTTATCAAACGCTTTACTGAAATCCATATACACCACATCAACTGCTTTACCCTCATCCACCTGTTTGGTCACCTTCTCAAAGAACTCAATAAGGTTTGTGAGGCACGACCTACCCTTCACAAAACCGTGTTGACTATCTCTAATCAAATTATTCTTTTCCAGATGATTATACATCCTATCTCTTATAAACCTTGCCAAGATTTTTCCCACAACAGAAGTAAGGCTCACTGGTCTATAGTTACCGGGGTTATCTCTACTCCCCTTCTTGAACAAGGGGACAACATTTGCTATCCTCCAGTCTTCTGGCACTATTCCTGTGGACAAAGATGACTTAAAGATCAAGGCCAAAGGCTCAGCAATCTCCTCCCACGCTTCCCAGAGAATCCTAGGATAAATCCCATCCGGCCCAGGGGACTTATCTATTTTCACACTTTCCAGAATTGCTAACACCCCCTCCTTATGAACCTCAAGCCCTTCTAGTCTAGTAGCCTGAATCTCAGTATTCTCCTCGACAACATTGTCTTTTGCCTGTGTGAATACGGACGAAAAATATTCATTTAGCACCTCTCCTATCTCCTCGGACTCCAAGCACAACTTCCCATTACTGTCCTTGACTGGCCCTAGTCATTCTTTTATTCCTGACATATCTATAGAAAGCTTTAGGGTTATCCTTGATCCTACCTGCCAAAGACTTCTCATGTCCCCTCCTGGCTCTTCTTAGCTCTCTCTTTAGGTCCTTCCTAGCTAACTTGTAACTCTCGAGCGCCCTAACTGAACCTTCATGTCTCATCTTTACAGAAGTCTCCTTCTTCCTCTTGACAAGTGTTTCGACTGCTTTAGTAAACCACGGTTCCCTCACTCGACCACTTCCTCCCTGCCTGACAGGTACATACTTATCAAGGACACGCAGTAGCTGTTCCTTGAACAAACTCCACATTTCCATTGTGCCCATCCCCTGCAGTTTTCCTCTCCATCCGATGTATCCTTTAAGTTTAAGTGTCACTTGACAAGAGCTCCTCCACAAACCACCTCCAAGTTAGGGTGAGCACACGGACGTATGCAAATTTCCCCTGTAACGGCCAATCAGCAGCTCCGCTCTACTGCCCTCTGCTGGATGCTTGTCTTCACTTGAACAGCTCGGGTCTCTTGTTCTGGTACGCCTCCAAGTTAGGGTGAGCACAGGGACGTATGCAAATTTCCCCTGCGACGGCCAATCGGCAGCTTCGCTCTACTGCCCTCTGCTGGATGCTTGGCTTCACTTGAACAGCTCGGGTCTCTTGTTCAGGTATGCCTCCAAGTTAGGGTGAGCACATGGACGTATGCAAATTTCCCCTGCAACGGCCAATCAGCAGCTCCGCTCTACTGCCTTCTGCTGGATTTGCCCTGGCAATTGAGCCATTGGCCATTGCGCTCAGGACTTCGGGGAATTGGAGGGGGCTGGTGCGCGGAGGGGAGGAGCACCGGGTGGTCTCCATCTACACGGATGACCTGTTGTATATTTCGGACCAGTTGGAGGGGATGGGGAAGGTCATGCGGATCCTGGGGGACTTCGGGAGGTTCTCGGGGTATAAATTGAACATGGGGAAGAGTGAGCTGTTCGTGGTCCATGGTAGGGGCCAGGAGGAGAGACTGAGGGAGCTCCCACTCAGGATAGTGGAGGAGCTTTCGGTACTTGGGGATACAAGTGGCCAGGAACTGGGATGCCCTGCACAGGCTCAACTTAACCCGGCTAGTGGAGCAGATGGAGGGAGAGTTTAAAAGGTGGGATATGCTCCCGCTTTCCTTGGCGGGACGGGTGCAGACTGTGAAGATGACGGTTCTCCCCAGGTTCCTCTTCGTGTTTCAGTGCCTCCCCATTTTCATTCCCAAGTCCTTCTTTAAGTGGGTGAATAGGATTGTTACGGGATTTGTGTGGGCGAATAAAACCCCGCGAGTCAAAAGGGCATTTTTGGAGTGTAGCCGGAGGGTAGAGGTGGGAGGACTGGCTCTGCCGAACTTCTGCAGTTATTATTGGGCGGCCAATGTGGCCATGATCAGGAAATGGATGATGGAGGAGGGGGCGGCATGGGGGCGGTTGGAGGCGGCGTTGTGTAGAGCCACCAGTCTAGGGGCACTTGTTACGGCTCCGCTGCTGTTCTCGCCGGCGCGATACACCACTAGTCTAGTGGTGACGGCCGCACTGAGGATCTGGGGGCAGTGGAGGAGACACAGGGGAGAGGAGGGGGCCTCGGTGTGGACCCTGATACGGAATAACCACAGATTTGCTCCGGGTAGGTTGGATGGGGGGTACCAAGGCTGGTACAGGGCAGGTATTAGGAGGATGGGGGACCTGTTTATAGACGGGGTCTTCCCCAGCATGCAGGAGCTGGAGGAGAGGTTCGGTCTGCTCCCGGGAAATGCGTTCAGGTACCTTCAGGTTCGGGACTTCATTAGAAAACAGGTGGGGACATTCCCACGGCTGCCCCCACGTAGGATCCAGGATAGGGTGGTGTCTGGCATCTGGGTAGGGGAGGGGAAGGTGTCGGACATATATCAGGAGCTGCAGGAGGTAGAGGAAGCCTCAGTGGGGGAGTTGAAGGATAAGTGGTTGGAGGAGCTGGGCGAGGAGCTGGATGAGGGCCTGTGGGCCGATGTCCTATGTCCTGGGCAGGGTGAACTCCTCCTCACCATGTGCCAGGCTCGGATTAATCCAGTTTAAGGTGGTGCATCGGGCGCATATAACGGCAGCAAGAATGGGTAGGTTTTTTGGGGTGGAGGACAGGTGCCCGAGGTGTGGGGGGAGTCCGGCGAATCATGCCCATATGCTTTGGGCATGCCCGGCTCTTAAAGGATTCTGGCAGGGGTTTGCAAGAGTGATGTCTAGGGTTTTGGACACTCGGGGGAAGGCGAGCCCAGCCGAAGCGATATTTGGGGTGGCGGAGGATCCGGGAGTGCAGGAAGCGAAAGAAGCCGAGGTACTGGCCTTTGCCTCCCTGGTAGCCCGGAGACGGATTCTGTTAATGTGGAGGGACTCGAAACCCCCGAGTGTGGAGACCTGGGTTAGTGACATGGCGGGGTTCCTCAGCCTGGAGTGAATAAAGTTCGCCTTGAGAGGGTCCTTGATGGTGTTCTCCCAGCAGTGGCAACCTTTCCTTGACTTTCTAGGGGAACAGTAAGTGTCAGCGGCAGCAGCATCCTGGGGGGGGGGGGGGGGGGGGCGGTTCAGGTGATATAATGTGAGTTAGGCATGGAGACAAAACCCACCTTGTTCTGTTTTTTTTTTTTAATTCTGTTGTGTAAGTAGTTTCATTGTAAGCTTTGGGCTATGTTTATTGTTATTTTCTATTACAATTTGTATTTCTATTTTTGTTATATAAAAACGCTCATTGGAAAAACTTTAATAAAACATTTATTTTAAAAAAAAGATTAACCAGGATGTTGTCTGGTATGGAGGATATTAGCTATGAGGAGAGATTGAATAAACTAGGATTGTTCTCCCTAGCGAGACGGAGGCTGAGGGGTGACCTGATAGACGTTTATAAAATTATTCGGGGTATAGATAGGGTGAACAGATGTAGGCTTTTCCCAGGGCAAAATTGAAAATTACAAGGGGGCACAAGTTCAAGATGAGGGGGGGACAGGTTCAGTGGAGATGTATGGGGAAAGATTTTTGCACAGAGGGTGGTGGTGGCCTGGAATGCACTGCCAAGTGAGGTGGTTCAGGCAGACACATTAGCGACCTTTAAGATTTATCTGGATAGGCACATGAACAGACGGGGTATAAAAGGATACAGGCGGTTGGTCTAGATAGGACACGTGATCGGTGCAGGCTTGGAGGGCGAAAGGGCCTGTTCCTGTGATGTATTGTTCTTTGTTCTTTAATGTCTTTTAATGACCCAATACCTCCTCCTTTTCGATGACAACATAACCCAAACTGTCCACACATCCTACCCGAGAATCATCTTCCACAAAGTCCTTTTCTTTGGTGAACACTGATGTAAAGTGCTCATTTAGTATCTCGCCCATTTCCTCTGGCTCAACACCTAGATTGCCCCCATTGTCCTTAAGTGGTCCAATCCTTTCCCTGGCCACTCTCCTGCTTTTTACATATGAATAAAAAGTTCTGGGATTCATCTTTTTAAAAAAAAATATTTTATTGAAAATTTTTGGTCAACCAACACAGTACATTGTGCATCCGTTACACGATATTATAACAACACAAATAACAATGACCTATTTTATAAACAGAAAATGAATAAATAATAAATAACAAAAATGAAAACTAACCCTAATTGGCAACTGCCTTATCACAAGTAACACTCTCCAAAAATATAATTTAACAGTCCAATATATAATTATCTGTAGCAACGACCTATACATATTATACAGTATATATTAACAACCCTGAGAGTCCTTCTGGTTCCTCATCCCCCCCCCCCCCCCCCCCCCTCCGATCCTGGGCTGCTGCTGCTGCCTTCTTTTTTCCATTCCATCTATCTTTCTGCGAGGTATTCGACGAACGGTTGCCACCGCCTGGTGAACCCATGAGCCGACCCCCTTAGGACGAACTTAATCCGCTCTAGCTTTATAAGCCCTGCCATGTCATTTATCCAGGTCTCCACCCCGGGGGCTTGGCTTCTTTCCACATTAGCAATATCCTACGCCGGGCTACTAGGGACGTAAAGGCCAAAACATCGGCCTCTCTCGCCTCCTGCACTCCCGGCTCTTGTGCAACCCCAAATATAGCCAACCCTCAGCTTGGTTCGACCCGGACCCCCACTACTTTTGAAAGCACCTTTGTCACCCCCATCCAAAACCCCTGTAGTGCCGGGCATGACCAAAACATATGGGTATGATTCGCTGGGCTTCTCGAGCACCTCGCACACCTATCCTCCACCCCAAAAAATTTACTGAGCCGTGCTCCAGTCATATGCGCCCTGTGTAATACCTTAAACTGAATCAGGCTTAGCCTGGCACACGAGGACGACGAGTTTACCCTGCTTAGGGCATCTGCCCACAGCCCCTCCTCGATCTCCTCCCCCAGCTCTTCTTCCCATTTCCCTTTTAGTTCATCTACCATAGTCTCCCCTTCGTCCCTCATTTCCCTATATATATCTGACACCTTACCATCCCCCACCCATGTCTTTGAGATCACTCTGTCCTGCACCTCTTGTGTGGGGAGCTGCGGGAATTCCCTCACCTGTTGCCTCGCAAAAGCCCTCAGTTGCATATACCTGAATGCATTCCCTTGGGGCAACCCATATTTCTCGGTCAGCGCTCCCAGACTCGCGAACTTCCCATCCACAAACAGATCTTTCAGTTGCGTTATTCCTGCTCTTTGCCACATTCCATATCCCCCATCCATTCCCCCCAGGGCAAACCTATGGTTGTTTCTTATCGGGGACCCCCCCAAGGCTCCAGTCTTTCCCCTATGCCGTCTCCACTGTCCCCAAATCTTCAGTGTAGCCACCACCACCGGGCTTGTGGTGTAGTTCCTCGGTGAGAACGGCAATGGGGCTGTCACCATAGCCTGTAGGCTAGTCCCCCTACAGGATGCCCTCTCTAATCTCTTCCACGCCGCTCCCTCCTCCTCTCCCATCCACTTACTCACCATTGAAATATTAGCGGCCCAATAATACTCACTTAGGCTCGGAAGTGCCAGCCCCCCCCCCTATCCCTGCTACGCTGTAAGAATCCCTTCCTCACTCTCGGGGTCTTCCCGGCCCACACAAAACCCATGATGCTCTTTTCGATCCTTTTTAAAAAAGCCTTCGTGATCACCACCGGGAGGCACTGAAACACAAAGAGGAATCTCGGGAGGACCACCATCTTAACCGCCTGCACCCTCCCTGCCAGTGACAGGGATACCATATCCCATCTCTTGAAATCCTCCTCCATTTGTTCCACCAACCGCGTTAAATTTAACCTATGCAATGTGCCCCAATTCTTGGCTATCTGGATCCCCAGGTAACGAAAGTCCCTTGTTACCTTCCTCAACGGTAGGTCCTCTATTTCTCTACTCTGCTCCCCTGGATGCACCACAAACAACTCACTTTTCCCCATGTTCAATTTATACCCTGAAAAATCCCCAAACTCCCCAAGTATCCGCATTATTTCTGGCATCCCCTCCGCCGGGTCTGCCACATATAGTAACAAATCGTCCGCATACAAAGATACCCGGTGTTCTTCTCCTCCTCTAAGGACTCCCCTCCACTTCTTGGAACCCCTCAACACTATCGCCAGGGGCTCAATCGCCAGTGCAAACAATAATGGGGACAGAGGGCATCCCTGCCTTGTCCCTCTATGGAGCCGAAAATATGCAGATCCCCGTCCATTCGTGACCACGCTCGCCATCGGGGCCCTATACAACAGCTGCACCCATCTAACATACCCCTCTCCAAAACCAAATCTCCTCAACACCTCCCACAAATAATCCCACTCCACTCTATCAAATGCTTTCTCGGCATCCATCGCCACTACTATCTCCGTTTCCCCCTCTGGTGGGGGCATCATCATTACCCCTAACAGCCTCCGTATATTCGTGTTCAGCTGTCTCCCCTTCACAAACCCAGTTTGGTCCTCGTGGACCACCCCCGGGACACATTCCTCTATTCTCATTGCCATTACCTTGGCCAGGATCTTGGCATCTACATTTAGGAGGGAAATAGGTCTATAGGACCCGCATTGTAGCGGGTCCTTTTCCTTCTTTAAGAGAAGCGATATCGTTGCTTCAGACATAGTCGGGGGCAGTTGTCCCCTTTCCTTTGCCTCATTAAAGGTCCTCGTCAATACCGGGGCGAGCAAGTCCACATATTTTCTATAGAATTCGACTGGGAATCCATCCGGTCCCGGGGCCTTTGCCGCCTGCATGCTCCTAATTCCTTTCACCACTTCTTCTACCTCGATCTGTGCACCCAGTCCCACCCTTTCCTGCTCTTCCACCTTCGGAAATTCCAGCCGATCCAAAAAGCCCATCATTCTCTCCCTCCCATCCGGGGGTTGAGCTTCATATCATTTTTTATAAAATGTCTTGAACACTCCATTCACTCTCTCCGCTCCCCGCTCCAGCTCTCCTTCCTCATCCCTCACTCCCCCTATTTCCCTCGCTGCTCCCCTTTTCCTCAATTGGTGTGCCAGCAACCTGCTCGCCTTCTCCCCATATTCGTACTGTACACCCTGTGCCTTCCACCATTGTGCCTCTGCAGTGCCCGTAGTCAGCAAGTCAAATTCTACATGTAGCCTTTGCCTTTCCCTGTACAGTCCCTCCTCCGGTGCTTCCGCATATTGTCTGTCCACCCTCAAAAGTTCTTGCAGCAACCGCTCCCGTTCCTTACTCTCCTGCTTCCCTTTATGTGCCCTTATTGATATCAGCTCCCCTCTAACCACCACCTTCAGCGCCTCCCAGACCACTCCCACCTGGACCTCCCCATTATCATTGAGTTCCAAGTACTTTTCAATGCACCCCCTCACCCTTAGACACACCCCCTCATCTGCCATTAGTCCCATGTCCATTCTCCAGGGTGGGCGCCCTCCTGTTTCCTCCCCTATCACCAAGTCTACCCAGTGTGGAGCGTGATCCGAAATGGCTATAGCCGTATACTCCGTTCCCCTCACCTTCGGGATCAACGCCCTTCCCAGCACAAAAAAATCTATTCGCGAGTAGACTTTATGGACATAGGAGAAAAACGAGAACTCCTTACTCCTAGGTCTGCTAAATCTCCACGGATCTACACCTCCCATCTGCTCCATGAAATCTTTAAGTACCTTGGCTGCTGCCGGCCTCCTTCCAGTCCTGGACTTCGACCTATCCAGCCCTGGTTCCAACACCGTATTAAAATCTCCCCCCATTATCAGCTTTCCCATCTCTAGGTCCGGAATGCGTCCTAGCATCCGCCTCATAAAATTGACATCATCCCAGTTCGGGGCATATACGTTTACCAAAACCACCGTCTCCCCCTGTAGTTTGCCACTCACCATCACGTATCTGCCCCCGTTATCCGCCACTATAGTCTTTGCCTCGAACATTACCCGCTTCCCCACTAATATAGCCACCCCCCTGTTTTTCGCATCTAGCCCCGAATGGAACACTTGCCCCACCCATCCTTTGCGTAGCCTAACCTGGTCTATCAGTTTGAGGTGCGTTTCCTGTAACATAACCACATCTGCCTTAAGTTTCTTAAGGTGTGCGAGTACCCGTGCCCTCTTTATCGGCCTGTTCAGCCCTCTCACGTTCCACGTGATCAGACGGGTTGGGGGGCTTCCTACCCCCCCCTTGTCGATTAGCCATCCCCTTTTTCCAGCTCCTCACCCGGTTCCCACGCAGCTGTATCTCCCCCAGGCGGTGCCCCCCCGCCCATCCCCTCCCATACCAGCTCCCCCCTCTCCCCAGCAGCAGCAACCCAGTAATTCCCCCTCCCACCCCCCCCCGCTAGATCCCCCGCTAGCGTAATTACTCCCCCCATGTTGCTCCCAGAAGTCAGCAAACTCTGGCCGACCTCGGCTGCCCCCCGTGACCTCGGCTCGCACCGTGCGACGCCCCCTCCTTCCTGCTTCTCTATTCCCGCCATGATTATCATAGCGCGGGAACCAAGCCCGCGCTTCTCCCTTGGCCCCGCCCCCAATGGCCAACGCCCCATCTCCTCCACCTCCCCTCCTCCCCCCATCACCACCTGTGGAAGAGAGAAAAGTTACCACATCGCAGGATTAGTACATAAAACTCCTCTTCCCCCCCCTTTTTAACCCCTCTTCGCCCCCCACATTCACCCCACCACTTTGTTCAAACGTTCTTTTTAATAACCCGCTCATTCCAGTTTTTCTTCCACAATAAAAGTCCACGCTTCATCTGCCGTCTCAAAATAGTGGTGCCTTCCTCGATATGTGACCCACAGTCTTGCCGGTTGCAGCATTCCAAATTTTATCTTCTTTTTATGAAGCACCGCCTTGGCCCGATTAAAGCTCGCCCTCCTTCTCGCCACCTCCGCACTCCAGTCTTGATAAACGTGGATCACCGCGTTCTCCCATTTACTGCTCCGAGTTTTCTTTGCCCATCTAAGGACCATTTCTCTATCCTTAAAATGGAGGAATCTCACCACTATGGCTCTGGGAATTTCTCCTGCTCTCGGTCCTCGCGCCATCACTCGGTATGCTCCCTCCACCTCCAACGGACCCGCCGGGGCCTCCGCTCCCATTAACGAGTGCAGCATCGTGCTCACATAAGCCCCGACATCCGCTCCCTCCACACCTTCAGGAAGACCAAGAATCCTCAGGTTGTTCCTCCTTGCATTGTTCTCCAGTGCCTCCAACCTTTCCACACATCGTTTCTGATGTGCCTCATGCATCTCCGTCTTCACCACCAGGCCCTGTATGTCGTCCTCATTCTCGGCTGCCTTTGCCTTCATGACCCAAAGCTCCCGCTCCTGGGTCTTTTGTTCCTCCTTTAGCCCTTCGATCGCCTGTAGTATCGGGGCCAACAGCTCTTTCTTCATTTCCTTTTTGAGCTCTTCCACACAGCATTTCAAGAACTCTTGTTGTTCAGGGCCCCATGTTAAACTGCCACCTTCCGACGCCATCTTGGTTTTTGCTTGCCTTCCTTGCCGCTGTTCTAAAGGATCCACTGCAATCCGGCCACTTTCTCCTCCTTTTTTCATCCGTATCCAGGGGGGATTCCCTTCTGGTTTACCGCACAGTGTTTTTAGCCGTCAAAATTGCCGCTGGGGCTCCTATCAAGAGCCCAAAAGTCCGTTTCACCGGGAGCTGCTGAAACGTGCGACTCAGCTGGTCATCGCCGCACCCGGAAGTCCTGGGATTCATCTTAATCCTACTTGCCAAGGACTTTTCATGACCCCTCCCAATTTCCCGCTTCAGTATCTTCCTACTTTCTTTATACTCAAGAGTTTAGACTGTCCCCACCCTTTTAGACCAGACAAAAGCCTCCTTTATATTTTTGACGAGATTCACAATATCACTCGTTATCCAAGGCTCCCCAAACTGCCTACACTTATCCTTGGTTCTCTCAGGAACATGACTTTCCTGAATCCTAATCAACTGTCGTTTGAAAGACTCCCACATTTCCGGTGTTTATTTACCCTCCAACAGATGCACCCAATCCAAATTCTTCAATTCCTGTCTAATGTTATCGTAATTTGCCTTTCCCCAGTTTAGTACCTTAACGCGAGGGTTACCCTCATCCCTATCCAAAAGTACTCTAAAATTTACGGAATTGTGGTCTCTCATCCCAAAATGTTCCCCTACTGAAACCTCAACCACCTGTCCAGGCTCCTTCCCCACTACCAGGCACAGTACAGCCCCTTCCTTAGTTGGACTATCTACATTTTGCATCAAGAAGCCTTCCTGGATACACCTTACAAACTCTGCCCCATCCAAGCGCCTAGCACTATGCGAGTCCCAGTCAATACAGGGGAAATTAAAATCCCCTACCACAACAACCCTGTTACTTTTGCACCTATCCAAAATCTCTCTACCTATCTGCTCCTCTACCCCTCGCTGGCAGTTGGGGTAATTTGGACATTCTGAATTCTCCCTCCATGTACCCGAACAGGTGCCGGAATGTGGTGACTAGGGGCTTTTTCCAATAACTTCATTACAGTGTTAATGGAAGCCTAATTGTGACAATAAATATTATTGATGAGTAGGTTTTTGAAGGGGTAGAGAATAGGTGTGGGCGGTACACGGGGTCCCGCGAATCACGTCCACATAATCTGGACATGTCCGAAGCTGATGGGGTTCTGGCAGGGGTTTGCGGATGTATTGTCCAAGGTGTTGGGGGTGAAAGTGGCCCCGAGTCCAGTGGTAGGGATATTCGGTGTGTCGGAAGATCAGGGAGTCCATGGGGAAAGAGTGGCCGATGTCTTTTGCCTCCCTGATAGCCCAGAGACGGATCTTACTTGGATGGAGGGCTTGGAGCCGCCGATAGCGGAGGTTTGCATGAGTGATCTGGCAGAATTCCTGAGGCTACAGAAGGTCAAGCTCATCCTGAGGGGGTCGGTTGATGGGTTCGTTCGGAGGTGGAAGCCATTCATTGACTTCTTTACGGAGGATTGAGGAGTCGGCAAAAGGGGGGTATAAGGGGGTTAAAATGGGGAAGGCAGGACGGGAGAAGGGGACGTGAGGGGCAGCGGGGGAGAGTGAGTGTTGGTTATTTAAAATGTTTAATAATTTTGTTTCTGCTTCAGTTTGTTTATATGAAAATGCCTGAATAAAATATTTTGTTTAAAACAGGATGGGCCATAAATGCTCACTCAGCCAGTGATGGCACTTCCCATGATTTTTGTAAATTAACTGTGTGAAAGAGGAAGAGCTGTTGTGTGATCACTAATGAATATACGTATTAAACTAGCACACTCAAATATTAACTTTAGAACAAAGAACAGTACAGCACAACAAGCCTTTCGACCCTCCAAGCCTACGTCAACCATGGTACCTGCCTAAACTAAAACCGTATTTTCTTACTGAGTCCGTATCCTTCCATTCCCACCCTATTCATATATTTGTCTCGATGACCCTTAAATGCCACTATCGTACCTGCTCCCACCACCTCCCCAGGCAGCGCATTCCATATATTTACCACCCTCTGTGTAAAAAAATTGCCTCGCACATCTGTTCTAAACTTTTCCCCACGCACTTTAAACCTATATCCCCAGGTACCTGATTCCCCTACCCTTGGAAAGAGCATCTGACTATCCACTCTGTTCATGCCACTCATAATCTTGTCGACCTCTATCAGGTCGCCTCTCAACCTCCATCGTTCCAGTGAGAACAGACCGAGTTTATCCAACCTTTCCTCATAGTTAATGCCCTCCATACCAGGCAACATCCTAGTAAACCGCTTCTGTACCCTCTCCAAAGCATCCACGTCCTTCTGCTAATGTGGCGACCAGAATTGTACACAATATTCCAAATGAGGTCTAACTAAGGTCCTGTACAGCTGCAACATGACTTGGCAATTTTTATATTCAATGCCCCGACCGATGAAGGCCAGCATGCCGTATGCCACCTAATCCACATGCGTTCTTGACCACCTTATCCACATGCGTTGCCACATGAACACCTCTGTAGGTCTACCTTATGTCATTAACCTCATAAAGGTACAAAACTTGAGAAATTCTAAGACGTTTTGATGAGACTATTGTAAGTCATGGAACCCAGTAGTAGTTTTATTTGCGATTATTATGAGTGTTATTTGATGAATATGGCATGAACCAGTTTGCATTAGTATTGTATCATCTCACCATCTTGAATCCATAAGCCTTTATTAAATTAAAAGAGCAAGAACTATGCTAAACTAAAACAAAACTGAACTCAAAGGCAACTGTTCCCAAAGGTAGGGGAATCTAAAACTAGAGGGCATAGGTTTAAGGTGAGAGGGGAGAGATACAAAAGGGTCCAGAGGGTCAATTTTTACACACAGAGGGTGGTGAGTGTCTGGAACGAGCTGCCAGATGCAGTACTAGAGGCGGGTACAATTTTGTCTTTTAAAAAGCATTTGGACAGTTATATGGGAAAGCTGGGTATAGAAGGGTATGGGCCAAATGCGGCAATTGGGACTAGCTTAGTGGTAAAAGCTGGGCAGCATGGACAAGTTGGGCTGAACGGCCTGTTTTCATGCTGTAAATGTCTATGACTCTACAACTGATGTTTGGATAACTAGTTGGGAAATGCCATTTGTATTTTGGCAAAATTCACATAATTCTAAAATGGGAGAATACAGATGCGGAATTAGCAAAACATTGTTACAGATCATAGATAGAAAATCCTGTTGAGATAAACTTACCCTCAAGTTACTGCCTGAATGCACCCAAAAGGGAGAGGATCAAAATGGAGGTTGCAGAGCTCATCGAGATTCTAATACTGACTATAAGATTGTACTGTCCCACTCCCTAGCCTGCTCCATGAAGATATAATTTGGCGGAGGACCAACATCCGTACTGTACCATAAGCACCCAGAAAGTGGTCATCACTATTTTCTCAATGTTTGCACCAGGGCTACCCAAGCATTAGTTTGCCAAATTCCCCCTCAAATACTCATCTCACTACTTCTCCTATTCCTTGAGGTTGTAGGTATAGTCATCAAATGATACAGGTTTAAAGGTGTTTTTGCCCAACATGCCTGTGCCATCTCTTAAATGGACTGATCAATTAGCCCCCTCCCCTGTTTTATTTCCCAATCATCTATAATTGTCTATAAAATAATGAGGAGCATCAATAAGGTAGATAGTCAACATCTTTTCCCAAAGGTAGAGGAGTCTAGACCTAGAGGGAATAGGTTTACGGTGAGAGGAAAGAGATACAAAAGAGACCAAAAGGGAAATTTCTTCACACAGAGGGTGGTGAGCATCTGGAACGGGCTGCCAGAGACAGTGGTAGAGGCGGATACAATTTTGTCCTTAAGCAGTTACATGGGCAGGGTGGGTATAGAGGGATATTGGCCAAATGCAGGCAAGTGGGACTAGCTTAGTGATAGAAACTGGACGGCGTGGACCAGCTGTGCAGATGGGCCTGTTTCCATGCTGTAAACAACTATGACTCTATCTAGGGCAGCACGGAGGCACAGTGCGTTAACCCTGCTGCCTCATGGCGCCGAGATCCCAGTTTGATCCCGGCTCTGGGTCACTGTCCCTGTGGAGTTTGCACATTCTCCCCGTGTTTGCGTGGGTTTCGCCCCCACAACCCAAAGATGTGCAGGTTAGGTAGATTGGCCACACTAAATTGCCCCTTAATTGGAAAAAAAAAATTGGGTACTCTAAATTTATTGTAAAAAAAACTATAACTCTATCTATCCTGTAAACCTATTAGAATATTTATCTAGTTCCCTTTCAGAAGTTGCAAATTAATCTGCTTCCATCACCTTCTCTTTCAGTGGATTCCAGATCACAACAGCACAAAAGAAAAATGCTCACCTCCCTCTGGTTCAATCACCTTATACCAGAGCCTCTGGTTAACGACCTTTATGCCACTGGAAACAGTTTCTCCAAAATCCTTCCTGATTGGGACACCTCTATTAAATCTCTCTGTAGCCTTCCTTGCTCCTCGGAAATCAGCCCCTTCAGTTTTAATCCCTGCAACCATTCTAACAAATATCATTTCAGTCTTTAAGATTTTTATACCCTCGCTAAATTGTGGTTTCTAAAAAAGCACATTACATTCCAGCTTGGGCCCAAGCATTATCTAAATAGACTGAGTACTAACTTTCCTGCTTCTGTTTTCAATGCATCTCTCTATTTACAAAATAAAAAATGTTCTGATTGGTTAGTGGGTTAATTTGGTGGGTGCAAGCAGAGGACTGGAGTTGTGGTTACCAACTGTTGGTGGCAGAAAAAAGAACGAGTGGTTAGGGTGTGACACGGGGTATATATATTCTATTCTGCACGCAATTATTTTCTTTTTTTATTCATTCTTGGGACGTGGGCGTCCCTAATTGCCCTTGAGTGGAGTGGCTTGCTAGACCATTTTAGTGGGGGAAGTTAAGAGTCAACTGAATCGCCATGTGGCTCTAGAGTCGCATCTATGTCAGACCGAATCACATCTATGTCAGACCGGTTAAGGACAGCAGATTTCCTTCCCTGAAGGAAGGGCATGTTCCCTGAAGGACATTAGTGAACCAGGTGGAACTTTACAACAATCGACAATGGTTTCAATGTAATCATTAGACTTTTAATTCCAGAGTTGTATTGAATTCAAATCTGGGATTCGAACCCGGCCAGGCGTTGGAATGTTGCGACTAGGGGCTTTTCACAGTAACTTCATTGCAGTGTTAATCTAAGCCTACCTGTGACAATAAAGATTATTATTACTACAAAGTAGAGTAGCACTTAAACAGCTCTTGCATAGCCAACCCCACTCAGCTTGCCTTCATGGCGCCTAGATGACAGACCAAAGATTTGGAGACGCCGACCTGGGGAGGCACTTATTGGCGGTGGAGGCCAGGAGATATGTCCTGTCCCCCGAGGGTCCTGGAGGGTGAGCCACAGGGCATCCATTGCCGCCTGAGATGAAGTGGCAGCAGCTGTCAGCTTGGGCAGCGTGATGATAGGCCTCCAGTGCTGAAAGGTCAATGACCTACACCGGGCCGCACGTGTGAGTTGCAACGCTCATTCCTTCCTATCCCCGGACCCTTCCCACCGCAGAGCAAACCACCCCCCAACCCTTCCTCCTCAACCCCCCCCCCCCCCCACCCCATTCCCGCACGCCATGGTGAATCACGCATATGGCTAACGATATCCTTGCTGTGCCGTCACAGGAGAAGTTGTCCCACAACCGTCGAGAGGGGACCCAGACTGACGGCGGCATGCTAGACATCAGCTTCTTCACCACATTCAAGGAACGGGCTCTGGTGGTTATAGGGGTGGCCAATGACAGAGCGGCCACCAATGCGGAAATCGCCACATGCAACAGAGGTGAGGATCCACCGGGACCCACCCGTAAGTCCTGTCACACGTGATTTTTTAATGCCCTGCAGACTGACCATCCCTCCCACTGAGCAAGAGTTCACTCACCCTTGGACCTCCAGCCGACGATGCCGGCCCATCTCCCCTGTCTCCCATGTGAGCTCTGAGGATTCCATCATAGATACATCACAGCTGTTGTCCCCACCCTCCACCAGTGCAGATACATGCACATCGGTGGGCAACATTAGTGGTCTGGCTTCTGGTGAGCACCATGCAGATGCCCATCAAGTGGGGCAGTATGGTGGCGCAGTGGGTAGCACTGCTGCCTCATGGCGCTGAGGTCCCAGGTTCAATCCTGGCTCTGGGTCACTGTCCCTGTGGAGTTTGCACATTCTCCCCATGGGTTTCGCTCCCACAACCCAAAGATGTGTAGGGTAGGTGGATTAGCCACCTAACTTGCCCCTTAATTGGAAAAAAATTGGGCACTCTAAATGTTTTTTAAAAAGATGCACATCAGGTGGAGGCAGTAAGGCCATGGCAAGACAGCAGTCAAAGGTCTGCTGGATCCCAGGATCCAGATGAGTCCCAATCAGATGCTGAGCCTCTGGAACAGGTTTACCCGGAGCTGATGCAGACATTAGGATGCAGCGTGATATTCAGAGGGGGATGTCAGCGACCCTCCAGCAGGCCCATAACTGATTGGAGGAATCCCATGGCTATGGGCGCAGGAGACAGCGCCGGAAATGCATGGCATTGAGGTCAACACTGCTAGGATGGCAACCGCAGTCGACAGCCTGGTGCACAACGTCGATAGCATGAGTTGAGGTATCCAAGGCATGGCGCAGTCGGTGATCGCCATGACTGAGGGCGTCGGTAGACTGTCCGACTTGCTGGGGATTGTGACTCAGTACCAGGCGGACATTGACAAGTTGCTGCAGGTTATGTCCCAGTCGCAGGTGGGCTTTGGGCGAGCTGCTGCAGAGCGTATCCAGTCACTGAGGAGATCGCCGAGGGCGTCGACACCATAGGCCAGGCATTGGGGAGCCGCCAGGGCTGCCAGGACCAGATGACACAGGGGCATCCGGGGCTCAATCCAGCTGCCCCTCTGATCCGAGATGAACCCCAGGGCCTATATATATCTCCATCTGTAACAGAATTTATAGATGGTACAAATACCTAGGGTGCAATTCAGAGGTCGGCCAGCATAGCGGAACAAAAAGTCAGAAGCGTCATACAGGTTGTGGTGAGGGAACCCCAGGCACTGACCGGGATGTGGGAGCATTGGGTGCCAACCCGGACCCATCCTATTGAGTGACGACAGAGGCCACCAGCTCCCCCGAGTTCCACCCCTCTGACGATGCCGCGTCTCGTGGCACGACTGTGCATGTGCCATTGTCGACGATGCCCCAGGACACCCACCAGGGGCATCGAAAGCCACAAAACGTGGTAAGCAGCAGACTGCCTCCCCCTCTGATGTGCAACTTGGGGATACACCTAGACGCAGCAGTAGAGCAAGCACATCAAGGATCACTGAGAGAACACTGGGAGGTGGGGGGGGTTCGGGGAGCCACCATCGGGAGAGTGTGGTAGTGGTGTACACTTCTCCGCGCAAATTTATAACATAATTTAATCTTTATTGTCACAAGTAGGCTTACATTAATGCTGCAATGAGGTTACTGTGAAAAGCCCCTTGTCGCCAAACTCTGGCGCCTGTTCGGGTACTCAGAGGAAGAATTCAGAATGTCCAAATGACCTAATCTGCACATCTTTCGGGAGTTGTGGGAGGAAACCGAAGCAGTCGCAGGAAACCCATGCAGACACGGGGAGAACGTGCAGACTCCGCACAGTGACCCAAGCTGGGAATCGAACCTAGGAACCTGGCGCTGTTAAGCAACGGTGTTAACCACTGTGCAACCGTGCCGCCCTTAAATCCCTCACCACAACCTGTATGACGCTTCTGGCTCTTTGTTCCGCTATGCAGGCCGACCTCTGAATTGCACCCTAGGTATTTGTACCACCTATAAATTCTGTTACAGATGGAGATATATATAGGGTGGCACAGTAGCACAGTGGTTAGCACTGTTGCTTCAAAACACCAGGGACCTGGGTTCAAATCCCGGCTTGGGTCACTGCCTGCGTGGAGTCTGCACATTCTGTGTGTGTCTGCGTGAGTTCCTCCAGGTGTTCCGGTTTCAAAGAACAAAGAACAAAGAAAAGTACAGCACAGGAACAGGCCCTTCGGCCCTCCAAGCATGCGCCAACCATGCTGCCCATCTCAACTAAAATCTTCTACACTTCCGGGGTACGTATCCCTCTATGCCCATCCTATTCATGTATTTGTCAAGATGCCCCTTAAACGTCACTATCGTCCCTGCTTCCACCACCTCCTCCGGCAGCGAGTTCCAGGCACCTCGCACCTTAAACCTATGCCTCCTAGTAATTGACCCCTCTACCCTGAGAAAAAGTCTCTGACTATCCACTCTGTCTATGCCCCTCATAATTTTGTAGACCTCTATCAGGTCGCCCCTCAACCTCCTTCGTTCCAGTGAGAACAAACCAAGTTTATTCAACCTTTCCTCATAGCTATTGCCCTCCATACCAGACAACATCCTGGTAAATCTCTTCTGCACCCTCACTAAAGCCTCCACATCCTTCTGGTAGTGTGGCGACCAGAATTGAACACTATACTCCAAGTGTGATGTCATGTGAGGGTACCTTTAAGAAATGGATGTTTAAGCGATGCACCTTTAAGGAATGCAGCGATGTCAGAGTGTGGGTGGAGCTGGGCTTTAGATCAGCCATTTTGCAGTTTAGTTTCAGTTTTGAGGAAAAGAGCTTGGAGTGTGTCTGTGTGGAGCTGGATCTGCTGTGATCTCTGCCATGAAAGACTATCTCTGGATCATTTGAGTGATTTAAACTCATAATAGTAAAGCCTTTAACCTGATGTGTTTCTGTTTAAAGGTGTTAAGTCTCATGGATGTTGAAAGGAATAACTGAAGGATTATTTAGTGTTGTAATATTTTCGGGGTTATCTTTGAAGTAAGGGGTGTTAAGAGATCCAATGTTTATTTAAGAGGTTAAGGTGAATTAATGGAATAAACATTGTTTTGTGTTTGAAAACCACGTGTCCATAATTGTAATTCCACACCTGGGGAACAAGCCGTGTGCTCGGAAAAGCAACAATACATTAAAGGGGGAGGTTGGTTGAACTCCATGATAAATTTTGGGGGGGTCTGAAAACGTCTCCCCCATAACAATTGAGGGCTCGAGGGGGATAAAAGTATATCTATTGGTTTGGCTTTTGTGAACTTAAAGACAGTGAAGGATTGTTGCTTGTCCGGTGTGGTATTTTAGTTTAAGTGGGGAGTGTTGTGAACAATGGCTCTTTCGGAGGCTCAGAAGTTTTTGGGGGTGGAGACTGTCACACGCAGTACCTTATGGACAGAAACGAAACGCAGACTGTATGGTCTGGCAAAAACATTGCAATTAACGTTACCTGACAAAATGCAAAAAGAGGAGGTAATTATGACAATGGTTAAGCATTTAAAGTTGCCTGAGATAGGGTTTGACTCATTGGAAATGGCAAAAATCCAGTTGCAAATTAAACAAATGGAACATGAGAAAGAATTAAAGCGGCTTGAATACGAGAGGGAAAGAGAGAGAGAGGAAAAAGAAATGGAGAGCGAAGAAAGGAGAAAAGAAAGAATAGCCCTAGCAGAACAAAAAGAAGAAGAAAGGGAGATACAGATCAGGGAGAAAGATAAAGAGAGGGAATTTGAACTTCAGAAAATGGCCATGAAATATGAAAGTCAGTTAAAATTGGCAGACGTAAAGGGAAACGTACAGTTGGATGATAGTGATGAGGATAGTGAGAAAGAGCGTCATAGTCGAAGGCTTGGTGGGAATCTATTTAAATATGTCCAAGCATTGCCAAAGTTTGACGAGAATGAAGTGGAAGCCTTTTTCGTTTCATTTGAGAAGGTAGCTAAACAAATGAAATGGCCACAGGACATGTGGGTGTTACTGATGCAAACAAAGCTGGTAGGTAGAGCTAGTGAAGTGTTTGCATCACTACGGGTATCTGGAACATATGAGGAGGTGAAGAAATCCGTCTGAAGTGCATATGAGCTAGTGCCTAAAGCTTACAGACAAAGGTTTAGAAATTTTAGTAAAGACTTTGGTCAAACATACATGGAGTTTGAAAGGCTCAAACAGAGTAATTTTGATGGGTGGATAAGGGCTGTGAAAATAGACCAAACGTATGAAACTCTCAGAGAAATTATACTTTTGGAGGAGTTTAAAAATTCAATTCCTGATGTAGTGAGAATTCATGTGAAAGAACAGAGGGTTAAAACTGCGAGATTAGCAGCAGAAATGGTAGATGATTATGAATTAGTTCATAAATCAAAGATTGGTTTCCGACATCAGTTTCAGCCGGTGAGGGATAGAAACTGGGGACATGAGAAATACTCAAGTGGTAAAGGTGAAGGTGATCTGATGGGAGACAATAAAGAGAGTGTATCTCAGATTAAAAAAGAAATCCAGGAGGGTGGAAAAGAGATGAAAAGTTTCAAATGTTTTCACTGTAATAAAACAGGCCATGTAAAGTCACAGTGTTGGTGGTTGAAGAAAAGCACAGGGAAGGCTGATGTGGTAAAACAGGATAAGACAGTGGGGTTTGTTAGAGTAGTAAAGGAAAGCCCAAGGGAAGCGAAGGAGGTGCAAATGATTGTACAGCCTGTTCAAGAAGTAATTGTTAAGAAGGTGCCAGATGTCTTTAAAGAATTTACTTGTGTGTGTATCTGGAGGAGCAGTTAAAGAAGTCACAATTTTAAGAGATACAGGGGCTAGTCAATCTTTAGTGGTAAGAGATGAGGAATTATGTAGTGTGGGAAGAATTTGCCAGAAAAGGTGGTGATATGTGGAATTCAGGGTGAGAGGAGTAGCTTTCCATTATACAAGGTAAGGTTGGAAAGTCCAATGAAGAGTGGTGAAGTGGTAGGAGGAGTAATAGATAAACTATCTTGTCCAGGAATACAATTTATCTTGGGTAATGATATAGCTGGATCGCAGGTGGGAGTGATGCCTACTGTTGTTGATAAGCCAGTGCAAATCAGTCAACTGAAGTATTGAAGGAAGAATGTCCTGGGCTTTTTCCAGACTGTGTAGTAACAAGGTCGCAAAGTCACAGGTTAAGACAAGAGGAGAAATCAAAGAGTGAAGATGAAGTTGAAGTGCAATTATCAGAAACGATTTTTGATCTGATGGTTGAAAAAGAACAAGAACAGGTGGAGGATGAGGCGGATATTTTTAGCTCGGGAAAATTGGCGGAGTTACAACAGAAAGATGTAGAAATAAAACGGATATATCAGAAAGCATATACGGAAGAGGAATCTGAGAGTATACCAGAGTGTTATTACCGTAAAAGCGATGTCTTGATGAGAAAATGGAGACCTGTACATATGCAGGCGGATGAAAAGTAGGCAGACGTTCATCAAGTAGTATTGCCGGTAGGGTATAGAAAGGAGGTGCTGCGAGTTGCACATGAGGTACCAGTGGGAGGTCATTTGGGAATAAGGAAAACTCAAGCTAAAATCCAGAAACATTTTGATTGGCCTGGACTACATAAAGATGTAGTTATATTTTGTCAATCATGTCACACATGTCAAGTGATAGGGAAACCTCAAGCAGTGATAAAACCAGCGCCCTTAATACCCATTCCAGCATTTGAGGGTACTAATTGATTGTGTAGGATCGCTTCCTAAAACAAAAAGTGGGAATCAATATCTTTTGACTATAATGGATGTGTCTACTAGGTTTCCAGAGGCCATTCCAGTATGTAATATTACAGCTAAAAGGATTGTGGAGGAGTTACTTAAATTCTTTACTAGAAATGGACTACCCACAGAAATTCAATCGGATCAAGGATCAAATTTTACTTCAAAGTTATTCAAAGAAGAATCACAGATGATTATCCAGAATCGCAGGGAGTGTTAGAAAGGTGGCATCAGACATTAAAGACAATGTTGAGGGCGTATGGTCAAGATTATCCAGAGGATTGGGATAAAGGAATCCCATTCGTATTGTTTGCAATTAGGGATGCACCTAATGAGTCTACCAAATTTAGTCCTTTTGAACTAATTTTTGGTCATGAGGTAAGAGGACCACTTAAATTGATTCAGGAAAAATTGGTGGGTGAGAAATCGGAAATTGCACTATTGGATTACGTGTCAAATTTTAGGGAACAATTAAATAGAGCAGGTGAATTGGCTGGACAACATTTGAAAGTTGCACAAAATGTGATGAAACGGGTAGCGGACAAGAAATCCAAAGTTCGTAGTTTTGCCAGTGGGGATAAAATTTTAGTGTTGTTACCAGTGGTAGGGGAGACTTTAAAAGCTCGGTTTTGTGGACCGTATCAGATTGAAAGGAAATTAAGTGAGGTGAATTATATGGTAAAAACATCAGATAGAAGGAAGACTCACCAAGTGTGTCATGTGAATATGCTTAAAAGGTATTTTGAAAGGGAAGGAGAGAAAAAGGAGGTTTTAATGATTCTAACTCAAAGTGTCGAACCAAATCCAGATGACTGTGAATTTGACATACCTCAAATTAAATTGGAAAATGAGGATGTTCTTAAAAATTGGGATGAATTAAGTTACCTTCCAGAGGAAAATCGAACTGACCTGAAAGAGTTATTGATATCACATTGGCAAGTTTGTAGAGATAAATTTAGAAGTACTAAAATGGCTAGACATGATGTAGATGTGGGAAATGCTGTTCCGATCAAACAACATCCATATAGACTTAATCCTTTAAAATTGGCACAGGTTAACAGAGAGATTGAGAGTATGCTGAAGAATGGCATAATTGAAGTGGGTTTCAGCCAATGGAGCTCACCTATAGTGATGGTACCTAAACCAGATGGTACCCAACGGTTGTGTGTGGACTATCGAAAGGTGAATGCAGTTACAAGAACGGACTCTTATCCTATCCCATGTTTGAAGGATTGCATTGCCAAAGTGGGACAATCTGCTTTTATTTCCAACTTCCAGACATGGAAAGAACAGTTAAAACATCGTATGGAGTTCTTCGATCGACTTCAGGAGGCGGGTTTGGTGATTAACCTAGCCAAAAGTGAATTTGGAGATGCCCAAATCATTTTCCTTGCGGAGTTTCCGATACCCTCAAGACGAAGGGAAATAATGCGATCTCCTAGCATGAATGAATTTGATCGAACCTTTGTGCACAAGATTTGTAGCGTGATTACTCCACTTGCTAAAGAAATGTCAAAAATTTCAATGGACAGTGGACTTTCAACAGGCATTTGACTGCCTGAAAGCTGTGATCACCAATGCTCCTGTATTGGAGAATTGCAAGGGACTCTGTGGTCAGATTGAACTAAAGTATCTGACTTTAAAGAGAAATGCCGAGGAGTAGAGGAATGGATGGATCGTGCAGAGACTTTGTTCAAAGAGACTGTCAATTGAGAAGGTTTTTGGTTGGAGGAAGAAGAACGAAGAAAAATGGACTATATTATTATACTTGTTTGAGTGTGTTGTTTTCTTTAAATGAAAATGTATATTTACTGTGTGCATTTCTTAGTGGATGGTGCAAAAGTGAAAAATGAAA
Organism: Scyliorhinus torazame; assembly: GCF_047496885.1. Classification (NCBI taxonomy): domain Eukaryota; kingdom Metazoa; phylum Chordata; class Chondrichthyes; order Carcharhiniformes; family Scyliorhinidae; genus Scyliorhinus; species Scyliorhinus torazame. The sequence goes on along the minus strand of NC_092727.1, from coordinate 61,797,939 downwards.
CCATCTTGAAGTTGATGATTTATTTTTTTTCTTGGGGGGAGGTGTCATGTGAGGGTACCTTTCAGAAATGGATGTTTAAGCAATGTACCTTTAAGAAATGCAGTGATGTCAGAGTGTGGGTGGAGCTGAGCTTTAGATCAGCCATTTTGCAGTTTAGTTTCAGTTTTGAGGAAAAGAGCTTGGAGTGTGTCTGTGTTTGTTTATTTAAGAGGTTAAGGTGAGTTCATGGAATAAACATTGTTTTGTGTTTAAAAACCCACGTGTCCATAATTGTAATCCCACCCCTGGGGAACAAGCCGTGTGCTCGGAAAAGCAACAATACATTAAAGTGGGAGGTTGGTTGAACTCCATGATACATTTTGGGGGTCTGAAAACGCCTCCCCATAACAGTGGCCTAACTAAGGTTCTATACAGCTGCAACATGACTTGCCAATTTTTATACTCAATGCCCTGGCCTGATGAATATGATATAAAATAGTAAGTTTAAATATTAGTTACAGTAATGTAGATAGAGGCCAGTTTAATTCTAGTGAGTTCACAAAGGATTTCAGCAAGCATGGCAAGGAAGGGGGGAGGGGTGACTGTTAGAGGAGGGGAAAAGGATGCTGGGTAACAAGAGGCCCAGGGTTAAGGAATGAGAAGTGAGCCAATTAGGATGTATGGCCAGGTCAGGAGGGGTATAGGATGAGCTATGGAAATCGTGTATGTAAAACTTGATGCCATTTGAATGTATTTGTAGAGATTCCTTTGTCTCCAATAGCACTCGGTTTGGAAGACCCAGGAGGCAGCTTGTGTCCTGGGTTTTTGTGAAGCGAGTCAGACTTGCAAGTTGGTTAAAAAGAAATAATACTATGCCTACAAATCCATCTCGAGTTTTATTGAGGCCAGACTGACGGGTAAAGAATTCAGCATTTGTCATTTGGTGCCGGAAACCCGGGATTTCTCCAGACGGTTACCGACCAACTGCGAAATCAGAATTAGACTGATTTTGGACAAGGAAAGTGGAAAAGGGCCCACAATGTGCAGCTGGAAAATGACCGTGCATTGATTTTCCTCTCTTCTTATGGTCTGATTGGTCTGGTCACTCGCGGTTGGTACGGAAAGATCGTCTCGACAAAATCAAAGGTCAGTCTGGGGATTAGAAAATTTAACTGATGGGATAATTTTGGAATTGATGGGACATCAAAATTGATGGTATAATTCCATATGTGCGTAGTTTTGTGATTGATGGGACATCGAATTGATGGTTTAATTCCATATGTGTGTAGTTTTAGGATTGATGAGACATCGAATTGATGGTTTAATTCCATATGTGTGTAGTTTTGGGATTGATGGGGCATCGGATGATGGTTTAATTCCAGGTGTGTGTGTTCTGGAATTGATTTAATTCCACGTGAGTGTTTTGGAAACTATAGTTGACTAAGCTAAAATTGTATCCTTGGACTGTAGTGGCGAGAAACGCAGTCTTGCGGATTAGTTTGAGATTATGGGGAATTGCTTGGATAACACGAATGATCCAGGCACGCCATTGCAAATATTATGTGATATTTATCCAGATAAAGCGAGAGATTTTAGGAAAATGTCGGCAACCGTAAGGAAGAAATTGGGTGACGAATGGCCACTAGGGGGCACTAAAGACCTGGACATCATTAAGAAAATTCAGTGGGAAATCTGGAAAAAGAGCCAAAGTATGAAAGCAAAAGAATTAATTGGATTATGGAGACAATATTGTCAAGAGGAAATGGATAAGATCATGTTATCAAGTTGGCAAGAAAATGCCCTTAAAATGGGAATTCCAATTAGTGACGGGGGAAGCAGAAAACTCTGGAGATCTTGAAAAAGGAGTGTGCATTCAAAAAACGCGCAAGTAAAGTGAGGGTGGACTTGAGTTTTTTAAATGGGCTACGTAGTTCAATGGCTGGCCTTGCATTGACAGAAGCAGATGAGGACCTAGAAAATTGGACCATGTCGGGTAGAGTCCCGACTACACCAGTAGCATTGCCTGCACTAATTTCGGAACCACCAGGGTATCATAATTTATATCCAGTCACGGCTCCCCAGATTCAAATCACGCCAGCCTCTCCAGCCCCTTCAGTTGATCGCTTGGGTCCTATTTCAGCATCTTCACCGTCTGTTAGAGAAGGGGGGCTCTGTTCAACAAGCCCAGTTAGCTCTAGGACCCGATCTCGGACAATGAGAGAGGGGCCTGATCCTATCCAGAAACAATCACGCATACCACCTAGATCCCTTCAGACCGATATGGTAGGACAGAAAAGTATGAGAACAAAGAAAGAGGATGGGAATGGTTCTGAGGAGCTGGAGCTCCCCCTAGTGGAAGGGAAGGACGTCAAAGTCTTTGAAGAGCCAGAGGAATCCGCTAGAGTGCCCCCTAGTGAGACTCTGAGACAGTTGCCGATTAGGAAAATACCAAACCCGCCGGTTGCGGCGATGACCAGCTAAGCCGCACGTTTCGGCGGCTCCAGCTCGAACGGACCTTCGGGCTCTTTTAAGAGCCCCAACGGGGAATCTTTTTGGGACGAAACCCGGTGTGGGGTGAGACAACAGGGAGTCCCCCCCAACGAAAAAGAAAAATATCGGCGGCGGCGGCCAGATCGCGAAGAATCCTCGAGGACAGGGGCAGAAGAAAAAAGGAGCAAGATGGCGGCGGAGAGAGCCCAGGCGACATGGGGGCCGGACCAAGACGAATTTTTGAGACGGTGTGTGGAGCTGCTTAAGAAGGAGGTGCTGGCCCCGATGCTACAGGCAATTGAGGGGCTTAAGGAGGCACAAAAGACCCAGGAGTTGGAGCTCCGCGTGGTGGAGCAGAAGGTGACGGACAACGAAGACGAGATCCTGGGCCTGGCGGTCAAAACGCAGACGCACGAGGCGCTCCACAAAAAGTGCATTGAAAGGATTGAAGTCCTAGAAAACAGATCACGGAGAAAGAACCTTCGGATCCTGGGTCTCCCCGAGGGAGTGGAAGGAGCGGACGGCGGGGCTTACGTGAGCACGATGCTACGCTCGCTAATGGGAGCTGAGGCCCCCTCGGGCCCCTTGGAAGTGGAAGGGGTTCATCGGGTCCCTGCGAGGAGACCAAAGGCGGGAGAACCACCTAGGGCGACGATCGTGCGATTTCATCAGAGAGGTGGTTCTGAGATGGGCCAAAAAGGTACGAAGTAGTAGATGGGAGAATGCGGTGGTACGGGTGTACCAGGATTGGAGTGCGGAGGTGGCGAGAAGGAGGGCGAGTTTTAATCGAGCCAAGGAGGTGCTACACAAGGTGAAGTTCGGGATGCTGCAGCAGGCGCGACTGTGGGTCACGCACCAGGAAAGGCATCACTACTTCGAAATGGCGGAAGAAGCATGGACCTTCATTAAAAACGAGAAACTGGATCAGGACTGAGGGACTGATGTTAGAGGGGAAATGACAATGCCGATGTATATAGAGATGTAAATTGGGGAGGGGGGGACACTAAGAAATGTGGGCGCCGGTGGGGGGGAAGAAGAGACATAGGCGGGGGATGGGGAATGGGAGTGGGGCGGCAGAGGGAGCTGCGCCACAAGGGGTGGGACAACTATAGAGAACACGGGGCTTATTGTTCTTGTTCCCGCGCCAGAAAGATGATGGTGGGAAGATAGGCGCAAGGTAGATGGGAGCTCCCCACACGGGGGGGTCAAGGAGAGAGCGGGAGAAGACGGGGTCAGTTGAAGCAATACGGGGGGAGCAATCATGCTAGATGGGGATCTAGCCGGGGGGGGGGGGGTTGGATAACTGGGTTGCTGCTGCAGAAATCAAAGAGGAACTGGTAAAAGGGTGGTCGGGGCTGGAATGCGCCGCCGGGGGAACGGATGGGTGCGCGGAACCGGGAGGTGGGACTGGCCTAGAGAGGGTGATGGCTAGTCGACACGGGAAGGGGGCAGGTAGCCCCCCAGTTCGGCTGATCACGTGGAACGTGAGAGGCCTAAATGGGCCGATTAAAAGGGCCTGAGTGTTCGCACACTTGAAAGGACTGAGGGCAGACGTGGCTTTGCCTTAGGAGACGCACCTGAAGGTGGCGGACCAAGTTAGGTTAAGGAAAGGATGGGTGGGACAGGTGTTCCACTCAGTGCTGGATGCAAAGAACAGAGGGGTGGCCATACTGGTGGGGAAACGGGTGTCATTCGAAGCTAGGAACATTGTAGCAGACAGCGGAGGCAGATATGTGATGGTGAGTGGCAGACTGGAGGGAATGGAGGTCGTGTTGGTTAACGTACATGCCCCGAATTGGGATGATGCGGGATTTATGAAGCGGATGCTGGGATGTATCCCGGACGTGGAGGTAGGAAACCTGATAATGGGGGGACTTCAACACCGTGTTGGACCCAGGGTTAGATAGATCTAGATCTAGGACCGGAAGAAGGCCGGCAGCGGCCAAGGTGCTTAGGGGGTTTATGGACCAAATGGGGGGAGTGGATCCGTGGCGATTTGTTAGGCCGAAGGCCAAAGAGTTCTCCTTCTTCTCCCATGTTCACAAAGTGTATTCCCGGATAGATTTCTTTGTTTTGGGAAGGTCACTGATCTCGAGGGTGGAAGGAACTGAGTATTCAGCCATAGCTGTTTCAGATCATGCCCCACACTGGGTGGACCTGGAATTAGGAGAGGAGAGGGAGCAGCGTTCACTCTGGCGACTGGATGTGGGATTACTGGCGGATGAGGGAGTCTGCGGAAGGGTGCGGGGATGTATCGAGAGATACCTGGAGGCCAATGACGACGGGGAGGTCCGAGTGGGAGTAGTATGGGAAGCACTAAAGGCGGTGGTCAGAGGAGAGCTGATCTCCATCAGGGCCCACAAGGGGAAAATAGAGGCCAAGGAAAGGGAAAGACTACTGGGGGAGATTTTGAGGGTAGATAAAGAATACGCGGAGGCCCCGGAGGAAGGACTATACAGGGAGAGGCGACGACTCCAGACGGAGTTCGACCTGTTGACCACAAGGAGGGTGGAGGCACAGTGGAGGAAGGCACAGGGGATGAGATATGAATATGGGGAAAAGGCGAGTCGCCTGTTGGCCCATCAGCTGCGAAAGAGGACAGCGGCGAGGGAGATAGGGGGAATTAGGGATGAAAAGGGAGCTACGGTGCGGAGAGCAGGGAAGATAAACGAGGTGTTTAAGACCTTTTACGAGAGACTTTATAGGTCCCAACCCCCGGATGGAAAAGAGGAGATGCGGCAGTTTTTGGACCAATTAAGGTTCCCGAGGGTGGAGGAACAGGAGGTGGAAGGCCTGGGGGCGCCGATTGGGGTGGACGAGATTACCAAGGGGCTGGGGAACATGCAGGCAGGGAAGGCCCCGGGACCAGATGGGTTCCCGGTGGAATTTTATCGAAAATATGTGGACTTGTTGGCCCCGCTGCTGGTAAGGACCTTTAACGAGGCCAGAGAAGGGGGGACCCTACCCCCAACAATGTCGGAGGCGACGATGTCGCTAATCTTGAAGCGGGATAAAGATCTGCTGCAGCGCGGGTCCTATAGGCCTATCTCACTGCTAAATATGGACGCCAAGTTGCAACTGGTGAGGGACGCCAAAGGTGCTGGCAACGAGGATAGAGGATTGTGTCCCGGGGATGGTGCACGAAGACCAGACAGGGTTCGTAAAGGGGAGACAACTAAATGTCAATGTGCGACGGCTATTAGGGGTGATAATCATGCCCCCAGTAGAGGGGGAGGCAGATGGCGGCAATGGATGCAGAGAAGGCATTTGATAGGGTGGAGTGGGAGTATCTATGGGAGGTGCTGAGGAGGTTCGGGTTCGGGGACGGGTTTGTCAGCTGGGTTAAACTCCTCTATGGGGCCCCAACAGCAAGTGTGGTCACAGGTCGGCAAAGGTCGGAGTATTTTCGACTATACAGGGGAACAAGACAGGGATGCCCGTTGTCCCCATTACTGTTCGCGCTGGCAATTGAACCACTGGCCATAGCGCTGAGAGACTCCAGAAAATGGAGAGGGGTGATTAGAGGGGGAGAGGAGCACCGAGTGTCACTCTACGCGGATGACCTACTGCTGTATGTGACGGACCCAGTGGGGGGATGACAGAGGTCATGCAGATATTGAGGGAGTTTGGAGATTTCTCGGGATATAGGCTTAACATGGGAAAGAGTGAGCTTTTTGTGATACACCCTGGGGACCAAAGTAGAGGGATAGATGGCCTACCGCTAAGGAGAGTGGAAAGAAACTTCTGATACCTGGGGATTCAGATAGCCAGGAGCTGGGGAACCTTACACAGACTTAATCTGACACGACTGGTGGAACAAATGGAAGAGGATTTCAAAAGGTGGGACATGCAGCCGCTGTCACTGGCGGGCAGAGTGCAGGCAATTAGGATGATGGTCCTCCCGAGGTTCCTATTTGTGTTCCAATGTCTCCCTATACTGATCACTAAGGCCTTTTTTTAAAAAATAGATAGGAGCATCACGAGCTTCGTGTGGGCAGGGAAGGTCCCGAGGGTAAGGAGGGGGTTCCTACAACGTAGTAGAGACAGAGGGGGACTGGCGTTGCCGAACTTGGGCGACTACTACTGGGCCGCCAATGTGGCGATGATTCGTAAATGGATGATAGAGGGAGAGGGAGCGGCGTGGAAAAGATTGGAGATGAAGTCCTGTAAAGGGACGAGTTTAAAAGCGCTGGTGACGGCGCCACTACCGCTCTCACCAAAAAAAATTACCACGATCCCAGTGGTGGCGGCAACATTAAGTATCTGGGGGCAATGGAGGCGACAGAGGGGTGTGCTGGGAGCCTCGGTGTGGTCCCCGATCAGGAACAACCATACGTTTGCCCCAGGGAGGCTGGATGGAGGATTCCAGAGCTGGCACCGGGTAGGAATCAGGAGAGTGGGAGATTTATTTATAGACGGGACGTTTGCGAGCTTGGGCGCGCTTGAGGAAAAGTATAAAGTGCCCCGGGGAAATTTCTTTAGATATATGCAGGTGAGAGCGTTCACGAAACAACTGGTGAGGGAATTTCGGCTGCTCCCGACACAAGGGATCCAGGACAGGTGCTTTCGGGGGTGTGGGTCGGGGAGGGCAAAGTGTCAGAGTTATACCGGGAGATGAGAGAAGAGGGGGAGGAGTTGGTGGGCGAACTGAAGGGAAAATGGGAAGAGCTCGGGGAGGAGATTGAGGAGGGTTTGTGGGCTGATGCCCTAAGTAGGGTAAATTCCTCTTCCTGATCCAATTTAAGTGCTGCATAGAGCACACATAACGGGAGCAAGGTTGAGCAGGTTCTTCAGAGTGGAGGACAAGTGTGGGAGGTGCGGGGGAAGCCCGGCGAACCACACACATATGTTTTGGTTGTGTCCGGCACTGGAGGGGTATTGGAGGGGAGTGACGGGAGTGATCTCGAAGGTGGTGAAGGTCCGGGTCAAACCAGGCTGGGGGTTAGCTTTATTTGGAGTTGCGGATGAGCCGGGAGTGCAGGAGGCGAAAGAGGCCGATGTCGTGGCCTTTGCGTCCCTAGTAGCCCGGCGTAGGATTTTACTCATGTGGAAGGAAGCGAAACCCCCCAGACTGGAGGCCTGGATAAACGATATGGCGGGGTTCATAAAACTGGAGCAAATGAAGTTTGCGCTGAGAGGATCGGCTCAAGGGTTCACCAGGCGGTGGCAACCGTTCCTCGACTACCTAGCGGAACGTTAGAGGGAAGATAGATGACCAGCAGCAGCAACCCAGGGGGAGGGGGGGGGGGAGGGAGGGGGGGTAAACTGTGGGGTTTTTGGAGGGGGAGAGGGGGGCGGGGGGGGGGGGGGGGGGGAGTATTACTTCATGTTATTTGGTTAGTTTACCATGTTAGTTACACAATGTTATATTGCAGTTGTCATGTTACTTGTATTTTTATTTCTTTGATTTGTAAGGGAAAAAATTGTGTTTGAAAACTTTAATAAAATATATTTTTTTAAAAAGGAAAATACCAAACCCTGATGCTGTAACAGCTTCCGCCCAGCCCACGATAGACGTTTATTTCCCATGGAGACCCAGTGAGATGATGGCTATTCTGGCTGCAATCCCAGACAGGAAGAAATCTCCTGCTGCATTCATGGATTATCTGAGAACTACCATCTCAGTTTATCAAGCTGATTCAAGGGACCTCTGGGCCCTAGTCCAGCAGGTTTTAACCCCAGCAGAGTACCGCAATCATCTCAATCACTTGAATTATGCTAGCCACGCCGCACTTCAGCAAGCCCCTGCTTTGGACGATGATAGACGGAATGTCATATTTCAAAAGCCCATCAACATTTCTGCTATCTTAGACCTCAAACCTAAAAAGACTGAAGAGCCAGAGGAATTTCTGGAACGTTTTAATGAAATCTACCGTGGGCAGTCAGGCGACTTGCCGTACCAAAATGGTCAGAATTCCCCTCAATAATGTGCTGTGTTAATGCATTGCCTACCACCTTCCGTGGCTACTGCCGTGAAATGTAATAACATGAATTGGACAGAGAACGACCCTTCTCAGATGGCCTGGGCAGTCAGATTTTATTGGAAGGAGGGTGTAGGCCAGGAAGGAGGCTCAGTTACAAAGATTAAAACGGAGTATGTAATGAAAAAGGATGATCTGAGACCACAACCAGCGGCAGATACGGTGGCTTACCAGCTGGAACCCCAATATTGTGACCTTGGGTGGGTGGATCAACACGGGGGAGGATATCAAACCCACCCAAATGGACCCTCAGCTCCTCTTTATGGCCCACCATATGCACCAACAGCTTCACAACTGCTGCCCCCTCTGAGGGGCCATTGGTCTACTGGGAAAAGAGGACGGGGCAGATATAGAGGGAACAATGCAGGTTTTAATTGCGGCCGTGCAGATCACTGGCAACAGGAATGCCCCTTTAAAAGACGGGCAGCAGAAGGAGACAACCTGACCCAAAGGAGGGGGTACCCACCAAGGGGAGGACAGACGAGGTACACTGACGTCTCCCAGGCAAACCCTTTCCCAACACAAGATTGACTAGCTAAATGCAAGTGAGGGCATTTGTGAGGCAACAGGTGAGGGAATTCCCGCAGCTCCCGGCGCAAGAGATCCAGGTCAGAGTGATATCGGGGGCATGGGTGGGTGATGGTAGGGTGTCAGATATATATATAGGGAAATGAGAGATGAGGGGGAGACGAAGATAGAGGAGCTGAAGGGAAAATGGGAGGAGGAGCTGGGGGAAGGGATTGAGGAGGGGCTGTGGGCAGATGCCCTAAGGAGGGTAAACTCTTCGTCCTCGTGTGCCAGGCTCAGCCTGATACAATTCAAGGTTCTACACAGGGCGCATATGATGGGAGCTAGGCTGAGTAGGTTTTTTGGAGTGGAAGATAGGTGCGGGAGATGCGCGGGAAGCCCGGCGAACCACACCCACATGTTTTGGTCATGTCCGGTATTGCATGGGTTCTGGGTGGGTGTGGCAAAAGTGATCTCAAAGGTGGTGGGGGTCCGGGTCGAACCAAGCTGGGGGCTGGCTATATTTGGGGTTGCAGATGAGCCGGGAGTGCAGGAGGCGAGAGAGGCCGACGTGTTGGCCTTTGCGTCCCTAGTACCCAGGCGAAGGGTTCTACTTATGTGGAAAGAAGCTAAGCCCCCGGGTGTGGAGGCCTGGATAAACGACATGGCAGGGTTTATAAAACTGGAGCGGATAAAATATGCATTAAGAGGTTCGGCTCAGGGGTTCACCCGGCGGTGGCAACCGTTCCTCGACTATCTCGCAGAGCGATAAGGGAAAATAGGAAAGGCAGCAGCAGCAGCCCAGGGGGAGGGGGGGGGGGGGGGGGGGTTCATTTGGGTCTTCAGGGGTTTTATGTGTGTGCTTATATATTAGTTATTTATATTTGATTTCACAAAGTTACTATCTTAGCTATTATTTCTGTTGTTTCTTATTTTGTTGTTGGCAGTTGCCGTTAGTTAACATATTATTTATTTAAAAAACGATCAATGTATATATTATTACAAAGTTGTAAAATGGGAAATTTCTGTTAGATCGTAAAACTTTAATAAAATATATAAAAAATAAAAAAAAGATTGACTAGCTAATTTAGTCATAAGGACTCTCCAATCGGACAGGGAACCTATTATTTCTCTGCAGATAGGAGATCAACACTGCCCATTTGTAACCGACACTGGAGCAGCCACGTCTTCGGTGCAATCAGAACTTCGACTACGACTATCCGACCACACCCAGCATTTGTCGGGGTTCCAAGGACAGGTGTGTGAGTATCCTATTTCTGAACCTGTGACAGTCACTTACGAGAATAAGTCTGCAGATCATCAGTTTGTGGTGACTACTGGATTGGACTGTAACTTGTTGGCCCGAGATTTACTGTGTATCTTCCAGCTACAGCTAGAGTGCGGAGACAAAGGGGTAACGGTTCAATCATGGAGGATGAGACAACAGTGCTATATTTCTATCACTCCCCAGTGGTGGACGTTAGACAGTGAACATTCACTGCACCACGTTACCCTGGCCTACGACAGAACCGGACAAAACAGGGAGTTGGAGGACAAATACCGGCCGTTAATTGGGACCGAATGGCCAGTCAATGTTACAGCCACAGTCACGGGAAAAAAAGGTACAGCCGATTTTGTTACAACACCACCTGTGTTCCATTGAACGCCGGCCTCCAGCTCCTTTGTGGCTGGGCAAATGTCTCTCATATCACTGTTGGGACGAGGGCTTTCCGCATTGCTGGGAGGCCCGAATGGGCGTTCCAAAGCTGGATAAACTGGGCTATTGGGGGATCCTTACGCAACCGATATACTGATTGTGATGCTAGCCTGTACATGGAGCAAGGATACTACTTTTTTTTTTTAATGGCACAGCGACCAGCGTTTTGTCACCCCCATTTCCCCGCCAAATTGCTATCGGGACTCTAGTCCCTACCACAGTCCCCTGCCCCTCTGCGTGGATACTGCATAATCAGTTAGCATGCCGGGCAGTCTCAGCTGAATTCTGCGAGAACTGGAAAAAACCTCAGGTTCTCGCACCCAACCGGGGCCACTCAGCCGGGTGGGGAATTCTGAGCGTCTTGACACTGGGAGGTGTGGGGGGTTCCTTGGCGGTCAGCGATAGGAATTATTTAATTTGTGGCCTTACCATCCTGGGAAACGAAACCTTGGGAGCCCTCGGGGCAATAACCAAGGAATTGTCTCAGCTGCGGTTGTTTGCAAATGCAGAACCGGTATGCTCTTGACTATCGTCTGGCCCGTGAGGGTGGGGTATGCGCCATAGTGCAGGGCAAGTGTATCATGGGAGTTCAAGACCTAATCGCTAACATCACTAAATTTATGGATCGCATACGGGATCACCTGGACGGAATGCAGGATCCTGGCTCTTGGGGTAACTGGGGATTTGGAGGTTGGAAGGACTGGTTGATAAATATGGCCATGTATTTAGCAGTGGCACTCGGCTGCATCTTTGTGGGCCTGGCCATCCTTAAATGCGTGATGGGTAGAATGCGGGGTGCACTGGAACAGATAGACGCCCCTAGAATCTTGGCTGTTAGGATCCACGAGGGTGCAGCGGATGAAGGGGGGCTACAACAGGAATTGGAAATGCAGCGACAAATTTTTTTAGATGAGGGGCCGTAGCTACGAATTGAATAGATAGGTTATCATGAAATGATAAAAGGAGGGAATGACGAATGTGATATAAAATAGTAAGTTTAAATATTAGTTACAGTAATGTAGATAGAGACCAGTTTAATTCTAGTGAGTTCACAAAGGACAAAGGATTTCAGCAAGCATGGCAAGGAAGGGGGGAGGGGTGTCTGTTAGAGGAGGGGTAAAGGATGCTGGGTAACAAGAGGCCCAGGGTTAAGGAATGAGAAGTGAGCCAATTAGGATGTATGGCCAGGTCAGGAGGGGTATAGGATGACCAATGGGAATCGTGTATGTGAAACTTGATGGCATTTGAATGTATTTGTAGAGATTCCTTTGTCTCCAATAGCACTCGGTTCGGAAGACCCAGGAGGCAGCTTGTGTTCTGGGTTTTTGTGAAGCGGGTCAGACTTGCAAGTTGGTTAAAAATAAATAATACTATGCCTACAAATCCATCTCAAGTTTTATTGAGGCCAGACTGACGGGTAAAGAATTCAACATTTGTCAGGCCAATGAAGGCAAGCATGCCGTATGCCTTCTTGACTACCTTCTCCACCTGTGTTGCCCCTTTCAGTGACCTGTGGATCTATACACCAAGATCTCTCTGACTGTCAATACTCTTGAGGGCTCTACCATTCACTGTATATTCCCTACCTGTATTAGGCCTTCCAAAATGCAATACCTCACATTTGTCTGAATTAAACTCCATCTGCCATCTCGCCGCCCAAGTCTCCAAACGATCTAAATCCTGCTGTATCGTCTGACAGTCCTCATCACTATCCGCAAATCCACGAACCTTTGGTGTCATCCGCAAACTTACTAATCAGACCAGTTACATTTTCCTCCAAATCATTTATATATACTACGAACAGCAACGGTCCCAGCACTGATCCCTGCGGAACACCACTGGTCACAGCCCTCCAATTAGAAAAGTACCCTGCCATTGCTACTCTCTGCCTTCCATTGACCTAGCCACTAGTTTCCTCCCACCAGTCCCGAAAGACGTGCTGTCAGGTGAATTGAACATTTCGAATTCTCCCTCTGCGTACCCGAACAGGTGCCGGAACGTGGTGACTAAGGGCTTTTCACAGTAACTTCATAGCAGTGTTAATGTAAGCTCACTTGTGACACCAATAAAGATTATTATTATAATTGAAAGGAAGGGACGAAGGCAGCAGAGTGCTGAAGAGGGCGAGGGGGAGACAGAGAGGACTGCAACTGATCGGGAGGGGGTCAGATCAGCGCAGGGGGGGGGGACCACCACACGAGCGGGGAAAACTAGCGCAAAAAGAACCAAAGAGAGGGAGGCCGTGGTGCATCTCCCAGCAAGGAGGGAACACCTGGGAGAGGGAACATAAGGATGGGGGGGGCGGGGGGGGGGGGGGGGGGGGGGGATAAGTAGGGGGGAATCGGGACCATGGGGAGAACATGATAAGGAAGGGAAGGGCTTTAGATTGGCTTTGGCAGGTCAGGTTTGGCTTGATGGCACCGCAAGCAGACATTTTGGAGGGTCCCGAAACAAAGGGAATCCCAGAGTGTAGGGGCGCACCCACATGGCGTACTCACGGTTGGCACCATGTTGGGTGGTCCCTGGACAAAGGGAAACCCCGGGCGAAGGGGCCTGATCTCATGGTGAGAACGGTGACCACAGCAATTTTGGATCCGCTCCTAATAAAGGAAAACCCCAGAGTACAGGGGCGCATCCACAAGCTAAGTATGGTTGATACCGCAGTAAAAGTGAGGGAAAGAAACCCTCCACCAGGATAGGCAGCTGGAACGTTAGGGGACTCAACGACCCGGTGAAAAGATCTAGAGTCTATGCCCACCTGAAATGTATAAAAGCCGACATAGTCTTCCTCCTTACTTTTCCTCCAAGAGATGCACCTTACGGAGAAGGACCGACTGCGGGTAAGGAAGGGCTGCGTGGGGCAAGACCTACCATTCATGCTACGGGACGAGGGCAAGGGGGGTAGCCATACTGATAAGCAAGAGGACAGTATTCACGGCAACAAAGACGGACCAAGGGACGATATGTCATGGTCAGTGATGTCCTGGACAGGGCACCGGTAGTCCTGGTGAATGTGTACGTGCCCAACTGGGACCACATGGAGTTTGTTAAAAAGACCATGGCGGAAATCCCTGACATAAATACACACTGACGGATCATGGGGGGGGGAGGGGTGCCTTAACTGTGTACAGGACTCACTGACGGACAGATCAAACACCAGAACGGGGAAAAAGACAGGCATGGCTAGGAACCGGGAACGTTTATGGAGCCGATGGTGGCAGTGGACCCATGGCGAGAGGGAATTCTCATTCTTCTCACCAATACATATGGTCTACACCTGCATCGACTTCTTTGTAGTGGGGAAATCAGTGCTTCCAGAAATAGTCAGTGCTGAATACTCAGCGATCATAATCTCCAACCACGCTCCACATTACATGGATGGCAGGTTGGAGACGTGTGTGCTCAACGCCCCTCCTGGAGGTTGGACATGACCTTCTTGGCTTACAAGGTCTTCTGCCAGAAAACATCACAGGCCATAGGCGAGTACATTACTAACAACCAGAACGGGGAAGTCTCAACTTCCACGTTCTGGGAGGCACTGAAGGTGGTTATTAGGGGAGACATTTTAGCCTACAAGTCGTGCAGAGACAAAGAAGAGGGGTGGCTAGGCAGCAATGGATCCCTTCCATCTTGGAGGTTGACAGGAGATACTCCAAGATCCAGACCATAGATCTTCTGGCGAAAAGGGAAAAAACAACAGAGTCGAGTACTGGAGCAGTTTGGCTACGGGCGGGTTCACCTCATGGGTGAAACTCCTGTACAACACCCCAAGGCGAGCGATTAGACCAACACCAGCAGCCCTGAATCCTTCAGTTGTACAGAGGCACCAGGCATGGATGCCTGCTGTCCCTGCTCCTGTTCGCCTGGCAATTGAACCCCTGGCAATCGCTGTGAGACGCGAAAGGCGCGAAAGGCTACAAGGGAATCCAAAAAGAAGGCAGGAGGCAGAGAGCACTGAGTTTCACTCTATTCGGGTGATCTGCCCCTCTACATCTCGGACCCACGAAACGGCATGAACAAAGTCATGAAGCTTCTGGAAGAGTGCGGAGCCTTCCCGGGCTACAACCTGGGCAAAAGTGAAGTTTTCCCAGTGAATCCGAGAGGGGGAGGGGCAGAGCTGGAGGGTCTCCCATTTAAAATAGCCCTAAACAAATTCCATGACCTGGGATCCAGATAGCCCGGGACTGGACACGGATCCGTAAGTGGAATCTGACCAGTCTGGCGGATTAAGTTAAAAAGGACCGACAGAGATGGGATGCACTCCCGCTTTCCAAGGGTGCAGACAATCAAGGCAAACGTACTTCCCAGGTTCCTCTTCCTGTTTTTTTGGGGGGGAATCCAAGAATCCCAAAACAACACTGCAAAGGAGAAGAAGGATGGGGGGGCCTGGCCCTCCATAACTTGCAATACTACCACTGGGCAGCCACGGCCGAGAGAGTGAGGGGATGGGTAAAGGAACAAAACACGGAATGGGTGAAGATGGAGGGTTCCTCCTGCACAGGAATGACCCTCTGAGCCCTCGCCATGACAGCACTCCCATCCCTGCCAGGAAAACTCTGTGGTAGCAGCAACACTAAGAACCTGGAACCAGATGAAGCAGTTTGGCCTAACCGAGATGTCCACCTTGGCCCCCATCTGCGGCATCCACAGGTTTCCACCAGCCATGCTAGACACCACTTTAAGAGGTGGAGCCAGAACAGGGGGACACTAGTAGTTAGGGACCTCTACACAGGGGACAGACTTGCGACCCTAGAAGAGCTGAAGGAGAGACTGGAACAACCAAATGGACAGGAACTTTGACAGGTGAAAATTAAAAACATTCTCCACAAGGAGACGTACAGATAATCTTGGGCCCCGAGATACACAATGTTGGAGGAGTTACTGGATGGACGCAGACAGTCTGGGAAAGCTGAACTGCAGGGAAATATATGGACGACTTTTAGAAAGGACACACTCACTACTGGACTGGACGAGGGAGAAATGGGAGGAAGAGTTAGGGACGCAAGTAGGGTGGGGACTGAATAGGGCCAACTCCACCTCCTCCTGTGCAAGACTAAGCCAAATGCAGCTTAAAGTGGTGCACAGGGCACACCTGACAAGAACCCAAATGAACAGGTTCTTCCCCGAGGTGGAGGACAAATGTGAACAGTGCCAGAGAGACCCGGCCAACCATGGCCACATGTTCCAGGCATGCCCCAGACGTGTCGGTTTCTGAACAGCCTTCTTCAAGGCAATGTCCAAGGTTATGGGGGTGAGGGAGGATCCGTGCCCGAGAATGGCAGTCTTCAGGGTATCGGACCTGCCAGAACTTCATATGGAACTTTGCTTCCCTAATCGCCCACCGGAGAATCCTGCTCGGCTGACGATCAGCAGCACTATCCACAGCTGCAGACTGGATGGCAGACCTATCGGAATTTCTCCACCTGGAAAAGATCAAGTACACCATCCGAGGTTCTGATGAAGGCTTCGACAAAGCCTGGGGGCCATTCGTCAGCCTGTTCCAAGGCCTGTTTCAAGTCAACAACTTGGGAACGGGGGGAGGGGGGGCAGGGGGACGCACAGGGACCACCTAAATCAGACAGGAACAGGGGGGGCAATGGGGGGGGGGGGGGGGGCAATAGGGGGGGAGAGACCCAAGGAGGACACCAAGGTGAGCCCAGGAAGAGACTGACGTGGAGACCAGAGGGCCTATCGTAAAGCCACAAAAATAAGACAAACACCAAACAAACCACCTACGGGGAAAGAAATGGCCAAGGATAATACCCGGAAACAACAGAAAAGGGGAAGGGGGTGCAAAGGGGGTGGGGTGGGGGGGGGCGAAAAGGAACATGTAAATTGTTACCCTCTCATTCAACTCTTGCACAGTGTAAAAATGCAAACTTCAATAAAAATATTTTGAAAATAACAATGTAACTGAGTTAATAATGTAATTGCCAAACAATGTAATTGCTGACGCATTGACTGCTTCCCTTTTCTCCATCTTACTCGCAACGATTGCAGACATGGTCAAGGACAAGTTCCTCCCCAGGGTCCAAATTGACTGCAGATTTAATGGGAAGCTTTCCACCTCCAAAGGCTAAAAGCAAAGACCAAATTGTTGTGTATGAGCATAAGAGACTCTGGCCTATGGACAACTGGCCACTTACAGAGCCACCCTTCTTGACTTGTTTGAAGAAACAGTGCCCAATGGACATTGCAACGAAACCTGAATCCTAATCAAGGAAGCTGTCATGGAACAAGATTGATAGTTAGGAAGCTGTTTTCTTTGACGATAGATTCAATTTCACTTTATTGTCTGTATTGCGTGGATTGACCATGCTAAATTGCCCCTTAATTGGAAAAAATGAATTGGGTACTCTAAATGTCTAAAAAAATTAATGGAGGAGACGATAGCTTTGTGGCGACGCTACTGGTCTCGTAATTTCAATGCCGAGGCTAAAGCTAATCCTTCATTTAAAAAAGGATGTGAAACAGGAAACCACAGGCCAATTAGCCTAACATCTGTCGTAGGGAAGATGTTAAAAGCCATTATTAAAGATGTTATAGAACAACACGTGGAAAAATTCAAAGCTGTCAGGCAGATTCACGGTCTGCCCGGGGCACTCGCAGGGATAACTAACTTCCGCAATCGCACAGCACCATCTCAGTTACACAACCTTTGATGTGTCATTCTGACAGCGCCTTCCTAACCCACTACCATCTAGAAGGACAAGAGCAGCAGATACCAGGGAACTCCACCACCTGGAGGTTCACCTCCATCACAGGGCTAAATCGCTGGCTTTGAAAGCAGACCAAGGCAAGCCAGACAGCACGGTTCAATTCCCGTACCAGCCTCCCCGAACAGGCGCCGGAATGTGGCGACTAGGGGCTTTTCACAGTAACTTCATTTGAAGCCTACTTGTGACAATAAGCGATTTTCATTTCATGTCACTCATCCCCCTGACGTGGAAATATATCGTTGTTCCTTCACTGTCGCTGGGGCAACATCCTGGAACTGCCTACCCAACAGCACAATAGGTGTACCTACATTTTAGGGACTGCAGCAGTTCAAGAAGGTAACTCAACACCACCTTCTGAAGGGCAACTAGGGATGGGCAATAAAGATTATTATTAAAATGCTGGCCTAACCAGTGATGCCCACATCCTGAAAATGAATTATATAAAATTATTCTACAGTCAGAGACAATATTCCCTACCTTCATTCACTGCTGTCACCTTCTGAATAAAGATGCTGTCTTCTCTCCAGACTGTCACATTGATTATTCCTCCAACTGCAC
Source organism: Scyliorhinus torazame (assembly GCF_047496885.1). Taxonomy (NCBI): domain Eukaryota; kingdom Metazoa; phylum Chordata; class Chondrichthyes; order Carcharhiniformes; family Scyliorhinidae; genus Scyliorhinus; species Scyliorhinus torazame. The sequence continues at coordinate 61,779,988 of NC_092727.1, read as the reverse complement.
CGTATCCCCACACAACAGCTCCAGCAGGCTCTTTCTGTAACACCATGTGACTGGCATAGTAAGATCCAAATCGGAACTCAGACTCTGTAAGAGAAATCAGGCTGGTTCACAGAAAACCCCCGGGCTTTATAGTCATAGGGGATTCAATCGTAAGGGGAGTAGACAGGCGTTTCTGTGGTTGAAAACGAGACTCCCGAATGGTATGTTGCCTCCCGGGTGCACGGGTCAGGGATGTCTCAGATCGGCTGCAGGACATACTGAAGGGGGAGGGTGAATAGCCAGTAGTCGTGGTGCATATAGGCACCAACGATATAGGTAAAAAACGGGATGAGGTTCTACAATCAGAATTTAGGGAGTTAGGAGATAAGTTAAAAAGTAGGACCTCAAAGGTAGTAATCTCAGGATTGCTACCAGTGCCACGAGACAGTCAGAGTAGAAATTCAAGAATGGTCAGAATAAATATGTGGCTTGAGAGATGTGCACCAGAGGGAGGGGGTTCAGATTTTTGGGACATTGGAACCGGTTCTGGGGGCGGTGGGACCATTACAAATTGGATGATCTACACCTGGGCAGGACTGGAACCAATGACCTAGGGGGTGCTTTTGCTAACACTGTTGGGGAGGTTTTAAACTAAAGTGGCAGGAGGATGGGAACCAGATTAGGAAGTTAGAGGTCAGTAAAGAGGCAGCAACTAAAGCCAGTAAGGTACTAGATAATAAACTCATTGTGACTAGGGGGAAGAGTTGACAGGGAAGAGATGATGACCGCAAAGGGACAGGTGGTGTGAGGTGCATTTGTTTTAATGTGAGAAGTGTAGCAGGTAAGGCAGATGAACTTAGGGCCTGGTTTAGTACCTGGGAATATGATGTTATTGGTATTACTGAGACTTGGTTGAGGGAAGGGCAAGATTGGCAACTAAATATCCCAGGGTACAGATGCTTCAGGAGGGATAGGGATGGCGGTAAAAGGGGTGGAGGAGTTGCATTACTGGTCAGAGATGATATCACAGCACGGTTTACCCGCGAAATGGTGGGGGTGGCACCTGAAGCTGGTGGTTTGGGTGTACGGTACTTTGATTTGTTTTTCTTTCTCTGTTCACACGGGGTGTAGGGGGGGGACACTCTCTACCCCACTTAGGGGGGGGGGGGGTTTGGAGATTTGTAAGGGGAACCCACAGGGGGATTGGAGGTGGAGGCGGGAACGGCCGGGGTCAGCATGAGTCAGCTGACATACGGGAGTGCAATGGGGGGGTAGGGGGGTTAAGCGGATGCTTGACTGGGGTTGGGGGGGTGGGCTGGGATGCTGCTGTGCTGACTGAGGGGGAATCGATGTTAAAGGAGAGAGTTGGGGCGGGGAGCCTCCGGCTTGGGGGGCTGGAGGGTGTGGGAGGCGCGGGCACGTGGCTGGCCTAAAAAAGGAGATGGCTATTCGGGGGGCTGATCACGTGGCATGTGAGAGGCCTGAATGGGCCGGTCAAGAGGGCCCGTGTGTTTTCGCACTTAAAAAGGGCTGAAGGCAGACGTAACCATGCTGCACGAAACGCACCTGAAGATCACGGATCAAACCAGGCTGAGGAAAGGATGGGTGGGGCAGGTTTTCCACTCAGGGCTGGATGCGAAGAACAGGGGGGGGGTCGCAATTTTGGTGAGCAAGCGGGTGGCATTTGAGGCGGCGGGTACTGTGGCAGATAAGGGGGGGTCATTATGTTATGGTGAGTGGCAGATTGCAGGGGGCCCGGGTGGTGCTAGTGAATGTGCATGCTCCGAAGTGGGATGATGCAGGGTTCATGAAGTGGATGTTGAATAGGATTCCGGATCTGGAGTCATGCAGTTTGGTAATAGGGAGGGTTAACACGGTCCTGGACCCTGCACTGGATCGGTCTAGGTTGAGATTGGGTAAGAGGCCGGCAGCGGACAAGGTCCTGAGGGGGTTCATGGACCAGATGGGGCAGTGGATCCGTGGAGATTTGCCAGGCCAAGGGCGAAGGAGTTTTCCTTCTTCTCCCATGTGCACAAGGCGTACTCGCGGATTGATTTTTTCGTGGTAAGTAGGGCGCTAATCCCGCGAGTGGAGAGGGTGGAGTATTCGGCCATTGCGATCTTGGACCATGCCCCGCACTGGGTGGAGTTGGGGCTGGGGAGGAGAGAGGCCAACGCCCTCTGTGGAGAATGGACGTGGGACTACTGGCAGACGAGGAGGTCTGTGGGCGGGTTCGGAGGTGTATCCAAAGCTATGTGGAGACCAATGATAATGGGGAGATTTCGGTGAGTGTGGACTGGGAGGCGCTGAAGGCAGTTGTCAGAGGGGAGCGAATTTCAGTCAGGGCCCACAGAGAGAAGAGGGATAGGGAGAGATTGGAGGGGGAGATACTTAGGGTGGACAGGAGGTATGCGGAATCCCCCAAGGAGGGGTTGTTGAAGGAGCGCCGGAGCCTTCAAACGGAGTTTGACTTGCTAACCACGGGGAAGGCTGAGGCTCAGTTGAGGAAGGTACAGGGAGCAGTGTACGAGTATGGGGAGAAGGAAAGTAGGATGCTGGCGCATCAGCTGCGGAAGAGAGAGGCGGCCATGGATATTGGGGGAATTAGAGATAGGGGGTAACACGGTGCTGAGCTCGGCAAGGATTAACGAGGTCTTCAAGGACTTTTATGGCAAATTGTACGAGTCAGAACCCCCCGGAGGGGGGGTGAGGCAGTTCTGGACAAACTGAAGTTTCCACAGGTGGAGGAGGGGCGAGTAGAGGGATTGGGGGCCCCGATTGAGATGGAGGAATTGGATAAGAGGTTAGGGGGTATGCAGGCAGGCAAGGCCCCGGGACCAGATGGATATCCCGTAGAGTTTTATAGGAAATTCTCGGAGCTGCTGGGTCCGCTGTTGTTGAGGACTTTTAGTGAGGCTAAGGAAAAGGGAACCCTCCCCCCGACGATGTCGCAGGCTCTGATCGCGCTTATCCTCAAGCGAGATAAGGACCCGTTGCAATGTGGCTCCTATAGGCCAATTTCACTCCTTAATGTGGATGCCAAGCTGTTGGCCAAGATTTAGGCCACTAGGATTGAGGACTGTGTCCCGAGAGCAATCAATGAAGATCAGACGGGGTTTGTGAAGGGCAGGCAGTTGAATACGAATGTGCGGAGGCTCCTGAATGTGATCATGGTGCCCTCGGGAGGGGGGGATGCAGAAGTGGTAGCGGCAATGGACGCGGAGAAAGCCTTCGATTGGGTGGAGTGGGAGTACCTGTGGGAAGTGTTAGGCAGATTTGGGTTTGGAGAGGAATTTATAGGGTGGGTCAAATTGTTGTATCAGGCCCTGGTAGCGAGTGTGTCGACCAACCGGCTGCGGTCGGGGTACTTTAGATTACATCGAGGGACGAGGCAGGGGTGCCCCCTGTCCCCCCTACTGTTTGCCCTGGTGATCGAACCGCTGGCCATGGCGTTGAGGGAGTCTAGAAACTGGGGGGGGGGGGGTGGGGGGGGCTGGGGGGGGCACCGTGTTTCGCTGTATGGGATGACCTGCTCCTGTACATTGCGGATCCGGTGGAGGGGATGGGGGAGGTCATGCAGATTCTTAAGGATTTTGGAGACTTTTCGGGGTATAAGTTGAACGTTGGAAAAGGCGAGCTTTTTGTGGTACATGCGAGGGGCCAGGAAAAGAGACTGGGAGAGCTACCGCTTAAGATGGTGGAGGGGAGCTTTCACTACTTGGGCATTCAGGTGTCTAAGAGCTGGGGTGTCCTGCATAAGCTCAATTTAGCGCGGCTGGTGGATCAGATGGAGGAAGCCATTAAGAGGTGGGACATGCTGCCGCTTTCCCTGGCGGGCAGAGTGCAGTCCGTAAAGATGACGGTCCTCGCCAGGTTCTTGTTCGTCTTCCAGTGCCTTCCCATTCTCATCCCCAAGTCCTTTTTCAAGCGGGTTTATTATGGGATTTGTGTGGGCAAACAGGACCCCGCGTGTTAAGAGACTTCTTGGAGCGCAGTCGGGAGGGGGGTGGGGGTTGGCGCTGCCGAACTTTTGCAGCTATTACTGGGCAGCGAATATATCCATGATTCAGAAATGGGTAATGGAGGGAGAGGGTGCGTCATGGAAACGGTTGGAAGCAGCATCTTGTAAAGATACTAGGTTGGGGGCACTGATAACGGCACCGTTGCCGCTTCCACCGACGCGGTATACCACGAGCCCGGTGGTGGCGACGACATTGGGGATCTGGGGGGAGTGGAGACGACACGGGGGTGGGAGGCAAGGGCTTCAGTCTGGGCCCCGATACGGAACAATCACAGGTTTGTTCCGGGTAAAATAGACGGGGAGGTTCCTAAGTTGGCACAGGGCGGGTATCAAAAGGCTGGGGGACCTGTTCATTGATGTGACTTTTGCTAGTCTGAGGGCGCTGGAGGAGAAACTTGGGCTACCCCCGGGGAATACCTTTAGGTACATGCAGGTTCGGGCGTTCATGAAAAAGCAGGTGGGGGAATTCCCGCTGCTGCCTGCCCGGAGGATACAGGACAGGGTGGTCTCGGGCATGTAGGTAGGTGTTATAACCTGCCTACTTACCATTGGTTGGGGACTAATGACTATCCCACAATCCTGTGGGAGTATGAGCTTCCCCAATGAGGGGGGCGGAGAAACCACTAGTAAACTTCTAGTATAAATAAGCTGGCTAGTTCAGGAACCAGGAAGGAAGGAGTATGTAGCAAGGGAAGTTACTGCTACTGTTATGTATATATGTTATAGTAAATAAATGTTATTACTTTGTATCCTAAAAACCCGTGCTGGATTCTTCGTGGCCCTTACAAAACTGGCGGCGAAGGTAAAAGTGAATAGCTGTCTACACTGCTGAAGCCACCTCCCTGGATTTTTGTTGGATACAGGTTGGAAGTTGTTTTCTATTATACCATGCCTCTGTACGGACGTTTGGATATTTTTGATGCTGCGCTGGAAAGCTGGAACCAGAACACACAACGGATGCGTTACTATTTCCGGGCAAACAATATCACCGAAAACGAGCGCCAGGTGGTCATATTGCTCACCGCCTGCGGCCCGCATACGTTTGGGGTGATTAGGAGCCTTACGTACCCAGCTGCGCCGGACACCAAAACGTTTGATGAACTTGTGAATATAGTGGGGCAACACTTTAACCCAACCCCGTCCACAATAGTCCAGCGTTACCGGTTTAATGCCGCTGAGAGGACTACCTGGAGAATCCCTTGCCGATTTTCTATCCAGGCTACGCAGGATTGCGGAGTACTGTGACTATGGTGAGACCTTGTCAGAAATGTTACGCGACCGTTTGGTTTGCGGTATTAACAATGCAGCCACCCAGAGAAAGTTGTTAGCGGAGCCAACATTGACTTTTCAAAAGGCCATTCAAATAGTCTTGTCCCGAGAGAGCGCAGAGTGAGGAGTACAGGAGCTACAGGGAATGGAAGTGCATGCCTTGGGGCGCAACCCTTTCCGTCCAAAAACGTCCCCCCGCACTCCTGCGGTACCTTGGGCGAGGCAACGTCCGGACCGACGCCAGTGGCCATCGGACATTCCTCCCCGAAGGGAGCCTTCTCCAGAGCCAATGGATGAGGAGCCATGTCCGTGTCAGACTTGTAGGCGCCGACCCCGTCGCGGACGGCGGTCCTGGGGACGCCAGAGGCGCCGGCCTTCCGACCAAAACTGGGACCAGCCCAGGGGCCGTAACTGGGACCAGCCCAGAGGCCGTACCTTCCATGTGGATGAACCTGCAGCGACTACTCCGGAGGACGTGGAGACGGAGGACGACTGCCTGCAGCTGCATTGTGTGGCAGCTCCCCGTGTGGCCCCCATTAAGGTGACAGTACGGGTCAATGGCCACCCGCTTGAGATGGAGTTGGATACTGGCGCAGCGGTCTCCGTGATCGCCCAGAGGACATTCGACCGCATCAAGCAGGGTATACAGACCCTTACATTAACCGACTCACAGGCCAGGTTGGCCACCTACACGGGGGAACCACTGGACATTGCAGGAACTAAAATGACCCCTGTTGTCTATGGACGCCAGGAGGGGCGTTTCCCACTTATCGTGGTGCGCGGCATGGGCCCAGCCTGTTGGGTCGGGACTGGTTGCGCCATTTGCGGTTGCAATGGCAGCACATCCTCCAAACAGTTTCTGAAGGGTTGACTGAGGTGCTAGGACGATACCCAGATATATAAAATAAAAGGGGCCGTAGCCCGTGTCCAAGTTGAACCAGGAGCCACGCTGCGCTATTTCCGGGCGCGCCCAGTGCCTTACGCTTTGCTCGAGAAGGTAGAAGGGGAGCTCACTCGTTTGGAGAGTTTGGGTATTATCAGGCCCGTCCGTTTTGCTGACTGGGCAGCACCAATTGTACCTGTAATGAAGCCAGATGCCACAGTTCGCTTGTGTGGCGACTATAAACTTACAGTGAATACAGTTTCCCGACTCGACCGATATCCAATGCCTCGCATAGAGGATCTCTTCGCGAAACTTGCATGTGGACTCTCGTTCACAAAATTAGATATGAGTCATGCCTACCTGCAGTTGGAGCGGGACCCTGCCTCCCGACCATATGTAACGATTTAATACACACCGGGGCCTGTATGAATATACACGGTTGCCCTTTGGAGTATCCTCTGCCTGCGCAATTTTTCAACGTGTTATGGAGGGCATTTTGAGAGGTTTACCACGTGTGGCTGTCTACCTAGATGACGTTTTGATTACAGGGGCGTCGGAGCAAGAACATTTGGAAATTGGAAAATCTGGAGGCTGTCCTTAGACGCCTTTCGGAGGCTGGATTCCGTTTACATCACACAAAGTGCGCATTTCAGGCAAAGGAAGTAGTCTACCTAGGTTATCGGGTGGACCGCGAAAGTCTGCACCCCGTCGCAGAGAAGGTGCGTGCAATTCGACATGCCCCCGCCCCGACGGACACTTCGCATCTTCGTTCTTTTCTCAGTCTCGTAAACTATTACGGGAAGTTCCTCCCCAATCTGGCAACTACGCTGGCCCCCTTGCACCTTCTGCTAAAGAAAAATCACACCTGGGTTTGGGGTCAGCCGCAAGAAACCGCTTTCCGGCGGGTAAAGCAACAATTGTCGTCGTCTGGGTTACTAACCCACTATGATCCTGGAAAGCCTTTGCTCGTCACATGTGATGCATCCCAGTGTGATTTTGGGGCCGTCCTGTCCCACAAGGTGGAGAACGGGGCCGAGCCACCGATAGCTTTCGCCTCCCGCACATTGACTGCAGCGGAGAAAAAGTACGCGCAGATCGAGAAGGAGGGCCTGGCAGTGGTTTTTGCGGTGAAACACTTCCACCAGTACGTGTACGGCCGCCATTTCACTATCGTGACTGATCATAAGCCCCTGCTGGGACTTTTCAGAGAGGATAAGCCAATACCGCCCATTGTTTCTGCACGGATCCAGCGCTGGGCTTTGTTGCTCGCTGCATACGAGTATTCTCTGGAGCACAAACCAGGTACGCAGATAGCAAATGCCGACGCACTGAGCCGATTGCCTTTATCGACCGGCCCCATGTCGACCCCCACGACCGGTGAGGTGGTTGCAACCCTAAATTTTATGGACACCTTGCCTGTCACGGCATCACAGATCCGTGAGTGGACCCAGACGGAGCCAGTCCTGTCAAAGGTTCGGCACATAGTCCTGTATGGTGGGCAGCATAGACAGTTCCCAGGCGAGTTGCGGGCATTCTCCTCCAAGCTGTCAGAATTCAGCATGGAAGACGGCATCCTCTTGTGGGGGACGCGTGTGATTGTCCCGGAAAAAGGCCAGGAGCTGATACTATCAGACTTGCACAATGGGCATCCAGGCGTGACCAAAATGAAAATGTTGGCCCGGAGTTATGTCTGGTGGCCAGGCCTCGACACCGACATCGAGAAGGTGGCCCAAAACTGCTCCATTTGCCAGGAGCATCAGAAGCTTCCGCCGGCCGCGCCCCAACATCACTGGGAATGGCCAGGGCGGCCTTGGGCACGCTTGCATGCAGATTTCGCAGGCCCTTTTCAAGGATCCATGTTCCTTCTACTAATTGACGCCCAGTCCAAATGGCTAGAGGTGCATAAGATGCAGGGAACAACGTCCTGCGCAACAATTGAAAAGATGCGTTTATCGTTTAGTACGCATGGCCTCCCCGAGGTGCTGGTCACGGATAATGGCACTCCATTCATGAGTGAGGAGTTTGCTAAGTTCACAAAGATGAACGGCATCCGCCAGATCCGCACTGCCCCTTACCACCCGGCTTCAAATGGGTTGGCAGAGCGCGCAGTGCAGACATTCAAAAGAGGCCTAAAGAAGCAGTCTTCCGGATCAATGGACACGAGACTGGGTCGCTTTTTGATTACGTACAGGACCACCCCCCATGCAGTGACTGGGGTAGCTCCCGCAGAACTCCTAATGGGCCGGAGACTTCGCACCCGCCTCAGAATGGTTTTCCCGGACATTGGCGCAAAAGTACGCCGCACACAAGAACGGCAGGGACAGGGATTTTCTCGGCATCGTCCGATTCGACAGTTTGCGCCCGGTGACCCAGTATTCGTTCGGAATTTTGCTGGTGGTGCAATGGGTTCCTGGTGTAATCTTTCGCCAAACAGGCCCTATATCTTACCAAGTGCAAGCCCAGGGTCGTCTCCAGCGAAAACATGTAGACCACGTTCGGTCCAGAAGATCATCCCCTCAAAAGATTCCCCGCCCCCGGAGCTCATTTCAACAGCCGCAGAGACCAGAGACAAGGGAAGGTAGTCCTCACAATCTTCCACTGGTGCCTCACTCGAAGCCTGCGCAGGTCGTTACGGGACCGAATGGAGATAGAGACGCTGACATGACGGAGGCAGCAGACTCTGACTCCGAGATGGAGACACAGGATGCATCAGAGGGGGAATCCTCGGGTCCACGGGCCATGGATGTACAACCGCGCCGTTCATCACGGAAGCGCCGGTCTCCGTCTCGTTACACGCCGCCTGATCCAGCGCCGCGTGCAAATGGCGTCCGGCCTGCGGCCAAACGAGTCCGACGCCCTCCTTCGCCAGGGTCTTCGGTGTATTCCTTGGACTTTGGGGGGGGGAGGGATGTTATAACCTGCCTACTTACCATTGGTTGGGGACTAATGACTATCCCACAATCCTGTGGGAGTATGAGCTTCCCCAATGAGGGGGGCGGAGAAACCACTAGTAAACTTCTAGTATAAATAAGCTGGCCAGTTCAGGAACCAGCAGGAAGGAGTATGTAGCAAGGGAAGTTACTGCTACTGTTATGTATATATGTTATAGTAAATAAATGTTATTACTTTGTATCCTTAAAACTCGTGCTGGATTCTTTGTGGCCCTTACAAAAGTAGGGGACGGCAAGATATCGGAAATATATCAGGAGCTGCAGGAGGCGGAGGAGGCCTCGGTGGAGGAGCTGAAGGGCAAGTGGGAGGAGGAGCTGGGTGAGGAGCTGGATGAGGGTCTGTGGGCTGACGCCCTGGGCAGGATCAATTCCTCCTCATCTTGCGCCAGGCTTAGCCTGATTTAATTTAAGGTGGTGCACTGGGCGCATATGACAAGGGCGAGAATGAGTAAGTTCTTTGGGGTGGAGGACAGGTGTGTGAGGTGCTCAGGGAGCCCAGCAAATCATGTCCATATGTTCTTGGGCGGTGGATGGATTTCATTTGTAAAGGGCAGATACCCCACCTTGTTTTGTTAAATTGTTAAATGGTTACGTTGTTTTCTGTTTTATTGCTATGTTTTCTTTTTGTTGTTTTTCTTTTTGTAGTGGTTTGTAAAAATTATTGAAAAATTTTGAATAAAAAGAATTTTTTTTAAAAAAGAGATGATATCACAGCTGTGATTAAGGAGGGCACGATGGAGGATTCGAGCACTGAGCAAATATTGGTAGAGCTAAGAAATAGGAAGGGTGCAGTAACATTGTTGGGACTTTACTACAGGCCTCCCAAAAGCGAGCGTGAAGTAGAGGTACAAATATGCAGACAGATTATAGAAAAATGTGGGAGCAATAGGGTGGTCGTGATGGGAGATTTTAACTACCCCAACATTGAATGGGACTCATGTAGTGTTGGAGGCGTAGATGGAGCAGAATTTGTAAAGAGCATCCAGGAGAGTTTTTTAGAGCAGTATGTAAATAGTTCAACTCGGGAAGGGGCCTTATTGGACCTGGTATTGGGGAATGATCCCGCCAGGTGGTTGAAGTTTCAGTCGGTGATTACTTTGGGAATAGCGATCACAATTCCGTAAGTTTTAGAATACTCATGGTCAAAGACGAGTGATCCTAAAGGAAGAGTGCTAAATTGGGGAAAGGCCAAGTATAACAAAATTTGGCAGGAGCTAGGGAATGTGGATTGGGAGCAGCTGTTTAAGGGTAAATCCACATTTGAAATGTGGGAGTCGTTTGAGGAAATGTTGATTAGAGTGCAGGACAGACATGTCCCTGTGAAAATGAGGGATAGAAATGGCAAGATTAGGGAACCATGGATGACGGGTGGAATTGTGAGACGAGCTGAGATGAAAAAGGAAGCATACATAAGATCTAGGTGACTGAAAACTGATGAAGCTTTGGAGGAATATCGGGAAAGTAGGACAAATCTCAAACGCGCAATAAAGAGGGCTAAAAGGGGTGATGAAATATCTTTGGCTAACAGGGTTAAGGAAAATCCCAAAGCCTTTTATTCATATATAAGGAGCAAGAGGGTAACTAGAGAAATGATTGGCCCACTCAAAGACAAAAGAGGGAATTTATGCGTGGAGTCAAGAGGAAATGGGTGAGATTCTTAATGAGTACTTTAGAACATAGAAAAATACAGCACAGAACAGGCCCTTTGGCCCACGATGTTGTGCCGAACCTTTGTCCTAGATTAATCATAGATCATCATAGAATTTACAGTGCAGAAGGAGGCCATTCGGCCCATCGAGTCTGCACCAGCTCTTGGAAAGAGCACCCTACCTAAGGTCAACACCTCCACCCTATCCCCATAACCCAGTAACCCCACCCAACACTAAGGGCAATTTTGGACACTAAGGGCAATTTATCATGGCCAATCCACCTAACCTGCACATCTTCGGAAACCGGAGCACCTGGAGGAAACCCAGGCACACACGGGGAGGATGTGCAGACTCCGCACAGACAGTGACCCAAGCCGGAATCGAACCTGGGACCCTGGAGCTGTGAAGCAATTGTGCTATCCACAATGCTACCGTGCTGCCCTTAAGAACAAATTAATCTACACTATATCATTCTACCGTAATCCATGTCCCTATCCAATAGCCACTTGAAGGTCCCTAATGTTTCCGACTCAAGTTCTTCCACGGGCAGTGCATTCCATGCCCCCACTACTCTCTGAGTAAAGAACCTACCTCTGACATCCCCCCTATATCTCCCACCATTCACCGTAAATTTATGTCCCCTTGTAATGGTTTCTTCCACCCGGGGAAAAAGTCTCTGACTGTCTACTTTATCTATTCCCCTGATCATCTTATAAACCTCTATCAAGTCGCCCCTCATCCTTCTGAATTCAAATGAGAAAAGGCCTGGCACCTGCAATCTTTCCTCGTAAGACCTACTCTCCATTCCAGGCAACAGCCTGGTAAATCTCCTTTGCACCTTTTCCAAAGCTTCCACATCCTTCCTAAAATGAGGCGACCAGAACTGCAGACAGTACTCCAAATGTGGCCTTACCAAGGTTTTCTACAGCTGCATCATCACCTCACGGCTCTTAAATTCAATCCGTCTGCTAATGAACGCTAGCACACCATAGGCCTTCTTCACAGCTCTATCCACTTGAGTGGCAACTTTCAAAGATCTATGAACATAGACCCCAAGATCTCTCTGCTCCTCCACATTGCCAAGAACCCTACCGTTAACTCTCTGAATTCTAACGGTTAGCCAGTTCGTTATCCAACTGGCCAAATTTCCTACTATCCCATGCCTCCTTACTTTCTGCATAAACCACCATGGGGAACCTTATCAAATGCCTTACTAAAATCCATGTACACTACATCCACTGCTTTACCTTCATCCACATGCTTGGTCACCTCCTCAAAGAATTCAATAAGACTTGTAAGGCAAGACCTACCCCTCACAAATCCGTGCTGACTATCCCTAATCAAGCAGTATCTTTCCAGATGCTCAGAAATCCTATCCCTCAGTACCCTTTCCATTACTTTGCCTACCACTGAAGTAAGACTAACTGGCCTGTAATTCCCAGGGTTATCCCTATTCCCTTTTTTGAACAGGGGGACGACATTTGCCACTCTCCAATCCCCTGGTACGACCCCTGTTGACAGTGAGGACGAAAAGATCATTGCCAACGGCTCTGCAATTTCATCTCTTGGTTCCCATAGAATCCTTGGATATATCCCGTCAGGTCCGGGGGACTTGTCTATCCTCAAGTTTTTCAAAATGCCCAACACATTTTCCTTCCTAACAAGTATTTCCTCGAGCTTACCAGTCTGTTTCACACTGTCCTCTCCAACAATATGGCCCCTCTCATTTTTAAATACTGAAAAAAAGTACTCGTTCAAGACCTCTCCTATCTCTTCAGACTCAATACACAATCTCCCGCTACTGTCCTTGATCGGACCTACCCTCGCTCTAGTCATTCTCATATTTCTCACATATGTGTAAAAGGACTTGGGGTTTTCCTTGATCCTACCCTCCAAAGATTTTTCATGCCCTCTCTTAGCTCTCCTAATCCCTTTCTTCAGTTCCCTCCTGGCTATCTTGTATCCCTCCAACGCTCTGTCTGAACCTTGTTTCCTCAGCCTTACATAAGTCTCCTTCTTCCTCCTAACAGGACATTCAACTTCTCTTGTCAACCATGGTTCCCTCACTCGACCATCTCTTCCCTGCCTGACAGGGACATACATATCAAGGACACGTAGTACCTGTTCCTTGAACAAGTTCCACATTTCACTTGTGTCCTTCCCTGACAGCCTATGTTCCCAACTTATGCACTTCAATTCTTGTCTGACAACATCGTATTTACACTTCCCCCAATTGTAAACCTTGCCCTGTTGCACAAGTTTATCTCTCTCCATTACTAAAGTGAAAGTCACGGAATTGTGGTCACCATCTCCAAAATGCTCCCCCACTAACAAATCTATCACTTGCCCTGGTTCATTACCAAGTACCAAATCCAATATGGCCTCCCCTCTGGTCGGACAATCTACATACTGTGTTAGAAAAGCTTCCTGGACACACTGCACAAACACCACCCCATCCAAACTATTTGATCCACAGAGTTTTCACTCAATGTTTGGGAAGTTGAAGTCACCCTGTGACTTCTGCACCTTTCCAAAATCTGTTTCCCAATCTGTTCCTCCACATCTCTGCTACTATTGGGGGGCCGATAGAAAACTCCCAACAATGCCACCGCCCCCCCCCCCCCCACACCTCTTTTACCACCCTCCCTAATCTTATTGAAACATCTATAACCAGGGACCTACAACAACCATTTCTGCCCCTCTTCTATCCAACTTTCCGTGATGGCCACCACATCGTAGTCCCAAGTACCGATCAAGTTCACCCACCTTAATCCTGATGCTTCTTGCGTTGAAGTATACACACTCCAACCCTTCTCCGTGCCTGCAAGTACTCTCCTTTGTCAGTGTTCCCTTCCCCCCTGCCTCACTACACGCTTTGGCGCCCTGAACATCGGCTACCTTAGTTGCTGGACTACAAATCCGGTTCCCATTCCCCTGCCAAATTAGTTTAAATCCTCCCGAAGAGTACTAGAAAACCTTCTCCCAGGATATTGGTGCCCATCTGGTTCAGATGCAACCCGTCCTGCTTGTACAGGTCCCACCTTCCCCAGAATGCTCTCCAATTATCCAAATACCTGAAGCCCTCCCTCCTACACCATTCCTGCAGCCATGTATTCAACTGCACTCTCTCCCTATTCCTAGCCTCGCTATCACGTGGCACCGGCAACAAACCAGAGATGACAACTCTGTCTGTCCTGGCTTTTAACTTCCAGCCTAACTCCCTAAACTCGTTTATTACCTCCACATCCCTTTTCCTACCTACGTCGTTGGTGCCAATGTGCACCACGACTTCTGGCTGCTCCCCCTCCCGCTTAAGGATCCTGAAGACACGATCCGAGACATCCCTGGCCCTGGCACCCAGGAGGTAACATACCTTCCGTGAGTCTCGCTTGCGACCACAGAATCTCCTATCTATTCCCCAAACCATTGAATCTCCTATTACTATTGCTTTTCTATTCTCCCACCTTCCCTTCTGAGCCCCAGAGCCTTTGCATCGGTATTCACCAAGGAGAGGGACCTGGCGGATGTTGAGGTTAGGGATGGATGTTTAAATACTCTAGGTCAAGTCGGCATAAGGAAGGGGGAAGTTTTGGGTATTCTAAAAGGCAGTAAGGTGGACAAGTCCCCAGGTCCGGATGGGATCTATCTCAGGTTACTGAGGGAAGCGAGGGACGAAATAGCCAGGGCCTTAACAGATATCTTTGCAGCATCCTTGAGCACGGGTGAGGACCCGGAGGACTGGAGAATTGCTAATGTTGTCCCTTTGTTTAAGAAGGGTAGCAGGGATAATCCAGGGAATTATAGACCTGTGAGCTTGACGTTAGTGGTAGGCAAACTGTTGGAGAAGATACTGAGGGATAGGATCTATTCACATTTGGAAGAAAATAGACTTATCAGTGAAAGCAGCATGGTTTTGTGCAGGGAAGGTCGTGTCTTACAAACTTAATAGAATTCTTTGAGGAAGTGACAAAGTTAATTGATGAGGGAAGGGTGTAGATGTGATATACATGGACTTCAGTAAGGCGTTTGATAAAGTTTCCCATGGTAGGTTGATGGAAAAAGTGAAGTCGTATGGGGTTCAGGGTGTACTACCTAGATGGATAAAGAACTGTCTGGGCAACAGGAGACAGAGAGTAGTGGTGGAAGGGAGTGTCTTAAAATGGAGAAGGGTGACTAGTGGTGTTCCACAGGGATGTGTGCTCGGACCACTGTTGTTTGTGATATACATAAATGATCTGGACGAAGGTATAGGTGGTCTGATTAGCAAGTTTGCAGATGATACTAAGATTGGTGGAGTTGCAGATAGCGAGGGGGACTGTCAGAGAATACAGCAAAACATAGATAGATTGGAGAGTTAGGCAGAGAAATGGCAGATGGAGTTCAATCCAGGCAAATTCGAGGTGATGCATTTTGTAAGATCCAAGTCAAGAGCGGACTATATGGTCAATGGAAGAGTCCTGGGGAAAATTGATGTACAGAGAGATCTGGGAGTTCAGGTCCATTGTACCCTGAAGGTGGCAACGCAGGCCGATAGAGTGGTCAAGAAGGCATACAGCATTCTTTATCGGACGGGGTATTGAGTACAAGAGTCGGCAGGTCATGTTACAGTTGTATAGGACTTTGGTTAGGCCACATTTGGAATACTGCGTGCAGTTCTGGTCGCCACATTACCAGAAGGATGTGGATGCTTTAGAGAGGGTGCAGAGGAGGTTCACCAAGATGTTGCCTGGTATGGAGGGTGCTAGCTATGAAGAAAGGTTGAGTAGATTAGGATTGTTTTCGTTGGAAAGACGGAGGTTGAGGGGGGATCTGATTGAGGTGTACAAAAATTATGAGAGGTACGGACAGGGTGGATAGCAACAAGCTTTTTCCAAGAGTGGGGGTGTCAATTACAAGGGGGTCACGATTTCAAAATGAGAGGGGGAAAATTTAAGGGAGATCATAGAATTTACAGTGCAGAAGGAGGCCATTCGGCCCATCGAGTCTACACCGGCCCCCGGAAAAGTACCCTACTTGGCCAAGGTCAACACCTCCACCCTATCCCCATAACCCAGTAACCCCACCCAACACTAAGGCCAATTTTGGACACTAAGGGCAATTTATCATGGCCAATCCACCTAACCCGCACATCTTTGGACTGTGGGAGGAAACCGGAGAACCCGGAGGAAACCCACGCACACACGGGGAGGATGTGCCGACTCCGCAGTGACCCAAGCCAGAATCGAACCTGGGACCCTGGAGCTGTGAAGCAATTGTGCTATCCACAATGCTACCGTGCTGCCCACTATGCGTGGAAAGTTTTTTACGCAGAGTGTGCCTGGAACACTTTGCCAGCAGAGGTGGTAGAGGCGGGCACGATTGCATCATTTAAAATGCATCTAGACAGATATATGAACTGGCGGGGAACAGAGGGAAGTAGATCCTTGGAAAATCGGGGCAGACTGGGAGGGTGAAGGGCAGTAATTTACTTTGTTCTTGTTCACACAGCTATCAACTGAGTCACTGTCATGACAAATTCGTTCCATTTTCAAGAGGAGTCCGTCACTTACCGGAACAAAGCCCGAAAGCCGAAAACAACAGCACAGCCCCGAAAGACAAGCTGCAGCAAGCAGAGGCCGTCATTGCTCCAATTGTCAGTGCGGCCCCGCTCCCGGCTCAGGACACGCCCCTTGGCGCAGGACACGCCCCCCGGCGTCCAGCCCTGCCCCCCAGGCCCGCCCCCGGCACAAAGACTCGCCCCCCGGCATCCAGCCTCGACACCGCAACATGGAGCCCCGCCCGAGGCTACGCCCCCGCCCCCCACCCGGCACCCACCCCCCCGGCACCCAGCCCCCGCCCCCCCCCCCCGCAACCGAGCCCCCCCCCCCAGCACCAAGCCCCCCATCCCCCCAGCCCCCCACCCCCCCCAGCACCCAGCCCCCCACTCCCCCAGCACCCAGCCCCCCCACCCCTCCAGCACCCAGCCCCCCTACCCCCCAGCACCCCCCCTCCCCAGCCCCCCACCCCCCCAGCACCCCACCTCCCCAGCCCCCACCCCAGCACCCAGCCCAGCAGCCAGCCCCCCCCAGCACCCAGCCCACCCGCTCCCAGCATCCAGCCACCCCCCCCAGCACCCAGCCACCCCCCCAGCACCCAGCCACCCCCCCAGCACCCAGCCACCCCCAGCACCCAGCCCCACCCCCCAGCATCCAGCCCCCCCCCCAGCATCCAGCCCCCCCCCAGCACCCAGCACCCCCAGCACCCAGCCCCCCCCAGCACCCAGCCCCCCCAGCACCCAGCCCCCCCAGCACCCAGCCCCCCACCCCCCCAGCACCCAGCCCCCCACCCCTCCAGCACCCAGCCCCCCACCCCTCCAGCACCCAGCCCCCCTACCCACTCAGCCCCCCAGCACCCAGCCCCCCACCCCCCCAGCACCCAGCCCCCCACCTCCCCAGCACCCCAGCCCACCCCAGCACTCAGCCCACCCAACCCCAGCACTCAGCCCACCCAACCCCCACCCCAGCACCCAGCCCCCACCCCAGCACCCAGCCCCCCCCCCAGCACCCAGCCCACCCCCTCCCAGCACCCAGCCACCCCCCCAGCACCCAGCCACACCCAGCCCCCCCCAGCATCCAGCCCCCCCCAGCATCCAGCCCCCCCCAGCACCCAGCCCCCCCCAGCACCCAGCCCCCCCCCAGCACCCAGCCCCCCCCAGCACCCAGCCCCCCCAGCACCCAGCCCCCCCCAGCACCCAGCCCCCCCCAGCACCAAGCCACCCAGCACCAAGCCCCCCCCCAGTACCCAGCCCCCACCCAGCCCCCCCCCAGCACCCAGCCCCCCCCCAGCACCCAGCCCCCCCCAGCACCCAGCCACCCCCCAGCACCCAGCCACCCCCCAGCACCCAGCCACCCCCCAGCACCCAGGCCCCCCAGCACCCATCCCCCAGCCCCCCCAGCACCCAGCCCCCCCCAGCACCCAACCCCCCCCAGCACCCAGCCCCCCCAGCACCCAGCCCCCCCCAGCACCCAGCCCCCCCCAGCACCCAGCCCCCCAGCACACAGCCCCCCCAGCACACAGCCCCCCCAGCACACAGCCCCCCCCCGCACCCAGCCCCCCCCAGCACCCAGCCCCCCAGCACCCAGCCCCCCCCAGCACCCAGCCCCCCCCAGCACCCAGCCCCCCCCCAGCACCCAACCCCCCCGAGCACCCAACCCCCCCGAGCACCCAACCCCCCCGAGCACCCAGCCCCCCGAGCACCCAGCCCCCCGAGCACCCAGCCCCCCAGCACCCAGCCCCCCCAGCACCCAGCCCCCCTCCAGCACCCAGCCCCCCCCAGCACCCAGCCCCCCCAGCACCCAGCCCCCCCTGCACCCAGCCCCCCCCAGCACCCAGCCCCCCCAGCACCCAGCCCCCCCAGCACCCAGCCCCCCCCAGCACCCAGCCCCCCCAGCACCCAGCCCCCCAGCACCTAGCCCCCCCCCAGCACCCAGCCCCCCCCAACACCCAGCCCCCCCAGCACCCAGCCCCCCCCAGCACCCAGCCCCCCCCAGCACCCAGCCCCCCCAGCACCCAGCCCCCCCAGCACCCAACCCCCCCAGCACCCAACCCCCCCAGCACCCAGCACCCCCCCCAGCACCCAGCCCCCCCCAGCACCCAGCCCCCCCACCACCCAGCCCCCCACCACCCAGCCCCCCCAGCACCCAGCCCCCCCACCACCCAGCCCCCCACCACCCAGCCCCCCCAGCACCCAGCACCCCCCCAGCACCCCACCCCCCAGCACCCCACCCCCCAGCACCCCACCCCCCAGCACCCCACCCCCCAGCACCCCACCCTCCAGCCCCCCCAGCATCCAGCCCACCCCCAGCACCCAGCCCCCCCAGCACCCAGCCCTCCCCAGCACCCAGCGCCCCCAGCCCCAGCATCCAGCCCCCCCAGCACCCCCTCCCGCAGCACCCAGCCCCCCCAGCACCCAGCCCCCCCAGCCCCCAGCCCCCCCACCCAGCACCCAGCCCCCCCAGCACCCAGCCCCCCCCCCAGCACCCAGCCCCCCCCCAGCACCCAGCCCCCCCCAGCACCCAGACCCCCCCAGCACCCAGCCCCCCCTCAGCACCCAGCCCCCCCCAGCCCCCCCCAGCACCCATCCCCCCCAGCGCCCGCCCCAGCACCCAGCCCCCCCCAGCACCCAGCCCCCCCCAGCACCCAGCCAGCCCCCCCCAGCCACCCAGCCCCCCCCAGCGCCCAGCCCCCCCCAGCACCCAGACCCCCCTTCCACAGCCCCGCCCAGCACCCAGCCCCCCCCAGCACCCAGCCCCCCCCCAGCACCCAGCCCCCCCAGCACCCAGCCCCCCCAGCACCCCCCTAGCACCCAGCCCCCCCCTAGCACCCAGCCCCCCCTAGCACCCAGCCCCCCCGTAGCACCCAGCCCCCCCTAGCACCCAGCCCCCCCAGCACCCAGCCCCCCCAGCACCCAGCCCCCCCCAGCGCCCAGCCCCCCCCGGCACCCAGCCCCCCCCCGGCACCCAGCCCCCCCGGCACCCAGCCCCCCCGGCACCCAGCCCCCCCCCCAGCACCCAGCCCCCCCAGCACCCAGCCCCCCCCAGCACACAGCCCCCCCCAGCACACAGCCCCCCCCAGCACCCCACCCCCCAGCACCCCACCCCCCAGCACCCCACCCCCCCAGCACCCAGCCCCCCCCAGCACCCAGCCTCCCCAGCACCCAGCCCCCCCCAGCACCCAGCCCCCCCCCAGCACCCAGCCCCCCCCCCAGCACCCAGCCCTCCCCAGCACCCAGCCCCCCCAGCACCCAGCCCCAGCATCGAGCACCCCCAGCACCCAGCCCCAGCATCCAGCACCCCCAGCACCCCCTCCCCCAGCACCCAGCCCCCCCAGCACCCAGCCCCCCCAGCACCCAGCCGCCCCCGCACCCAGCCCCCCCCGCACCCAGCCCCCCCCAGCACCCAGCCCCCCCCCAGCACCCAGCCCCCCCAGCACCCAGCCCCCCCCAGCACCCAGCCCCCCCAGCACCCAGCCCCCCCCAGCACTCAGACCCCCCCAGCACCCAGACCACCCCCAGCACCCAGCCCCCTCAGCACCCAGCCCCCCCAGCACCCAGCCCCCCCCAGCACCCAGCACCCAGCCCCCTCCAGCACCCAGCCCCCCCAGCACCCAGCCCCCCCAGCACCCATCCCCCCCAGCACCCAGCGCCCGCCCCAGCACCCAGCCCCCCCAGCACCCAGCCAGCCCCCCCCCAGCGCCCAGCCCCCCCAGCGCCCAGCCCCCCCAGCACCCAGCCCCCCCCTTCCACATCACCCCCCAGCACCCAGCCCCCCCAGCACCCAGCTCCCCCCAGCACCCAGCCCCCCCAGCACCCAGCCCCCCCCAGCCCCCAGCCCCGCCAGCACCCAGCCCCCCTCCAGCACCCCCCCTAGCACCCAGCCCCCCCTAGCACCCAGCCCCCCCTAGCACCCAGCCCCCCCCAGCACCCAGCCCCCCCAGCACCCAGCCCCCCCCCCAGCACCCAGCCCCCCCCAGCACCCAGCCCCCCCAGCACCCAGCCCCCCCCCCAGCACCCAGCCCCCCCCCCAGCACCCAGCCCCCCCCCAGCACCCAGCCCCCCCCGGCACCCAGCCCCCCCCCGGCACCCAGCCCCCCCCCGGCACCCAGCCCCCCCCGGCACCCAGCCCCCCCCGGCACCCAGCCCCCCCGGCACCCAGCCCCCCCCGGCACCCAGCCCCCCCCGGCACCCAGCCCCCCCGGCACCCAGCCCCCCCCCGGCACCCAGCCCCCCCCGGCACCCAGCTCCCCCCGGCACCCAGCCCCCCCCGGCACCCAGCCCCCCCCCGGCACCCAGCCCCCCCCGGCACCCAGCCCCCCCCGGCACCCAGCCCCCCCCGCACCCAGCGCCCCCAGCACCCAGCCCCCCCCAGCACCCAGCCCCCCCCAGCACCCAGCCCCCCCCAGCACCCAGCCCCCCCCAGCACCCAGCCCCCCCCAGCACCCAGCCCCCCCAGCAGCCAACCCCCCCAGCCCCCACCAGCACCCAGCCCCCCCAGCACCCAGCCCCCCCAGCACCCAGCCCCCCCAGCACCCAGCCCCCCCAGCACCCAGCCCCCCCCAGCACCCAGCCCCCCCAGCACCCAGCCCCCCCAGCACCCAGCCCCCCCAGCACCCAGCCCCCCCAGCACCCAGCTCCCCCCAGCACCCAGCCCCCCCCAGCCCCCCCAGCACCCAGCCCCGCTAGCACCCAGCCCCCCTCCAGCACCCCCCTAGCACCCAGCCCCCCCTAGCACCCAGCCCCCCCTAGCACCCAGCCCCCCCTAGCACCCAGCCCCCCCTAGCACCCAGCCCCCCCCAGCACCCAGCCCCCCCAGCACCCAGCCCCCCCAGCACCCAGCCCCCCCAGCACCCAGCCCCCCCCAGCACCCAGCCCCCCCCAGCACCCAGCCCCCCCAGCACCCAGCCCCCCCAGCACCCAGCCCCCCCCAGCACCCAGCCCCCCCAGCACCCAGACCCCCCAGCACCCAGACCACCCCCAGCACCCAGCCCCCCCCAGCACCCAGCCCCCCCCAGCACCCAGCCCCCCCAGCACCCAGCCCCCCCCAGCACCCAGCACCCAGCCCCCCCCAGCACCCAGCCCCCCCAGCACCCAGCCCCCCCAGCCCCCCCAGCACCCATCCCCCCCAGCACCCAGCGCCCGCCCCAGCACCCAGCCCCCCCAGCACCCAGCCAGCCCCCCCCCAGCGCCCAGCCCCCCCAGCGCCCAGCCCCCCCAGCGCCCAGCCCCCCCAGCACCCAGCCCCCCCTTCCACAGCACCCCCCAGCACCCAGCCCCCCCCAGCACCCAGCTCCCACCAGCACCCAGCCCCCCCAGCACCCAGCCCCCCTAGCACCCAGCCCCGCCAGCACCCAGCCCCCCTCCAGCACCCCCCTAGCACCCAGCCCCCCCTAGCACCCAGCCCCCCCTAGCACCCAGCCCCCCCCAGCACCCAGCCCCCCCAGCACCCAGCCCCCCCCCAGCACCCAGCCCCCCCCAGCACCCAGCCCCCCCCAGCACCCAGCCCCCCCCCAGCACCCAGCCCCCCCCCCAGCACCCAGCCCCCCCCCAGCACCCAGCCCCCCCGGCACCCAGCCCCCCCCGGCACCCAGCCCCCCCCGGCACCCAGCCCCCCCCCGGCACCCAGCCCCCCCCGGCACCCAGCCCCCCCGGCACCCAGCCCCCCCGGCACCCAGCCCCCCCCGGCACCCAGCCCCCCCCGGCACCCAGCCCCCCCCGGCACCCAGCCCCCCCCGGCACCCAGCCCCCCCCGGCACCCAGCCCCCCCCGGCACCCAGCCCCCCCCGGCACCCAGCCCCCCCCGGCACCCAGCGCCCCCAGCACCCAGCGCCCCCAGCACCCAGCCCCCCCCAGCACCCAGCCCCCCCAGCACCCAGCCCCCCCAGCACCCAGCCCCCCCCAGCACCCAGCCCCCCCCAGCAGCCAACCCCTCCAGCCCCCGCCAGCACCCAGCCCCCCCAGCACCCAGCCCCCCCAGCACCCAGCCCCCCCCAGCACCCAGCCCCCCCAGCACCCAGCCCCCCCAGCACCCAGCCCCCCCAGCACCCAGACCCCCCCCAGCACCCAGACCCCCCCCAGCACCCAGCCCCCCCAGCCCCTCCCCCCCAGCCCCTCCCCCCCAGCCCCTCCCCCCCAGCACCCAGCCCCCCCAGCACCCAGCCCCCCCCCGTAACCCAGCCCCCCCCCGTAACCCAGCCCGCCCCAGCACCCAGCCCCCCCCAGCACCCAGCCGCCCCCCCAGCACCCCCCCCGCACCCCCCCCAGCACCCCCCCCCAGCACCCCCGCACCCAGCCCCCCCCCAGCACCCAGCCCCCCCGCAGCACCCAGCCCCCCACCAGCACCCAGCCCCCCCAGCACCCAGCCCCCCCAGCACCCAGCCCCCTCAGCACCCAGCCCCCCCAGCCCCCCCCAGCACCCATCCCCCCCAGCACCCAGCGCCCGCCCCAGCACCCAGCCCCCCCAGCACCCAGCCAGCCCCCCCCCAGCGCCCAGCCCCCCCAGCGCCCAGCCCCCCCAGCACCCAGCCCCCCCCTTCCACAGCACCCCCCAGCACCCAGCCCCCCCCAGCACCCAGCTCCCCCAGCACCCAGCCCCCCCAACACCCAGCCCCCCCCAGCCCCCCCAGCACCCAGCCCCGCCAGCACCCAGCCCCCCTCCAGCACCCCCGTAGCACCCAGCCCCCCCTAGCACCCAGCCCCCCCTAGCACCCAGCCCCCCCCAGCACCCAGCCCCCCCAGCACCCAGCCCCCCCCAGCACCCAGCCCCCCCCAGCACCCAGCCCCCCCCAGCACCCAGCCCCCCCCCAGCACCCAGCCCCCCCCCCGGCACCCAGCCCCCCCCGGCACCCAGCCCCCCCCGGCACCCAGCCCCCCCCCGGCACCCAGCCCCCCCCCGGCACCCAGCCCCCCCCGGCACCCAGCCCCCCCCGGCACCCAGCCCCCCCGGCACCCAGCCCCCCCCCGGCACCCAGCCCCCCCCCGGCACCCAGCCCCCCCCCGGCACCCAGCCCCCCCCGGCACCCAGCCCCCCCCGGCACCCAGCCCCCCCCGGCACCCAGCCCCCCCCGGCACCCAGCCCCCCCCGGCACCCAGCCCCCCCCGGCACCCAGCCCCCCCCGGCACCCAGCCCCCCCCGGCACCCAGCGCCCCCAGCACCCAGCGCCCCCAGCACCCAGCCCCCCCCAGCACCCAGCCCCCCCCCAGCACCCAGCCCCCCCCCAGCACCCAGCGCCCCCCAGCACCCAGCCCCCCCCAGCAGCCAACCCCCCCCCAGCCCCCGCCAGCACCCAGCCCCCCCCAGCACCCAGCCCCCCCAGCACCCAGCCCCCCCCAGCACCCAGCGCCCCCCAGCACCCAGCCCCCCAGCACCCAGCCCCCCCAGCACCCAGCCCCCCCAGCACCCAGACCCCCCAGCACCCAGACCCCCCCCAGCACCCAGAACCCCCCCAGCACCCAGCCCCCCCAGCACCCAGCCCCCCCAGCACCCAGCCCCCCCCCAGCCCCTCCCGCCCAGCCCCTCCCCCCAGCCCCTCCCCCCCAGCACCCAGCCCCCCCCAGCAACCAGGCCCCCCCCCCCGTAACCCAGCCCCCCCCGTAACCCAGCTCCCCCCCCGTAACCCAGCCCGCCCCAGCACCCAGCCCCCCCCAGCACCCAGCCGCCCCCCCAGCACCCCCCCCCGCACCCCCCCCAGCACACCCCCCCCAGCAACCCCGCACCCAGCCCCCCCCCAGCACCCAGCCCCCCCCCAGCACCCAGCCCCCCCCAGCACCCAGCCCCCCCCAG
Organism: Scyliorhinus torazame; assembly: GCF_047496885.1. Classification (NCBI taxonomy): domain Eukaryota; kingdom Metazoa; phylum Chordata; class Chondrichthyes; order Carcharhiniformes; family Scyliorhinidae; genus Scyliorhinus; species Scyliorhinus torazame. The sequence continues at coordinate 61,755,920 of NC_092727.1, read as the reverse complement.
CACCCAGCCCCCCCCGCAGCACCCAGCCCCCCACCAGCACCCAGCCCCCCCAGCACCCAGCCCCCCCAGCACCCAGCCCCCCCAGCACCCAGCCCCCCCAGCACCCAGCCCCCCCAGCACCCAGCCCCCCCAGCACCCAGCCCCCCCAGCACCCAGCCCCCCCCAGCACCCAGCCCCCCCCCAGCACCCAGCCCCCCCCAGCACCCAGCCCCCCCCCAGCACCCAGCCCCCCCCCAGCACCCAGCCCCCCCCAGCACCCAGCCCCCCCCAGCACCCAGCCCCCCCCAGCACCCAGCCCCCCCCAGCACCCAGCCCCCCCCAGCACCCAGCCCCCCCCAGCACCCAGCCCCCCCCAGCACCCAGCCCCCCAACACCCAGCCCCCCCCAGCACCCAGCCAGCCCCCCCAGCGCCCAGCCCCCCCCAGCGCCCAGCCCCCCCCAGCGCCCAGCCCCCCCAGCACCCAGCCCCCCCTTCCACAGCCCCCCAACACCCAGCCACCCCAGCACCCAGCCCCCCCCAGCACCCAGCCCCCCCCAGCCCCCAGCCCCCCCCAACACCCAGCCCCCCCAGCACCCAGCCCCCCTCCAGCACCCCGCTAGCACGCAGCCCCCCCTAGCACCCAGCCCCCCCAGCACCCAGCCCCCCCAGCACCCAGCCCCCCCCAGCACCCAGCCCCCCCCCCAGCACCCAGCCCCCCCCCCGGCACCCAGCCCCCCCCCGGCACCCAGCCCCCCCCCGGCACCCAGCCCCCCCCCGGCACCCAGCCCCCCCCCCCGGCACCCAGCCCCCCCCCGGCACCCAGCCCCCCCCGGCACCCAGCCCCCCCCGGCACCCAGCCCCCCCCGGCACCCAGCCCCCCCCCGGCACCCAGCCCCCCCCCGGCACCCAGCCCCCCCCAGCACCCAGCCCCCCCCCTGCCCCCAGCCCCCCCCAGCCCCCAGCCCCCCCCAGCCCCTCCCCCCCAGCCCCCCCCAGCACCCAGCCCCCCCAGCACCCAGCCCCCCCAGCACCCAGCCCCCCACAGCACCCAGCCCCCCCAGCACCCAGCCCCCCCAGCACCCAGCCCCCCCAGCACCCAGCCCCCCCAGCACCCAGCCCCCCCAGCACCCAGCCCCCCCAGCACCCAGTCCCCCCAGCACCCAGCCCCCCCCAGCACCCAGCCCCCCCAGCACCCAGACCCCCAGCACCCAGCCCCCAGCACCCAGCCCCCCAGCACCCAGCCCCCCCCCAGCACTCCCCCAGCCCCCCCCAGCACTCCCCCAGCCCCCCCCCAGCACCCAGCCCCACCAGCACCCAGCCCCCGCCCCCCTAGCAACCCAGCCCCCCCCCCGCAACCCAGCCCCCCCCCCTGCAACCCAGCCCCCCCCACAACCCAGCCACCCCCCCGGCACCCAGCCCCCCCCGCAACCCAGCGCCCCCCCCGCATCCCAGCCCCCCCCGGCACCCAGCCCCCCCGGCACCCAGCCCCCCCCCGGCACCCAGCCCCCCCCCGGCACCCAGCCCCCCCCGGCACCCAGCCCCCCCCGGCACCCAGCCCCCCCCGGCACCCAGCCCCCCCCGGCACCCAGCCCCCCCCGGCACCCAGCCCCCCCCGGCACCCAGCCCCCCCCGGCACCCAGCCCCCCCCGGCACCCAGCGCCCCCAGCACCCAGCGCCCCCAGCACCCAGCCCCCCCCAGCACCCAGCCCCCCCCCAGCACCCAGCCCCCCCCCAGCACCCAGCGCCCCCCAGCACCCAGCCCCCCCCAGCAGCCAACCCCCCCCCCAGCCCCCGCCAGCACCCAGCCCCCCCAGCACCCAGCCCCCCCAGCACCCAGCCCCCCCCAGCACCCAGCCCCCCCCAGCACCCAGCGCCCCCCAGCACCCAGCCCCCCCAGCACCCAGCCCCCCCAGCACCCAGCCCCCCCAGCACCCAGACCCCCCAGCACCCAGACCCCCCCCAGCACCCAGAACCCCCCCAGCACCCAGCCCCCCCAGCACCCAGCCCCCCCAGCACCCAGCCCCCCCAGCACCCAGCCCCCCCCCAGCCCCTCCCGCCCAGCCCCTCCCCCCAGCCCCTCCCCCCCAGCACCCAGCCCCCCCCAGCAACCAGCCCCCCCCCCCGTAAGCCAGCCCCCCCCGTAACCCAGCTCCCCCCCCGTAACCCAGCCCGCCCCAGCACCCAGCCCCCCCCAGCACCCAGCCGCCCCCCCAGCACCCCCCCCCGCACCCCCCCCCAGCACACCCCCCCCAGCAACCCCGCACCCAGCCCCCCCCCAGCACCCAGCCCCCCCCCAGCACCCAGCCCCCCCCAGCACCCAGCCCCCCCCAGCACCCAGCCCCCCCCGCAGCACCCAGCCCCCCACCAGCACCCAGCCCCCCCAGCACCCAGCCCCCCCAGCACCCAGCCCCCCCAGCACCCAGCCCCCCCAGCACCCAGCCCCCCCAGCACCCAGCCCCCCCAGCACCCAGCCCCCCCAGCACCCAGCCCCCCCAGCACCCAGCCCCCCCCAGCACCCAGCCCCCCCCCAGCACCCAGCCCCCCCCAGCACCCAGCCCCCCCCCAGCACCCAGCCCCCCCCCAGCACCCAGCCCCCCCCAGCACCCAGCCCCCCCCAGCACCCAGCCCCCCCCAGCACCCAGCCCCCCCCAGCACCCAGCCCCCCCCAGCACCCAGCCCCCCAACACCCAGCCCCCCCCAGCACCCAGCCAGCCCCCCCAGCGCCCAGCCCCCCCCAGCGCCCAGCCCCCCCCAGCGCCCAGCCCCCCCAGCACCCAGCCCCCCCTTCCACAGCCCCCCAACACCCAGCCACCCCAGCACCCAGCCCCCCCCAGCACCCAGCCCCCCCCAGCCCCCAGCCCCCCCCAACACCCAGCCCCCCCAGCACCCAGCACCCAGCCCCCCTCCAGCACCCCGCTAGCACGCAGCCCCCCCTAGCACCCAGCACCCCCAGCACCCAGCCCCCCCAGCACCCAGCCCCCCCCAGCACCCAGCCCCCCCCCCAGCACCCAGCCCCCCCCCCGGCACCCAGCCCCCCCCCGGCACCCAGCCCCCCCCCGGCACCCAGCCCCCCCCCGGCACCCAGCCCCCCCCCCCGGCACCCAGCCCCCCCCCGGCACCCAGCCCCCCCCGGCACCCAGCCCCCCCCGGCACCCAGCCCCCCCCGGCACCCAGCCCCCCCCCGGCACCCAGCCCCCCCCGGCACCCAGCCCCCCCCAGCACCCAGCCCCCCCCCTGCCCCCAGCCCCCCCCAGCCCCCAGCCCCCCCCAGCCCCTCCCCCCCAGCCCCCCCCAGCACCCAGCCCCCCCCAGCACCCAGCCCCCCCAGCACCCAGCCCCCCACAGCACCCAGCCCCCCCAGCACCCAGCCCCCCCAGCACCCAGCCCCCCCAGCACCCAGCCCCCCCAGCACCCAGCCCCCCCAGCACCCAGCCCCCCCAGCACCCAGCCCCCCCAGCACCCAGTCCCCCCAGCACCCAGCCCCCCCCAGCACCCAGCCCCCCCAGCACCCAGACCCCCAGCACCCAGCCCCCCAGCACCCAGCCCCCCAGCACCCAGCCCCCCCCCAGCACTCCCCCAGCCCCCCCCAGCACTCCCCCAGCCCCCCCCCAGCACCCAGCCCCACCAGCACCCAGCCCCCGCCCCCCTAGCAACCCAGCCCCCCCCCGCAACCCAGCCCCCCCCCCTGCAACCCAGCCCCCCCCACAACCCAGCCACCCCCCCAGCAACCGTGCCCCCCCCGCAACCCAGCGCCCCCCCCGCATCCCAGCCCCCCCCCGCAACCCAGCCCCCCCCGTAACCCAGCCCCCCCCCCGTAACCCAGCCCCCCACCAGCAACCCAGCCCCCCCCAGCACCCAGCCCCCCCCAGCACCCAGCCCCCCCAGCACCCAGCCCCCCCCAGCACCCAGCCCCCCCCAGCACCCAGCCCCCCCCAGCACCCAGCCCCCCCCAGCACCCAGCCCCCCCCAGTACCTAGCCCCCCCAGCACCCAGCCCCCCCCAGCACCCAGCCCCCCCCAGCACCCAGCCGCCCCCCAGCACCCCCCCCGCACACCACCGCCAGCACCCCCGCACCCAGCCCCCCCGCAGCACCCAGCCCCCCCGCAGCACCCAGCCCCCCCGCAGCACCCAGCCCCCCCGCAGCACCCAGCCCCCCCGCAGCACCCAGCCCCCCCGCAGCACCCAGTCTCCCACCAGCACCCAGCCCCAACCAGCACCCAGCCCCCCCAGCACCCAGCCCCCCCCAGCACCCAGCCCCCCCAGCACCCAGCCCCCCCAGCACCCAGTCCCCCCCAGCACCCAGTCCCCCCCAGCACCCAGCCCCCCCCAGCACCCAGCCCCCCCCAGCACCCAGCCCCCCCAGCACCCAGCCCCCCCCAGCACCCAGCCCCCCCAGCACCCAGCACCCCACAGCACCCAGCTCCCCCCAACGCCCCCCCCAGCACCCAGCCCCCCCCAGCCCCAGCACCCAGCCCCCCCAGCACCCAGCCCCCCCACCACCCAGCGCCCCCAGCACCCAGCCCCACTGCACCCAGCTCCCCCCCTGCACCCAGCACCCAGCCCCCCCAGCACCCAGCCCCCCCCAGCACCCAGCCCCCCCCAGCGCCGAGCCGCCCCCCCAGCACCCAACCCAGCACCCCCCCCCGCACACCCCCCCAGCACCCCCGCACCCAGCCCCCCCAGCACCCAGCCCCCCCCAGCACCCAGCCCCCCCCAGCACCCAGCCCCCCACCAGCACCCAGCCCCCCCCAGCACCCAGCCCCCCCCAGCACCCAGCCCCCCCCAACCCCCCCAGCACCCAGCACCCCCAGCACCCAGCACCCCCAGCACCCAGCACCCCCAGCACCCAGCGCCCCCCAGCACCCAGCGCCCCCCAGCACCCAGCCCCCCCAGCACCCAGCCCCCCCAGCACCCAGCCCCCCCAGCACCCAGCCCCCCCTAGCACCCAGCCCCCCCTAGCACCCAGCACCCCCCCAGCACCCAGCCCCCCCCAGCACCCAGCCCCCCCAGCACCCAGCCCCCCCAGCACCCAGACCCCCCCAGCACCGAGCCCCCCTCCAGCACTCAGCACCCAGCCCCCCAGCACCCAGCCCCCCCCAGCACCCAGCCCCCCCAGCACCCAGCCCCCCCAGCACCCAGCCCCCCCCAGCACCCAGCCCCCCAGCACCCAGGCCCCCCCTACCCCCCCCAGCACCCAGCCCCCCAGCACCCAGCCCCCCCAACCCCCCCCAGCACCCAGCCCCCCCCAGCACCCCCCCAGCACCCAGCCCCCCCCAGCACCCAGCCCCAGCACCCAGCCCCCCCAGCACCCAGCCCCCCCAGCACCCAGCCCCCCCACCACCCAGCCCCCCCAGCACCCAGCCCCCCCAGCACCCAGTCCCCCCCGAGCACCCCCCCCAGCACCCAGCCTCCCAGCACACAGCCCCCCCAGCACCCAGCCCCCCCAGCACCCAGCCCCCCCAGCACCCAGCCCCCTCAGCACCCAGCCCCCCCAGCACCCAGCCCCCCCAGCACCCAGCCCCCCCAGCACCCAGCCCCCCCAGCACCCAGCCCCCCCAGCACCCAGCCCCCCCAGCACACTGCCCCCCCAGCACCCCCCCAGCACCCAGCACCCCCCCAGCACCCAGCGCCCCCCCCAGCACCCCACCCCCCAGCACCCCATCCCCCACACCCCACCCCCCAGCACCCCAGCACCCCACCCCCCAGCACCCCACCCCCCAGCACCCCACCCCCCAGCACCCCACCCCCCAGCACCCCACCCCGCAGCACCCCACCCCCCAGCACCCCAGCACCCAGCCCCCCAGCTCCCAGCCCTCCCAGCACCCAGCCTCCCCAGCACCCAGCCCCCCCCCAGCACCCAGCCCCCCCCCAGCACCCAGCCCCCCCAGCACCCAGCCCCCCCAGCACCCAGCCCCCCCCAGCACCCAGCCCCCTCCAACACCCAGCCCCCCCAGCACCCAGCCCCCCCAGCACCCAGCCCTCCCCAGCACCCAGCCCCAGCATCCAGCCCCCCAGCACCCCCTCCCCCAGCACCCAGCCCCCCGAGCACCCACCCACCCCAGCACCCAGCCCCCCCCAGCACCCAGCCCCCCCCAGCACCCAGCCCCCCCCAGCACCCAGCCCCCCCCCAGCACCCAGCCCCCCCCCCAGCACCCAGCCCCCCCAGCACCCAGCCCCCCCAGCACCCAGCCCCCCCAGCACCCAGCCCCCCCAGCACCCAGCCCCCCCAGCACCCAGCCCCCCCAGCACCCAGCCCCCCCAGCACCCAGCCCCCCCCAGCCCCCGCAGCCCCCATCCCCCCCACAGCACCCAGCGCCCCCCAAGCACCCAGCCCCCCCCAAGCACCCAGCCCCCCCAGCACCCAGCCCCCCCCAGCACCCAGCCAGCCCCCCCCCCAGCCACCCCCAGCATCCAGCCCCCCCCCCAGCGCCCAGCCCCCCCCAGCACCCAGCCCCCCCTTCCACAGCCCCCCCGAGCACCCAGCCCCCCCCAGCACCCAGCCCCCCCCAGCACCCAGCCACCCCCCCAGCCCCCCCCAGCACCCAGCCCCCCCCAGCACCCAGCCCCCCCCAGCCCCCGCCAGCACCCAGCCCCCCCCAGCACCCAGCCCCCCCCAGCACCCAGCCCCCCCAGCACCCAGCCCCCCCCAGCACCCAGCCCCCCCCAGCACCCAGCCCCCCCCAGCACCCAGCCCCCCCCAGCACCCAGCCCCCCCAGCACCCAGCCCCCCCCAGCCCCTCCCCCCAGCCCCTCCCCCCAGCCCCTCCCCCCCAGCAGCCAGCCCCCCCCAGCAGCCAGCCCCCCCCAGCAGCCAGCCCCCCCCAGCAGCCAGCCCCCCCAGCAGCCAGCCCCCCCCAGCACCCAGCCCCCCCCAGCACCCAGCCCCCCCCAGCACCCAGCCCCCCCCAGCACCCAGCCCCCCCCAGCACCCAGCCGCCCCAGCACCCAGCCGCCCCAGCACCCAGCCGCCCCAGCACCCAGCCCCCCCAGCACCCAGCCCCCCAGCACCCAGCCCCCCAGCACCCAGCCCCCCCAGCACCCAGCCCCACCAGCACCCAGTCCCCCCCAGCACCCAGTTCCCCCCAGCACCCAGCCCCCCCAGCACCCAGCCCCCCCAGCACCCAGCCCCCCCCAGCACCCAGCCCCCCCAGCACCCAGCCCCCCCAGCACCCAGCCCCCCCAGCACCCAGCCCCCCAGCACCCAGCCCCCCCAGCACTCCCCCAGCCCCCCCCAGCACACCCCCAGCCCCCCCAGCACTCCCCCAGCCCCCCCAGCACTCCCCCAGCCCCCCACCAGCACCCAGCCCCCCCAGCACCCAGCCTCCGCCCCCCTAGCAACCCAGCCACCCCCCGCAACCCAGCCCCCCCCCCGCAACCCAGCCACCCCCCCAGCAACCGTGCCCCCCCCGCATCCCAGCGCCCCCCCGCATCCCAGCGCCCCCCGCATCCCAGCGCCCCCCGCATCCCAGCGCCCCCCCGCATCCCAGCGCCCCCCCGCATCCCAGCGCCCCCCCGCATCCCAGCGCCCCCCCGCATCCCAGCGCCCCCCCCGCATCCCAGCGCCCCCCCGCATCCCAGCGCCCCCCCCGCATCCCAGCGCCCCCCCGCATCCCAGCGCCCCCCCGCATCCCAGCGCCCCCCCGCATCCCAGCGCCCCCCCGCATCCCAGCGACCCCCGCATCCCAGCGCCCCCCCGCATCCCAGCGCCCCCCCGCATCCCAGCCCCCCCCCCCCCGCAACCCAGTCCCCCCCCCCGTAACCCAGCCCCCCCCCGTAACCCAGCCCCCCCCCGTAACCCAGCCCCCCCCCGTAACCCAGCCCCCCCCCGTAACCCAGCCCGCCCCAGCACCCAGCCCCCCCCAGCACCCAGCCGCCCCCCCAGCACCCCCCCCTGCACCCCCCCAGCACACCCCCCCAGCACCCCCGCACCCAGCCCCCCCCAGCACCCAGCCCCCCCACCAGCACCCAGCCCCCCACCAGCACCCAGCCCCCCACCAGCACCCAGCCCCCCCAGCACCCAGCCCCCCCAGCACCCAGCCCCCCCAGCACCCAGCCCCCCCCAGCACCCAGCCCCCCCCAGCCCCCCCAGCACCCAGCCCCCCCCAGCACCCAGCCCCCCCCAGCACCCAGCCCCCCCCAGCACCGAGCCCCTCCCAGCACCCAGCCCCCCCCCCAGCACCCAGCCCCCCCCAGCACCCAGCCCCCCCCCAGCACCCAGCCCCCCCCCAGCACCCAGCCCCCCCCAGCACCCAGCCCCCCCCCAGCACCCAGCCCACCCCCAGCACCCAGCCCCCCCAGCACCCAGCCCCCCCCAGCACCCAGCCAGCCCCCCCCAGCGCCCAGCCCCCCCCCCAGCGCCCAGCCCCCCCCCCAGCGCCCAGCCCCCCCCAGCGCCCAGCCCCCCCCAGCACCCAGCCCCCCCTTCCACAGCCCCCCCAACACCCAGCCCCCCCAGCACCCAGCCCCCCCCCAGCACCCAGCCCCCCCCCCCCAGCCCCCAGCCCCCCCAGCACCCAGCCCCCCCAGCACCCAGCCCCCCTCCAGCACCCCCCTAGCACGCAGCCCCCCCTAGCACCCAACCCCCCCCAGCACGCAGCCCCCCCAGCGCCCAGCCCCCCCCAGCACCCAGCCCCCCCTTCCACAGCCCCCCCAACACCCAGCCCCCCCAGCACCCAGCCCCCCCCCCAGCCCCCAGCCCCCCCCAGCACCCAGCCCCCCCAGCACCCAGCCCCCCTCCAGCACCCCCCTAGCACGCAGCCCCCCTAGCACCGAGCCCCCCCAGCACGCAGCCCCCCCAGCACCCAGCCCCCCCCAGCACCCAGCCCCCCCCCCCAGCACCCAGCCCCCCCCCCGGCACCCAGCCCCCCCCCGGCACCCAGCCCCCCCCGGCACCCAGCCCCCCCCCCGGCACCCAGCCCCCCCCCGGCACCCAGCCCCCCCCCCGGCACCCAGCCCCCCCCCGGCACCCAGCCCCCCCCCGGCACCCAGCCCCCCCCCGGCACCCAGCCCCCCCCGGCACCCAGCCCCCCCGGCACCCAGCCCCCCCCGGCACCCAGCCCCCCCCCAGCCCCCCCCAGCACCCAGCCCCCCCCCCAGCACCCAGACCCCCCCAGCACCCAGACCCCACCCAGCACCCAGACCCCCCCAGCCCCCCCAGCACCCAGCCCCCCCAGCACCCAGCCCCCCCAGCACCCAGCCCCCCCAGCACCCAGCCCCCCCAGCACCCAGCCCCCCCAGCACCCAGCCCCCCCAGTACCCAGCCCCCCCCCAGCCCCTCCCCCCCAGCCCCTCCCCCCCAGCCCCTCCCCCCAGCCCCTCCCCCCCCAGCACCCAGCCCCCCCCGGCACCCAGCCCCCCCCGGCACCCAGCCCCCCCCGGCACCCAGCCCCCCCCGGCACCCAGCCCCCCCCAGCCCCCGCCAGCACCCAGCCCCCCCCCCAGCACCCAGACCCCCCCAGCACCCAGACCCCACCCAGCACCCAGACCCCCCCAGCCCCCCCAGCACCCAGCCCCCCCAGCACCCAGCCCCCCCAGCACCCAGCCCCCCCAGCACCCAGCCCCCCCAGCACCCAGCCCCCCCAGCACCCAGCCCCCCCAGCACCCAGCCCCCCCAGCCCCTCCCCCCCAGCCCCTCCCCCCAGCCCCTCCCCCCCAGCACCCAGCCCCCCCCAGCAGCCAGCCCCCCCCAGCAGCCAGCCCCCCACAGCACCCAGCCCCCCCCAGCACCCAGCCCCCCCCAGCACCCAGCCCCCCCCAGCACCCAGCCGCCCCAGCACCCAGCCGCCCCAACACCCAGCCGCCCCAGCACCCAGCCCCCCCAGCACCCAGCCCCCCCAGCACCCAGCCCCCCAGCACCCAGCCCCCCCAGCACCCAGCCCCCCCAGCACCCAGTCCCCCCCAGCACCCAGTTCCCCCCCAGCACCCAGTTCCCCCCCAGCACCCAGCCCCCCCAGCACCCAGCCCCCCCAGCACCCAGCCCCCCCAGCACCCAGCCCCCCCAGCACCCAGCCCCCCAGCACCCAGCCCCCCCAGCACTCCCCCAGCCCCCCCAGCACACCCCCACCACTCCCCCAGCCCCCCCCAGCACTCCCCCAGCCCCCCACCAGCACCCAGCCCCCCCAGCACCCAGCCTCCGCCCCCCTAGCAACCCAGCCACCCCCCGCAACCCAGCCCCCCCCGCAACCCAGCCACCCCCCCAGCAACCGTGCCCCCCCGCATCCCAGCGCCCCCCCGCATCCCAGCGCCCCCCGCATCCCAGCGCCCCCCGCATCCCAGCGCCCCCCGCATCCCAGCGCCCCCCCGCATCCCAGCGCCCCCCCGCATCCCAGCGCCCCCCCGCATCCCAGCGCCCCCCCGCATCCCAGCGCCCCCCCGCATCCCAGCGCCCCCCCGCATCCCAGCGCCCCCCCGCATCCCAGCGCCCCCCCGCATCCCAGCGCCCCCCCGCATCCCAGCGACCCCCGCATCCCAGCGACCCCCGCATCCCAGCGCCCCCCCGCATCCCAGCGCCCCCCCGCATCCCAGCCCCCCCCCCCGCAACCCAGTCCCCCCCCCCCGTAACCCAGCGCCCCCCGTAACCCAGCCCCCCCCCGTAACCCAGCCCGCCCCAGCACCCAGCCCCCCCCAGCACCCAGCCGCCCCCCCAGCACCCCCCCCGCACCCCCCCAGCACACCCCCCCAGCACCCCCGCACCCAGCCCCCCCCAGCACCCAGCCCCCCCCCAGCACCCAGCCCCCCCGCAGCACCCAGCCCCCCACCAGCACCCAGCCCCCCCAGCACCCAGCCCCCCCAGCACCCAGCCCCCCCAGCACCCAGCCCCCCCAGCACCCAGCCCCCCCCAACACCCAGCCCCCCCCAACACCCAGCCCCCCCCAGCACCCAGCCCCCCCAGCACCCAGCCCCCCCAGCACCCAGCCCCCCCAGCACCCAGCCCCCCCCCCAGCACCCAGCCCCCCCCAGCATCGAGCCCCCCCCAGCACCCAGGCCCCCCAGCACCCAGCCCCCCCAGCACCCAGCCCCCCCCAGCACCCAGCCCCCCCCAGCACCCAGCCCCCCCCCAGCACCCAGCCCCCCCCAGCACCCAGCCCCCCCAGCACCCAGCCCCCCCCCAGCACCCAGCCCCCCCCCAGCACCCAGCCCCCCCCAGCACCCAGCCCCCCCCCCAGCACCCAGCCCCCCCCCAGCACCCAGCCCCCCCAGCACCCAGCCCCCCCAGCACCCAGCCCCCCCCCAGCACCCAGCCCCCCCCCAGCACCCAGCCCCCCCCCCAGCACCCAGCCCCCCCAGCACCCAGCCCCCCCCAGCACCCAGCCAGCCCCCCCCAGCGCCCAGCCCCCCCCCAGCGCCCAGCCCCCCCCAGCACCCAGCCCCCCCTTCCACAGCCCCCCCAACACCCAGCCCCCCCCAGCACCCAGCCCCCCCCAGCACCCAGCCCCCCCCCAGCCCCCAGCCCCCCCCAGCACCCAGCACCCCCAGCACCCAGCCCCCCTCCAGCACCCCCCTAGCACGCAGCCCCCCCTAGCACCCAGCCCCCCCAGCACGCAGCCCCCCCCAGCACCCAGCCCCCCCCAGCACCCAGCCCCCCCCCCAGCACCCAGCCCCCCCCAGCACCCAGCCCCCCCAGCACCCAGCCCCCCCCCCAGCACCCAGCCCCCCCCCAGCACCCAGCCCCCCCAGCACCCAGCCCCCCCCAGCACCCAGCCAGCCCCCCCCCCAGCGCCCAGCCCCCCCCCAGCGCCCAGCCCCCCCCCAGCGCCCAGCCCCCCCCAGCACCCAGCCCCCCCTTCCACAGCCCCCCCAACACCCAGCCCCCCCCAGCACCCAGCCCCCCCCAGCACCCAGCCCCCCCCAGCACCCAGCCCCCCCCCAGCCCCCCCCAGCACCCAGCACCCCAGCACCCAGCCCCCCTCCAGCACCCCCCTAGCACGCAGCCCCCCCTAGCACCCAGCCCCCCCCAGCACGCAGCCCCCCCAGCGCCCAGCCCCCCCCAGCACCCAGCCCCCCCTTCCACAGCCCCCCCAACACCCAGCCCCCCCAGCCCCCAGCCCCCCCCCAGCCCCCAGCCCCCCCCAGCACCCAGCCCCCCCAGCACCCAGCCCCCCCTTCCACAGCCCCCCCAACACCCAGCCCCCCCAGCCCCCAGCCCCCCCCAGCACCCAGCCCCCCCAGCACCCAGCCCCCCCAGCACCCAGCCCCCCCAGCACCCAGCCCCCCCAGCACCCAGCCCCCCCAGCACCCAGCCCCCCCAGCACCCAGCCCCCCAGCACCCAGCCCCCCCCCAGCACTCCCCCAGCCCCCCCCAGCACTCCCCCAGCCCCCCCCCAGCACCCAGCCCCCCCAGCACCCAGCCCCCGCCCCCCTAGCAACCCAGCCCCCCCCCGCAACCCAGCCCCCCCCCGCAACCCAGCCCCCCCCGCAACCCAGCCACCCCCCAGCAACCGTGCCCCCCCCGCATCCCAGCACCCCCCCCCGCATCCCAGCCCCCCCCGCAACCCAGCCCCCCCCCGTAACCCAGCCGCCCACCAGCAACCCAGCCCCCCCCAGCACCCAGCCCCCCCCAGCACCCAGCCCCCCCAGCACCCAGCCCCCCCCAGCACCGAGCCCCCCCCAGCACCCAGCCCCCCCCAGCACCCAGCCCCCCCAGCACCCAGCCCCCCCCAGCACCCAGCCCCCCCCCAGCACCCAGCCCCCCCAGCACCCAGCCCCCCCCCAGCACCCAGCCCCCCCCCAGCACCCAGCCCCCCCCCCAGCACCCAGCCCCCCCCCAGCACCCAGCCCCCCCAGCACCCAGCCCCCCCCAGCACCCAGCCAGCCCCCCCCCCAGCGCCCAGCCCCCCCCCAGCGCCCAGCCCCCCCCAGCACCCAGCCCCCCCCAGCACCCAGCCCCCCCCAGCACCCAGCCCCCCCTTCCACAGCCCCCCCAACACCCAGCCCCCCCCAGCACCCAGCCCCCCCCAGCACCCAGCCCCCCCCCAGCCCCCAGCCCCCCCCAGCACCCAGCACCCCCAGCACCCAGCCCCCCTCCAGCACCCCCCTAGCACGCAGCCCCCCCTAGCACCCAGCCCCCCCCAGCACGCAGCCCCCCCCAGCGCCCAGCCCCCCCAGCACCCAGCCCCCCCTTCCACAGCCCCCCCAACTCCCAGCCCCCCCAGCCCCCAGCCCCCAGCCCCCCCCAGCACCCAGCCCCCCCAGCACCCAGCCCCCCTCCAGCACCCCCCTAGCACGCAGCCCCCCCTAGCACCCAGCCCCCCCCCAGCACGCAGCCCCCCCAGCACCCAGCCCCCCCCCCGGCACCCAGCCCCCCCCCGGCACCCAGCCCCCCCCGGCACCCAGCCCCCCCCCCGGCACCCAGCCCCCCCCGGCACCCAGCCCACCCCCCGGCACCCAGCCCCCCCCCGGCACCCAGCCCCCCCCCCGGCACCCAGCCCCCCCCCGGCACCCAGCCCCCCCCGGCACCCAGCCCCCCCCGGCACCCAGGCCCCCCCGGCACCCAGCCCCCCTGGCACCCAGCCCCCCCCGGCACCCAGCCCCCCCGGCACCCAGCCCCCCCCGGCACCCAGCCCCCCCGGCACACAGCCCCCCCCGGCACCCAGCCCCCCCCGGCACCCAGCCCCCCCCAGCCCCCGCCAGCACCCAGCCCCCCCCCCAGCACCCAGACCCCCCCAGCACCCAGACCACACCCAGCACCCAGACCACACCCAGCACCCAGACCCACCCAGCCCCCCCAGCACCCAGCCCCCCCAGCACCCAGCCCCCCCAGCACCCAGCCCCCCCAGCACCCAGCCCCCCCAGCACCCAGCCCCCCCAGCATCCAGCCCCCCCAGCACGCAGCCCCCCCAGCACCCAGTCCCCCCCAGCACCCAGCCCCCCCCAGCACCCAGCCCCCCCAGCACCCAGCCCCCCCAGCACCCAGCCCCCCAGCACCCAGCCCCCCCCCAGCACTCCCCCAGCACTCCCCCAGCCCCCCCCAGCACTCCCCCAGCCCCCCCCCCCAGCACCCAGCCCCCCCAGCACCCAGCCCCCGCCCCCCTAGCAACCCAGCCCCCCCCCGCAACCCAGCCCCCCCCCCGCAACCCAGCCCCCCCCGCAACCCAGCCACCCCCCCAGCAACCGTGCCCCCCCCGCATCCCAGCACCCCCCCCGCATCCCAGCCCCCCCCCGCAACCCAGCCCCCCCCCGTAACCCAGCCCCCCCCGTAACCCAGCCGCCCACCAGCAACCCAGCCCCCCCCAGCACCCAGCCCCCCCCAGCACCCAGCCCCCCCAGCACCCAGCCCCCCCCAGCACCCAGCCCCCCCCAGCACCCAGCCCCCCCAGCACCCAGCCGCCCCCCCCCAGCACCCCCCCCGCACACCACCGCCAGCACCCCCGCACCCAGCCCCCCCGCAGCACCCAGCCCCCCCGCAGCACCCAGCCCCCCCGCAGCACCCAGTCCCCCACCAGCACCCAGCCCCCACCAGCACCCAGCCCCCCCAGCACCCAGCCCCCCCAGCACCCAGCCCCCCCAGCACCCAGCCCCCCCCAGCACCCAGCCCCCCCCAGCACCCAGCCCCCCCAGCACCCAGCCCCCCCCAGCACCCAGCCCCCCCCAGCACCCAGCCCCCCCCAGCACCCAGCCCCCCAGCACCCAGCCCCCCCAGCACCCAGCCCCCCCCAGCACCCAGCCCCCCCAGCACCCAGCACCCCCCAGCACCCAGCTCCCCCCAACGCCCCCCCCAGCACCCAGCCCCCCCCAGCCCCAGCACCCAGCCCCCCCAGCACCCAGCCCCCCCACCACCCAGCGCCCCCAGCACCCAGCCCCACTGCACCCAGCTCCCCCCCTGCACCCAGCACCCAGCCCCCCCAGCACCCAGCCCCCCCCAGCACCCCCCAGCACCCAGCACCCCCCAGCGCCCAGCCGCCCCCCCAGCACCCAAGCCAGCACCCCCCCCGCACACCCCCCAACACCCCCGCACCCAGCCCCCCCAGCACCCAGCCCCCCCAGCCCCAGCCCCCCACCAGCACCCAGCCCCCCACCAGCACCCAGCCCCCCACCAGCACCCAGCCCCCCCCAGCACCCAGCCACCCCCAACCCCCCCAGCACCCCCAGCACCCAGCCCCCCCAGCACCCAGCACCCGCAGCACCCGCAGCACCCAGCCCCCCCAGCACCCAGCCCCCCCCAGCACCCAGCCCCCCAGCACCCAGCCCCCCCTAGCACCCAGCACCCCCCCAGCACCCAGTCCCCCCCAGCACCCAGCCCCCCCAGCACCCAGCCCCCCCAGCACCCAGCCCCCCCCCAGCACCCAGCCCCCCTCCAGCACTCAGCACCCAGCCCCCCAGCACCCAGCCCCCCCAGCACCCAGCCCCCCCAGCACCCAGCCCCCCCCAGCACCCAGCCCCAGCACCCAGCCCCCCAGCACCCAGGCCCCCCCAACCCCCCCCGGCACTCAGCCCCCCCAGCACCCAGCCCCCTCCAACACCCCCCAGCACCCAGCACCCCCCCAGCACCCAGCCCCCCCAGCACCCAGCCCCCCCACCACCCAGCCCCCCCACCACCCAGCCCCCCCACCACCCAGCCCCCCCAGCACCCAGTCCCCCCCCAGCACCCCCCCCAGCACCCAGCCCCCCCAGCACCCAGCCCCCCCAGCACCCAGCCCCCCCAGCACCCAGCCCCCCCAGCACCCAGCCCCCCCAGCACCCAGCCCCCCCAGCACCCAGCGCCCCCAGCACCCAGCGCCCCCAGCACCCAGCCCCCCCAGCACCCAGCCCCCCCAGCACCCAGCCCCCCCAGCACCCAGCTCCCCCAGCACCCAGCCCCCCAGCACCCAGCCCCCCCAGCACCCAGCCCCCCCAGCACCCAGCCCCCCCAGCACACTGCCCCCCCAGCACACTGCCCCCCCAGCACCCCCCCAGCACCCAGCACACCCCCAGCACCCAGCCCCCCCCCCCAGCACCCAGCCCCCCCCCCAGCACCCAGCCCCCCCCCCAGCACCCAGCCCCCCCCCCCCAGCACCCAGCCCCCCCCCCCAGCACCCAGCCCCCCCCCAGCACCCCACCCCCCAGCACCCCACCCCCCAGCACCCCACCCCCCAGCACCCCACCCCCCAGCACCCCACCCCCCAGCACCCCACCCCCCAGCACCCCACCCCCCAGCACCCCACCCCCCAGCACCCCACCCCCCAGCACCCCACCCCCCAGCACCCCACCCCCCAGCACCCCACCCCCCAGCACCCCACCCCCCAGCACCCCACCCCCCAGCACCCCACCCCCCAGCACCCCACCCCCCAGCACCCCAACCCCCAGCACCCCACCCCCCAGCACCCAGCCCCCCCAGCTCCCAGCCCTCCCCAGCACCCAGCCTCCCAGCACCCAGCCCCCCCCCAGCACCCAGCCCCCCCAGCACCCAGCCCCCCCAGCACCCAGCCCCCCCAGCACCCAGCCCCCCCCAGCACCCAGCCCCCCCCAGCACCCAGCCCCCTCCAACACCCAGCCCCCCCAGCACCCAGCCCCCCCCAGCACCCAGCCCTCCCCAGCACCCAGCCCCCCCAGCCCCAGCATCCAGCCCCCCCAGCACCCCCTCCCCCAGCACCCCCTCCCCCAGCACCCAGCCCCCCGAGCAACCAGCCACCCCAGCACCCAGCCCCCCCCAGCACCCAGCCCCCCCCCAGCACCCAGCCCCCCCCCAGCACCCAGCCCCCCCCAGCACCCAGCCCCCCCCAGCACCCAGCCCCCCCCAGCACCCAGCCCCCCCAGCACCCAGCCCCCCCAGCACCCAGCCCCCCCAGCACCCAGCCCCCCCAGCATCCAGCCCCCCCAGCACGCAGCCCCCCCAGCACGCAGCCCCCCCAGCACGCAGCCCCCCCAGCACCCAGTCCCCCCCAGCACCCAGCCCCCCCCAGCACCCAGCCCCCCCAGCACCCAGCCCCCCCAGCACCCAGCCCCCCCAGCACCCAGCCCCCCAGCACCCAGCCCCCCCCCAGCACTCCCCCAGCACTCCCCCAGCACTCCCCCAGCCCCCCCCAGCACTCCCCCAGCCCCCCCCCCCAGCACCCAGCCCCCCCAGCACCCAGCCCCCGCCCCCCTAGCAACCCAGCCCCCCCCCGCAACCCAGCCCCCCCCCCGCAACCCAGCCCCCCCCGCAACCCAGCCACCCCCCCAGCAACCGTGCCCCCCCCGCATCCCAGCACCCCCCCCGCATCCCAGCCCCCCCCCGCAACCCAGCCCCCCCCCGTAACCCAGCCCCCCCCGTAACCCAGCCGCCCACCAGCAACCCAGCCCCCCCCAGCACCCAGCCCCCCCCAGCACCCAGCCCCCCCAGCACCCAGCCCCCCCCAGCACCCAGCCCCCCCCAGCACCCAGCCCCCCCAGCACCCAGCCGCCCCCCCCCAGCACCCCCCCCGCACACCACCGCCAGCACCCCCGCACCCAGCCCCCCCGCAGCACCCAGCCCCCCCGCAGCACCCAGCCCCCCCGCAGCACCCAGTCCCCCACCAGCACCCAGCCCCCACCAGCACCCAGCCCCCCCAGCACCCAGCCCCCCCAGCACCCAGCCCCCCCAGCACCCAGCCCCCCCCAGCACCCAGCCCCCCCCAGCACCCAGCCCCCCCAGCACCCAGCCCCCCCCAGCACCCAGCCCCCCCCAGCACCCAGCCCCCCCCAGCACCCAGCCCCCCAGCACCCAGCCCCCCCAGCACCCAGCCCCCCCCAGCACCCAGCCCCCCCAGCACCCAGCACCCCCCAGCACCCAGCTCCCCCCAACGCCCCCCCCAGCACCCAGCCCCCCCCAGCCCCAGCACCCAGCCCCCCCAGCACCCAGCCCCCCCACCACCCAGCGCCCCCAGCACCCAGCCCCACTGCACCCAGCTCCCCCCCTGCACCCAGCACCCAGCCCCCCCAGCACCCAGCCCCCCCCAGCACCCCCCAGCACCCAGCACCCCCCAGCGCCCAGCCGCCCCCCCAGCACCCAAGCCAGCACCCCCCCCGCACACCCCCCAACACCCCCGCACCCAGCCCCCCCAGCACCCAGCCCCCCCAGCCCCAGCCCCCCACCAGCACCCAGCCCCCCACCAGCACCCAGCCCCCCACCAGCACCCAGCCCCCCCCAGCACCCAGCCACCCCCAACCCCCCCAGCACCCCCAGCACCCAGCCCCCCCAGCACCCAGCACCCGCAGCACCCGCAGCACCCAGCCCCCCCAGCACCCAGCCCCCCCCAGCACCCAGCCCCCCAGCACCCAGCCCCCCCTAGCACCCAGCACCCCCCCAGCACCCAGCCCCCCCCGCAACCCAGCCACCCCCCCAGCAACCGTGCCCCCCCCGCATCCCAGCACCCCCCCCCGCATCCCAGCCCCCCCCGCAACCCAGCCCCCCCCCGTAACCCAGCCGCCCACCAGCAACCCAGCCCCCCCCAGCACCCAGCCCCCCCCAGCACCCAGCCCCCCCAGCACCCAGCCCCCCCCAGCACCGAGCCCCCCCCAGCACCCAGCCCCCCCCAGCACCCAGCCCCCCCAGCACCCAGCCCCCCCCAGCACCCAGCCCCCCCCCAGCACCCAGCCCCCCCAGCACCCAGCCCCCCCCCAGCACCCAGCCCCCCCCCAGCACCCAGCCCCCCCCCCAGCACCCAGCCCCCCCCCAGCACCCAGCCCCCCCAGCACCCAGCCCCCCCCAGCACCCAGCCAGCCCCCCCCCCAGCGCCCAGCCCCCCCCCAGCGCCCAGCCCCCCCCAGCACCCAGCCCCCCCCAGCACCCAGCCCCCCCCAGCACCCAGCCCCCCCTTCCACAGCCCCCCCAACACCCAGCCCCCCCCAGCACCCAGCCCCCCCCAGCACCCAGCCCCCCCCCAGCCCCCAGCCCCCCCCAGCACCCAGCACCCCCAGCACCCAGCCCCCCTCCAGCACCCCCCTAGCACGCAGCCCCCCCTAGCACCCAGCCCCCCCCAGCACGCAGCCCCCCCCAGCGCCCAGCCCCCCCAGCACCCAGCCCCCCCTTCCACAGCCCCCCCAACTCCCAGCCCCCCCAGCCCCCAGCCCCCAGCCCCCCCCAGCACCCAGCCCCCCCAGCACCCAGCCCCCCTCCAGCACCCCCCTAGCACGCAGCCCCCCCTAGCACCCAGCCCCCCCCCAGCACGCAGCCCCCCCAGCACCCAGCCCCCCCCCCGGCACCCAGCCCCCCCCCGGCACCCAGCCCCCCCCGGCACCCAGCCCCCCCCCCGGCACCCAGCCCCCCCCGGCACCCAGCCCACCCCCCGGCACCCAGCCCCCCCCCGGCACCCAGCCCCCCCCCCGGCACCCAGCCCCCCCCCGGCACCCAGCCCCCCCCGGCACCCAGCCCCCCCCGGCACCCAGGCCCCCCCGGCACCCAGCCCCCCTGGCACCCAGCCCCCCCCGGCACCCAGCCCCCCCGGCACCCAGCCCCCCCCGGCACCCAGCCCCCCCGGCACACAGCCCCCCCCGGCACCCAGCCCCCCCCGGCACCCAGCCCCCCCCAGCCCCCGCCAGCACCCAGCCCCCCCCCCAGCACCCAGACCCCCCCAGCACCCAGACCACACCCAGCACCCAGACCACACCCAGCACCCAGACCCACCCAGCCCCCCCAGCACCCAGCCCCCCCAGCACCCAGCCCCCCCAGCACCCAGCCCCCCAGCACCCAGCCCCCCCAGCACCCAGCCCCCCCAGCATCCAGCCCCCCCAGCACGCAGCCCCCCCAGCACCCAGTCCCCCCCAGCACCCAGCCCCCCCCAGCACCCAGCCCCCCCAGCACCCAGCCCCCCCAGCACCCAGCCCCCCAGCACCCAGCCCCCCCCCAGCACTCCCCCAGCACTCCCCCAGCCCCCCCCAGCACTCCCCCAGCCCCCCCCCCCAGCACCCAGCCCCCCCAGCACCCAGCCCCCGCCCCCCTAGCAACCCAGCCCCCCCCCGCAACCCAGCCCCCCCCCCGCAACCCAGCCCCCCCCGCAACCCAGCCACCCCCCCAGCAACCGTGCCCCCCCCGCATCCCAGCACCCCCCCCGCATCCCAGCCCCCCCCCGCAACCCAGCCCCCCCCCGTAACCCAGCCCCCCCCGTAACCCAGCCGCCCACCAGCAACCCAGCCCCCCCCAGCACCCAGCCCCCCCCAGCACCCAGCCCCCCCAGCACCCAGCCCCCCCCAGCACCCAGCCCCCCCCAGCACCCAGCCCCCCCAGCACCCAGCCGCCCCCCCCCAGCACCCCCCCCGCACACCACCGCCAGCACCCCCGCACCCAGCCCCCCCGCAGCACCCAGCCCCCCCGCAGCACCCAGCCCCCCCGCAGCACCCAGTCCCCCACCAGCACCCAGCCCCCACCAGCACCCAGCCCCCCCAGCACCCAGCCCCCCCAGCACCCAGCCCCCCCAGCACCCAGCCCCCCCCAGCACCCAGCCCCCCCCAGCACCCAGCCCCCCCAGCACCCAGCCCCCCCCAGCACCCAGCCCCCCCCAGCACCCAGCCCCCCCCAGCACCCAGCCCCCCAGCACCCAGCCCCCCCAGCACCCAGCCCCCCCCAGCACCCAGCCCCCCCAGCACCCAGCACCCCCCAGCACCCAGCTCCCCCCAACGCCCCCCCCAGCACCCAGCCCCCCCCAGCCCCAGCACCCAGCCCCCCCAGCACCCAGCCCCCCCACCACCCAGCGCCCCCAGCACCCAGCCCCACTGCACCCAGCTCCCCCCCTGCACCCAGCACCCAGCCCCCCCAGCACCCAGCCCCCCCCAGCACCCCCCAGCACCCAGCACCCCCCAGCGCCCAGCCGCCCCCCCAGCACCCAAGCCAGCACCCCCCCCGCACACCCCCCAACACCCCCGCACCCAGCCCCCCCAGCACCCAGCCCCCCCAGCCCCAGCCCCCCACCAGCACCCAGCCCCCCACCAGCACCCAGCCCCCCACCAGCACCCAGCCCCCCCCAGCACCCAGCCACCCCCAACCCCCCCAGCACCCCCAGCACCCAGCCCCCCCAGCACCCAGCACCCGCAGCACCCGCAGCACCCAGCCCCCCCAGCACCCAGCCCCCCCCAGCACCCAGCCCCCCAGCACCCAGCCCCCCCTAGCACCCAGCACCCCCCCAGCACCCAGTCCCCCCCAGCACCCAGCCCCCCCAGCACCCAGCCCCCCCAGCACCCAGCCCCCCCCCAGCACCCAGCCCCCCTCCAGCACTCAGCACCCAGCCCCCCAGCACCCAGCCCCCCCAGCACCCAGCCCCCCCAGCACCCAGCCCCCCCCAGCACCCAGCCCCAGCACCCAGCCCCCCAGCACCCAGGCCCCCCCAACCCCCCCCGGCACTCAGCCCCCCCAGCACCCAGCCCCCTCCAACACCCCCCAGCACCCAGCACCCCCCCAGCACCCAGCCCCCCCAGCACCCAGCCCCCCCACCACCCAGCCCCCCCACCACCCAGCCCCCCCACCACCCAGCCCCCCCAGCACCCAGTCCCCCCCCAGCACCCCCCCCAGCACCCAGCCCCCCCAGCACCCAGCCCCCCCAGCACCCAGCCCCCCCAGCACCCAGCCCCCCCAGCACCCAGCCCCCCCAGCACCCAGCCCCCCCAGCACCCAGCGCCCCCAGCACCCAGCGCCCCCAGCACCCAGCCCCCCCAGCACCCAGCCCCCCCAGCACCCAGCCCCCCCAGCACCCAGCTCCCCCAGCACCCAGCCCCCCAGCACCCAGCCCCCCCAGCACCCAGCCCCCCCAGCACCCAGCCCCCCCAGCACACTGCCCCCCCAGCACACTGCCCCCCCAGCACCCAGCACACCCCCAGCACCCAGCCCCCCCCCCCAGCACCCAGCCCCCCCCCCAGCACCCAGCCCCCCCCCAGCACCCAGCCCCCCCCCCCCAGCACCCAGCCCCCCCCCCAGCACCCAGCCCCCCCCCAGCACCCCACCCCCCAGCACCCCACCCCCCAGCACCCCACCCCCCAGCACCCCACCCCCCAGCACCCCACCCCCCAGCACCCCACCCCCCAGCACCCCACCCCCCAGCACCCCACCCCCCAGCACCCCACCCCCCAGCACCCCACCCCCCAGCACCCCACCCCCCAGCACCCCACCCCCCAGCACCCCACCCCCCAGCACCCCAACCCCCAGCACCCCACCCCCCAGCACCCAGCCCCCCCAGCTCCCAGCCCTCCCCAGCACCCAGCCTCCCAGCACCCAGCCCCCCCCCAGCACCCAGCCCCCCCAGCACCCAGCCCCCCCAGCACCCAGCCCCCCCAGCACCCAGCCCCCCCCAGCACCCAGCCCCCCCCAGCACCCAGCCCCCTCCAACACCCAGCCCCCCCAGCACCCAGCCCCCCCCAGCACCCAGCCCTCCCCAGCACCCAGCCCCCCCAGCCCCAGCATCCAGCCCCCCCAGCACCCCCTCCCCCAGCACCCCCTCCCCCAGCACCCAGCCCCCCGAGCAACCAGCCACCCCAGCACCCAGCCCCCCCCAGCACCCAGCCCCCCCCCAGCACCCAGCCCCCCCCCAGCACCCAGCCCCCCCCAGCACCCAGCCCCCCCCAGCACCCAGCCCCCCCCAGCACCCAGCCCCCCCAGCACCCAGCCCCCCCAGCACCCAGCCCCCCCAGCACCCAGCCCCCCCAGCACCCAGCCCCCCCAGCATCCAGCCCCCCCAGCACGCAGCCCCCCCAGCACGCAGCCCCCCCAGCACGCAGCCCCCCCAGCACCCAGTCCCCCCCAGCACCCAGCCCCCCCCAGCACCCAGCCCCCCCAGCACCCAGCCCCCCCAGCACCCAGCCCCCCCAGCACCCAGCCCCCCAGCACCCAGCCCCCCCCCAGCACTCCCCCAGCACTCCCCCAGCACTCCCCCAGCCCCCCCCAGCACTCCCCCAGCCCCCCCCCCCAGCACCCAGCCCCCCCAGCACCCAGCCCCCGCCCCCCTAGCAACCCAGCCCCCCCCCGCAACCCAGCCCCCCCCCCGCAACCCAGCCCCCCCCGCAACCCAGCCACCCCCCCAGCAACCGTGCCCCCCCCGCATCCCAGCACCCCCCCCGCATCCCAGCCCCCCCCCGCAACCCAGCCCCCCCCCGTAACCCAGCCCCCCCCGTAACCCAGCCGCCCACCAGCAACCCAGCCCCCCCCAGCACCCAGCCCCCCCCAGCACCCAGCCCCCCCAGCACCCAGCCCCCCCCAGCACCCAGCCCCCCCCAGCACCCAGCCCCCCCAGCACCCAGCCGCCCCCCCCCAGCACCCCCCCCGCACACCACCGCCAGCACCCCCGCACCCAGCCCCCCCGCAGCACCCAGCCCCCCCGCAGCACCCAGCCCCCCCGCAGCACCCAGTCCCCCACCAGCACCCAGCCCCCACCAGCACCCAGCCCCCCCAGCACCCAGCCCCCCCAGCACCCAGCCCCCCCAGCACCCAGCCCCCCCCAGCACCCAGCCCCCCCCAGCACCCAGCCCCCCCAGCACCCAGCCCCCCCCAGCACCCAGCCCCCCCCAGCACCCAGCCCCCCCCAGCACCCAGCCCCCCAGCACCCAGCCCCCCCAGCACCCAGCCCCCCCCAGCACCCAGCCCCCCCAGCACCCAGCACCCCCCAGCACCCAGCTCCCCCCAACGCCCCCCCCAGCACCCAGCCCCCCCCAGCCCCAGCACCCAGCCCCCCCAGCACCCAGCCCCCCCACCACCCAGCGCCCCCAGCACCCAGCCCCACTGCACCCAGCTCCCCCCCTGCACCCAGCACCCAGCCCCCCCAGCACCCAGCCCCCCCCAGCACCCCCCAGCACCCAGCACCCCCCAGCGCCCAGCCGCCCCCCCAGCACCCAAGCCAGCACCCCCCCCGCACACCCCCCAACACCCCCGCACCCAGCCCCCCCAGCACCCAGCCCCCCCAGCCCCAGCCCCCCACCAGCACCCAGCCCCCCACCAGCACCCAGCCCCCCACCAGCACCCAGCCCCCCCCAGCACCCAGCCACCCCCAACCCCCCCAGCACCCCCAGCACCCAGCCCCCCCAGCACCCAGCACCCGCAGCACCCGCAGCACCCAGCCCCCCCAGCACCCAGCCCCCCCCAGCACCCAGCCCCCCAGCACCCAGCCCCCCCTAGCACCCAGCACCCCCCCAGCACCCAGTCCCCCCCAGCACCCAGCCCCCCCAGCACCCAGCCCCCCCAGCACCCAGCCCCCCCCCAGCACCCAGCCCCCCTCCAGCACTCAGCACCCAGCCCCCCAGCACCCAGCCCCCCCAGCACCCAGCCCCCCCAGCACCCAGCCCCCCCCAGCACCCAGCCCCAGCACCCAGCCCCCCAGCACCCAGGCCCCCCCAACCCCCCCCGGCACTCAGCCCCCCCAGCACCCAGCCCCCTCCAACACCCCCCAGCACCCAGCACCCCCCCAGCACCCAGCCCCCCCAGCACCCAGCCCCCCCACCACCCAGCCCCCCCACCACCCAGCCCCCCCACCACCCAGCCCCCCCACCACCCAGCCCCCCCAGCACCCAGTCCCCCCCCAGCACCCCCCCCAGCACCCAGCCCCCCCAGCACCCAGCCCCCCCAGCACCCAGCCCCCCCAGCACCCAGCCCCCCCAGCACCCAGCCCCCCCAGCACCCAGCCCCCCCAGCACCCAGCCCCCCCAGCACCCAGCCCCCCCAGCACCCAGCGCCCCCAGCACCCAGCCCCCCCAGCACCCAGCCCCCCCAGCACCCAGCCCCCCCAGCACCCAGCTCCCCCAGCACCCAGCCCCCCAGCACCCAGCCCCCCCAGCACCCAGCCCCCCCAGCACCCAGCCCCCCCAGCACACTGCCCCCCCAGCACACTGCCCCCCCAGCACCCCCCCAGCACCCAGCACACCCCCAGCACCCAGCCCCCCCCCCC
Source organism: Scyliorhinus torazame (assembly GCF_047496885.1). Classification (NCBI taxonomy): domain Eukaryota; kingdom Metazoa; phylum Chordata; class Chondrichthyes; order Carcharhiniformes; family Scyliorhinidae; genus Scyliorhinus; species Scyliorhinus torazame. The sequence continues at coordinate 61,731,149 of NC_092727.1, read as the reverse complement.
AGCACCCAGCCCCCCCCCCAGCACCCAGCCCCCCCCCCCCAGCACCCAGCCCCCCCCCCCCAGCACCCAGCCCCCCCCCAGCACCCCACCCCCCAGCACCCCACCCCCCAGCACCCCACCCCCCAGCACCCCACCCCCCAGCACCCCACCCCCCAGCACCCCACCCCCCAGCACCCCACCCCCCAGCACCCCACCCCCCAGCACCCCACCCCCCAGCACCCCACCCCCCAGCACCCCACCCCCCAGCACCCCACCCCCCAGCACCCCAACCCCCAGCACCCCACCCCCCAGCACCCCAGCACCCAGCCCCCCCAGCTCCCAGCCCTCCCCAGCACCCAGCCTCCCAGCACCCAGCCCCCCCCCAGCACCCAGCCCCCCCAGCACCCAGCCCCCCCAGCACCCAGCCCCCCCAGCACCCAGCCCCCCCAGCACCCAGCCCCCCCCAGCACCCAGCCCCCCCCAGCACCCAGCCCCCTCCAACACCCAGCCCCCCCAGCACCCAGCCCCCCCCAGCACCCAGCCCTCCCCAGCACCCAGCCCCCCCAGCCCCAGCATCCAGCCCCCCCAGCACCCCCTCCCCCAGCACCCCCTCCCCCAGCACCCAGCCCCCCGAGCAACCAGCCACCCCAGCACCCAGCCCCCCCCAGCACCCAGCCCCCCCCCAGCACCCAGCCCCCCCCCAGCACCCAGCCCCCCCCAGCACCCAGCCCCCCCCAGCACCCAGCCCCCCCCAGCACCCAGCCCCCCCAGCACTCAGCCCCCCCAGCACCCAGCCCCCCCAGCACCCAGCCCCCCCAGCACCCAGCCCCCCCCCAGCACCCAGCCCCCCCCAGCACCCAGCCCCCCCCAGCCCCCCCCAGCACCCAGCCCCCCCCAGCCCCCCGCAGCCCCCATCCCCCCACAGCACCCAGCGCCCCCCCAGCACCCAGCCCCCCCCAGCACCCAGCCCCCCCCAGCACCCAGCCAGCCCCCCCCAGCCACCCCCAGCATCCAGCCCCCCCCAGCGCCCAGCCCCCCCCAGCACCCAGCCCCCCCTTCCACAGCCCCCCCGAGCACCCAGCCCCCCCCAGCACCCAGCCCCCCCCCAGCACCCAGCCACCCCCCCAGCCCCCCCCAGCACCCAGCCCCCCCCAGCACCCAGCCCCCCTGCAGCACCCCCCTAGCACCCAGCCCCCCCTAGCACCCAGCCCCCCCCAGCACCCAGCCCCCCAGCACCCAACCCCCCCCCCCAGCACCCAGCCCCCCCCCGGCACCCAGCCCCCCCGGCACCCAGCCCCCCCGGCACCCAGCCCCCCCGGCACCCAGCCCCCCCAGCCCCCCACCCCCCAGCACCCCACCCCCGAGCACCCCACCCCCCAGCACCCTACCCCCCAGCACCCCACCGCCCAGCACCCCACCCCCCAGCACCCGACCCCCCAGCACCCGACCCCCCAGCACCCGACCCCCCAGCACCCCACCCCCCAGCACCCCACCCCCCAGCACCCCACCCCCCAGCACCCCACCCCCCAGCACCCCACCCCCCCAGCACCCCACCCCCCCAGCACCCAGCCCCCCCAGCACCCAGCCCCCCCAGCACCCAGCCCCCCCAGCACCCAGCCCCCCCAGCACCCAGCCCCCCCAGCACCCAGCCCCCCCAGCACCCAGCCCCCCCCAGCACCCAGCCCCCCCAGCACACTGCCCCCCCAGCACCCCCCCAGCACCCAGCACCCCCCCAGCACCCAGCCCCCCCCCCAGCACCCAGCCCCCCCCCCAGCACCCAGCCCCCCCCCCAGCACCCAGCACCCCACCCCCCAGCACCCCACCCCCCAGCACCCCACCCCCCAGCACCCCACCCCCCAGCACCCCACCCCCCAGCACCCCACCCCCCAGCACCCCACCCCCCAGCACCCCACCCCCCAGTACCCCACCCCCCAGCACCCCACCCCCCAGCACCCCACCCCCCAGCACCCCACCCCCCAGCACCCCACCCCCCAGCACCCCACCCCCCAGCACCCCACCCCCCAGCACCCCACCCCCCAGCACCCCACCCCCCAGCACCCCACCCCCCAGCACCCCACCCCCCAGCACCCCACCCCCCAGCACCCCACCCCCCAGCACCCCACCCCCCAGCACCCCACCCCCCTGCACCCCACCCCCCAGCACCCCACCCCCCAGCACCCCACCCCCCAGCACCCCAGCACCCAGCCCCCCCAGCTCCCAGCCCTCCCCAGCACCCAGCCTCCCAGCACCCAGCCCCCCCCCAGCACCCAGCCCCCCCCCAGCACCCAGCCCCCCCAGCACCCAGCCCCCCCCAGCACCCAGCCCCCCCCAGCACCCAGCCCCCCCCAGCACCCAGCCCCCCCCAGCACCCAGCCCCCCCCAGCACCCAGCCCCCTCCAACACCCAGCCCCCCCAGCACCCAGCCCCCCCCAGCACCCAGCCCTCCCCAGCACCCAGCCCCCCCAGCCCCAGCATCCAGCCCCCCCAGCACCCCCTCCCCCAGCACCCCCTCCCCCAGCACCCAGCCCCCCGAGCAACCAGCCACCCCAGCACCCAGCCCCCCCCAGCACCCAGCCCCCCCCCAGCACCCAGCCCCCCCAGCACCCAGCCCCCCCCAGCACCCAGCCCCCCCCAGCACCCAGCCCCCCCAGCACCCAGCCCCCCCAGCACCCAGCCCCCCCAGCACCCAGCCCCCCCCAGCACCCAGCCCCCCCCAGCACCCAGCCCCCCCAGCACCCAGCCCCCCCCAGCCCCCCCCAGCACCCAGCCCCCCCCAGCCCCCCGCAGCCCCCATCCCCCCACAGCACCCAGCGCCCCCCCAGCACCCAGCCCCCCCCAGCACCCAGCCCCCCCAGCACCCAGCCAGCCCCCCCCAGCACCCAGCCAGCCCCCCCCAGCCACCCCCAGCATCCAGCCCCCCCCAGCGCCCAGCCCCCCCCAGCACCCAGCCCCCCCTTCCACAGCCCCCCCGAGCACCCAGCCCCCCCCCAGCACCCAGCCCCCCCCCAGCACCCAGCCACCCCCCCAGCCCCCCCCAGCACCCAGCCCCCCCAGCACCCAGCCCCCCTGCAGCACCCCCCTAGCACCCAGCCCCCCCTAGCACCCAGCCCCCCCAGCACCCAGCCCCCCAGCACCCAACCCCCCCCCCAGCACCCAGCCCCCCCCCGGCACCCAGCCCCCCCGGCACCCAGCCCCCCCGGCACCCAGCCCCCCCGGCACCCAGCCCCCCCGGCACCCAGCCCCCCCGGCACCCAGCCCCCCCAGCACCCCACCCCCCAGCACCCCACCCCCCAGCACCCCACCCCCGAGCACCCCACCCCCCAGCACCCCACCCCCCAGCACCCCACCCCCCAGCACCCCACCCCCCAGCACCCCACCCCCCAGCACCCGACCCCCCAGCACCCGACCCCCCAGCACCCGACCCCCCAGCACCCCACCCCCCAGCACCCCACCCCCCAGCACCCCACCCCCCAGCACCCCACCCCCCCAGCACCCCACCCCCCCAGCACCCCACCCCCCCAGCACCCCACCCCCCCAGCACCCCGCCCCCCCAGCACCCAGCCCCCCCAGCACCCAGCAACCCAGCACCCAGCCCCCCCAGCACCCAGCCCCCCCAGCACGCAGCCCCCCCAGCACCCAGCCCCCCAGCACCCAGCCCCCCAGCACCCAGCCTCCCCAGCACCCAGCCCCCCCAGCACCCCCAGCACCCAGCTCCCCCCAACGCCCCCCCCAGCACCCAGCCCCCCCAGCCCCAGCACCCAGCCCCCCCAGCACCCAGCCCCCCCACCACCCAGCGCCCCCAGCACCCAGCCCCACTGCACCCAGCCCCCCCTACACCCAGCACCCAGCCCCCCCAGCACCCAGCCCCCCAGCCCCCCCCCAGCAGCCCCCATCACCCAGCCCCCCCAGCGCCCAGCCGCCCCCCAGCACCCAACCCAGCACCCCCCCTGCACACCCCCCCAGCACCCCCGCACCCAGCCCCCCCAGCACCCAGCCCCCAGCCCCCCCCAGCACCCAGCCCCCCCCAGCAACCAGCCCCCCCAGCACCCAGCCCCCCCCCAGCACCCAGCCCCCCCAGCACCCAGCCCCCCCAGCACCCAGCCCCCCCCAGCACCCAGCCCCCCCCAGCACCCAGCCCCCCCCAGCACCCAGCCCCCCCCAGCACCCAGCCCCCCACCAGCACCCAGCCCCCCACCAGCACCCAGCCCCTCCAGCACCCTGCCCCCCACCAGCACCCAGCCCCCCGCAACCCCCCCCAGCACACAGCCCCCCCAACACCCAGCCCCCCCAGCACCCAGCACCCCCAGCACCCAGCCCCCCCAGCACCCAGCCCCCCCAGCACCCAGCACCCCCCAGCACCCCACAAGCACCCAGCCCCCCCCCAGCACCCAGCCCCCCCAGCACCCAGCCCCCCCCAGCACCCAGCCCCCCCAGCACCCAGCCCCCCCCCAGCACCCAGCCCCCCTCCAGCACTCAGCACGCAGCCCCCCAGCACCCAGCCCCCCCCAGCACCCAGCCCCCCCAGCACCCAGCCCCCCCCCAGCACCCAGCCCCAGCACCCAGCCCCCCCTAACCCCCCCAGCACCCAGCCCCCCCAGCACCCAGCCCCCCCAGCACCCAACCCCCCCAACCCCCCCAGCACCCAGCCCCCCCAGCACCCCCCCAGCACCCAGCCCCCCCAGCACCCAGCCCCAGCACCCAGCCCCCCCAGCACCCAGCCCCCCCAGCACCCAGCCCCCCCACCACCCAGCCCCCCCACCACCCAGCCCCCCCACCACCCAGCGCCCCCAGCACCCAGCCCCACTGCACCCAGCTCCCCCCCTGCACCCAGCACCCAGCCCCCCAGCACCCAGCCCCCCAGCCCCCCCCCCAGCACCCCCCAGCACCCAGCCCCCCCCAGCGCCCAGCCGTCCCCCCAGCACCCAAGCCAGCACCCCCCCCGCACACCCCCCAGCACCCCCGCACCAGCCCCCCCAGCACCCAGCCCCCCCAGCACCCAGCCCCCCACCAGCACCCAGCCCCCCACCAGCACCCAGCCCCCCCCAGCACCCAGCCCCCCCCAGCACCCAGCCACCCCCAACCCCCCCAGCACCCAGCACCCCCAGCACCCAGCCCCCCCAGCACCCAGCACCCCCAGCACCCAGCCCCCCCCAGCACCCAGCCCCCCCAGCACCCAGCCCCCCCAGCACCCAGCCCCACAGCACCCAGCCCCCCTAGCACCCAGCACCCCCCCAGCACCCAGCCCCCCCCAGCACCCAGCCCCCCCAGCACCCAGCCCCCCCAGCACCCAGCCCCCCTCCAGCACTCAGCACCCAGCCCCCCAGCACCCAGCCCCCCCCCAGCACCCAGCCCCCCCAGCACCCAGCCCCCCCCAGCACCCAGCCCCAGCACCCAGCCCCCCCAGCACCCAGCCCCCCAGCACCCATGCCCCCCCAACCCCCCCCAGCACCCAGCCCCCCCAGCACCCAGCCCCCTCCAACCCCCCCCAGCACCCAGCACCCCCCCAGCACCCAGCCCCCCCAGCACCCAGCCCCCCCAGCACCCAGCCCCCCCAGCACCCAGCCCCAGCACCCAGCCCCCCAGCACCCAGGCCCCCCCAACCCCCCCCAGCACCCAGCCCCCCCAGCACCCAGCCCCCTCCAACCCCCCCCAGCACCCAGCACCCCCCCAGCACCCAGCCCCCCCAGCACCCAGCCCCAGCACCCAGCCCCCCAGCACCCAGCCCCCCCAGCACCCAGCCCCCCCAGCACCCAGCCCCCCCACCACCCAGCCCCCCACCACCCAGCCCCCCCACCACCCAGCCCCCCCACCACACAGCCCCCCCACCACACAGCCCCCCCACCACCCAGCCCCCCCAGCACCCAGCCCCCCCAGCACCCAGTCCCCCCCAGCACCCAGCCCCCCCAGCAGCCAGCCCCCCCAGCAGCCAGCCCCCCCAGCAGCCAGCCCCCCCAGCAGCCAGCCCCCCCAGCAGCCAGCCCCCCCAGCAGCCAGCCCCCCAGCAGCCAGCCCCCCCAGCAGCCAGCCCCCCCAGCACCCAGCCCCCCCAGCACCCAGCCCCCCCAGCACCCAGCCCCCCCAGCACCCAGCCCCCCCAGCACCCAGCCCCCCCAGCACCCAGCCCCCCCAGCACCCAGCCCCCCCAGCACCCAGCCCCCCCAGCACCCAGCCCCCCCAGCACCCAGCCCCCCCAGCACACTGCCCCCCAGCACCCCCCCAGCACCCAGCACCCCCCCAGCACCCAGCCCCCCCCCAGCACCCCACCCCCCAGCACCCCACCCCCCAGCACGACACCCCCCAGCACGACACCCCCCAGCACCCCACCCCCCAGCACCCCACCCCCCAGCACCCCACCCCCCAGCACCCCACCCCCCAGCACCCCACCCCCCAGCACCCCACCCCCCAGCACCCCACCCCCCAGCACCCCACCCCCCAGCACCCCAGCACCCAGCCCCCCCAGCTCCCAGCCCTCCCCAGCACCCAGCCTCCCCAGCACCCAGCCCCCCCCCAGCACCCAGCCCCCCCCCAGCACCCAGCCCCCCCCCCAGCACCCAGCCCCCCCAGCACCCAGCCCCCCCCAGCACCCAGCCCCCCCCAGCACCCAGCCCCCCCAGCACCCAGCCCCCCCAGCACCCAGCCCCTCCCAGCACCCAGCCCTCCCCAGCACCCAGCCCCCCCAGCACCCAGCCCCAGCATCCAGCCCCCCCAGCACCCCCTCCCCCAGCACCCCCTCCCCCAGCACCCAGCCCCCCGAGCAACCAGCCACCCCAGCACCCAGCCCCCCCCAGCACCCAGCCCCCCCCAGCACCCAGCCCCCCCCAGCACCCAGCCCCCCCAGCACCCAGCCCCCCCCCAGCACCCAGCCCCCCCAGCACCCAGCCCCCCCAGCACCCAGCCCCCCCAGCACCCAGCCCCCCCAGCACCCAGCCCCCCCAGCACCCAGCCCCCCCAGCACCCAGCCCCCCCAGCACCCAGCCCCCCCAGCACCCAGCCCCCCCAGCACCCAGCCCCCCCCAGCACCCAGCCCCCCCCAGCACCCAGCCCCCCCCAGCCCCCCGCAGCCCCCATCCCCCCACAGCACCCAGCGCCCCCCCAGCACCCAGCCCCCCCCAGCACCCAGCCCCCCCCAGCACCCAGCCAGCCCCCCCCAGCCACCCCCAGCATCCAGCCCCCCCCAGCGCCCAGCCCCCCCCAGCACCCAGCCCCCCCTTCCACAGCCCCCCCGAGCACCCAGCCCCCCCCCAGCACCCAGCCCCCTCCCAGCACCCAGCCCCCCGCAGCACCCAGCCCCCCTGCAGCACCCCCCTAGCACCCAGCCCCCCCCAGCACGCAGCCCCCCCCCCCGGCACCCAGCCCCCCCGGCACCCAGCCCCCCCGGCACCCAGCCCCCCCGGCACCCAGCCCCCCCGGCACCCAGCCCCCCCGGCACCCAGCCCCCCCGGCACCCAGCCCCCCCGGCACCCAGCCCCCCCGGCACCCAGCCCCCCCGGCACCCAGCCCCCCCGGCACCCAGCCCCCCCGGCACCCAGCCCCCCCGGCACCCAGCCCCCCCCCGGCACCCAGCCCCCCCGGCACCCAGCCCCCCCGGCACCCAGCCCCCCCCGGCACCCAGCCCCCCCCAGCACCCGACCCCCCAGCACCCGACCCCCCAGCACCCGACCCCCCAGCACCCGACCCCCCAGCACCCGACCCCCCAGCACCCGACCCCCCAGCACCCGACCCCCCAGCACCCGACCCCCCAGCACCCGACCCCCCAGCACCCGACCCCCCAGCACCCGACCCCCCAGCACCCGACCCCCCAGCACCCGACCCCCCAGCACCCGACCCCCCAGCACCCGACCCCCCAGCACCCCACCCCCCAGCACCCCACCCCCCAGCACCCCACCCCCCAGCACCCCACCCCCCAGCACCCCACCCCCCCAGCACCCAGCCCCCCCAGCACCCAGCCCCCCCAGCACCCAGCACCCCCAGCACCCAGCCCCCCCAGCACCCAGCCCCCCCAGCACCCAGCCTCCCCAGCACCCAGCCCCCCCCCAGCCCCAGCACCCAGCCCCCCCAGCACCCAGCCCCCCCAGCACCCAGCCCCCCCACCACCCAGCGCCCCCAGCACCCAGCCCCACTGCACCCAGCCCCCCCTGCACCCAGCACCCAGCCCCCCCAGCACCCAGCCCCCCAGCCCCCCCCCAGCACCCCCCATCACCCAGCCCCCCCAGCGCCCAGCCGCCCCACAGCACCCAACCCAGCACCCCCCCCGCACACCCCCCGAGCACGCCCGCACCCAGCCCCCCCAGCACCCAGCCCCCCCCAGCACCCAGCCCCCCCCAGCACCCAGCCCCCCCCAGCACCCAGCCCCCCCAGCACCCAGCCCCCCACCAGCACCCAGCCCCCCCCCAGCACCCAGCCCCCCCCCCCAGCACCCAGCCCCCCCCAGCAACCAGCCCCCCGCAACCCCCCCAGCACGCAGCCCCCCCAGCACCCAGCCCACCCAGCACCCCCAGCACCCAGCCCCCCCAGCACCCAGCCCCCCCCAGCACCCAGCCCCCCCAGCACCCAGCACCCCACAAGCACCCAGCCCCCCCCAGCACCCAGCCCCCCCCAGCACCCAGCCCCCCCAGCACCCAGCCCCCCTCCAGCACCCAGCCCCCCTCCAGCACTCAGCACGCAGCCCCCCAGCACCCAGCCCCCCGCAGCACCCAGCCCCCCCAGCACCCAGCCCCCCCCCAGCACCCAGCCCCAGCACCCAGCCCCCCCCAGCACCCAGCCCCCCAGCACCCAGCTCCCCCAACCCCCCCCAGCACCAGCCCCCCCAGCACCCAGCCCCCCCAACCCCCCCAGCACCCAGCCCCCCCAGCACCCCCCCAGCACCCAGCCCCCCCCAGCACCCAGCCCCAGCACCCAGCCCCCCCAGCACCCAGCCCCCCCACCACCCAGCCCCCCCACCACCCAGCCCCCCCACCACCCAGCCCCCCCACCACCCAGCCCCCCCACCACCCAGCCCCCCCACCACCCAGCCCCCCCAGCACCCAGCCCCCCCAGCACCCAGCCCCCCCAGCACCCAGTCCCCCCCAGCACCCCCCCCCAGCACCCAGCCTCCCAGCCTCCCAGCACCCAGCCTCCCCCAGCACCCAGCCCCCCCAGCACCCAGCCCCCCCAGCACCCAGCCCCCCCAGCACCCAGCCCCCCCAGCACCCAGCCCCCCCAGCACCCAGCCCCCCCAGCACCCAGCCCCCCCAGCACCCAGCCCCCCCAGCACCCAGCCCCCCCAGCACCCAGCCCCCCCAGCACCCAGCCCCCCCAGCACCCAGCCCCCCCAGCACCCAGCCCCCCCAGCACCCAGCCCCCCCAGCACCCAGCCCCCCCAGCACCCAGCCCCCCCAGCACCCAGCCCCCCCAGCACCCAGCCCCCCCAGCACCCAGCCCCCCAGCACACTGCCCCCCCAGCACCCAGCACCCCCCCAGCACCCAGCACCCCCCCAGCACCCAGCACCCCCCCAGCACCCAGCACCCCCCCAGCACCCAGCACCCCCCCAGCACCCAGCACCCCCCCAGCACGCAGCCCCCCCCAGCACCCCCCCCCCAGCACCCCAACCCCCAGCAACCCAACCCCCAGCACCCCACCCCCCAGCACCCCACCCCCCAGCACCCCACCCCCCAGCACCCCAGCACCCCACCACCCCAGCACCCCACCCCCCAGCACGCCACCCCCCAGCACCCCACCCCCCAGCACCCCACCCCCCAGCACCCCACCCCCCAGCACCCCACCCCCCAGCACCCCACACCCCAGCACCCCGCCCCCCCAGCACCCCGCCCCCCCAGCACCCCGCCCCCCCAGCACCCCGCCCCCCCAGCACCCCGCCCCCCCAGCACCCCGCCCCCCCAGCACCCCGCCCCCCCAGCACCCCGCCCCCCCAGCACCCCGCCCCCCCAGCACCCCGCCCCCCCAGCACCCCGCCCCCCCAGCACCCCGCCCCCCCAGCACCCCGCCCCCCCAGCACCCCGCCCCCCCAGCACCCCGCCCCCCCAGCACCCCGCCCCCCCAGCACCCCGCCCCCCCAGCACCCCGCCCCCCCAGCACCCAGCCCCCCCAGCACCCAGCCCCCCCAGCACCCAGCCCCCTCCAGCACCCAGGCCCCCCCAGCACCCAGCCCCCCCAGCACCCAGCCTCCCCAGCACCCATCCCCCCCCAGCACCCATCCCCCCCCAGCACCCATCCCCCCCAGCACCCAGCCCCCCCCAGCACCCAGCCCCCCCCAGCACCCAGCCCCCCCCAGCACCCAGCCCCCCCCCAGCACCCAGCCCCCCCAGCACCCAGCCCCCCCCAGCACCCAGCCCCCCCCAGCACCCAGCCCCCCCCAGCACCCAGCCCCCCCCCCAGCACCCAGCCCCCCCCCCAGCACCCAGCCCCCCCCAGCACCCAGCCCCCCCCAGCACCCAGCCCCCCCCAGTACCCAGCCTCCCCCAGTACCCAGCCCCCCCCAGTACCCAGCCCCCCCCAGTACCCAGCCCCCCCCAGCACCCAGCCCTCCCAGCACCCAGCCCTCCCAGCACCCAACCCCCCCAGCACCCAGCCCCAGCATCCAGCCCCCCCAGCACCCCCTCCCCCAGCACCCAGCCCCCCCAGCACCCAGCCCCCCAGCACCCAGCCCCCCCCCAGCACCCAGCCCCCCCAGCACCCAGCCCCCCCCAGCACCCAGCCCCCCCCAGCACCCATCCCCCCCCAGCACCCATCCCCCCCCAGCACCCAGCCCCCCCCAGCACCCAGCCCCCCCCAGCACCCAGCCCCCCCCAGTACCCAGCCCCCCCCAGCACCCAGCCCCCCCCAGCACCCAGCCCCCCCCAGCACCCAGCCCCCCCCCAGCACCCAGCCCCCCCCCAGCACCCAGCCCCCCCAGCACCCAGCCCCCCCCAGCACCCAGCCCCCCCAGCACCCAGCCCCCCCAGCACCCAGCCCCCCCCCAGCACCCAGCCCCCCCCAGCACCCAGCCCCCCCAGCACCCAGCCCCCCCAGCACCCATCCCCCCCCAGCACCCATCCCCCCCAGCACCCAGCGCCCGCCCGAGCACCCAGCCCCCCCAGCACCCAGCCCCCCCAGCACCCAGCCAGCCCCCCCAGCCACCCCCAGCACCCAGCCCCCCCCCAGCGCCCAGCCCCCCCCAGCACCCAGCCCCCCCTTCCACAGCCCCCCCCAGCACCCAGCACCCAGCCCCTCCCTTCCACAGCCCCCCCCAGCACCCAGCCCCCCCCAGCACCCAGCCCCCCCAGCACCCAGCCCCCCCCAGCACCCAGCCCCCCCAGCACCCAGCCCCCCCAGCACCCAGCCCCCCCAGCACCCAGCCCCCCCAGCACCCAGCCCCCCCCAGCACCCAGCCCCCCGCAGCACCCAGCCCCCCCAGCACCCAGCCCCCCCCAGCACCCAGCCCCCCCCAGCACCCAGCCCCCCCCCAGCACCCAGCCCCCCCCCCAGCACCCAGCCCCCCCCAGCACCCAGCCCCCCCCAGTACCCAGCCCCCCCCAGTACCCAGCCCCCCCCAGTACCCAGCCCCCCCCCAGTACCCAGCCCCCCCCAGCACCCAGCCCTCCCAGCACCCAGCCCTCCCAGCACCCAACCCCCCCAGCACCCAGCCCCAGCATCCAGCCCCCCCAGCACCCCCTCCCCCAGCACCCAGCCCCCCCAGCACCCAGCCCCCCAGCACCCAGCCCCCCCCCAGCACCCAGCCCCCCCCAGCACCCAGCCCCCCCCAGCACCCAGCCCCCCCCAGCACCCAGCCCCCCCCAGCACCCAGCCCCCCCCAGCACCCAGCCCCCCCCAGCACCCAGCCCCCCCCAGCACCCAGCCCCCCCCAGCACCCAGCCCCCCCCCAGCACCCAGCCCCCCAGCACCCAGCCCCCCCCAGCACCCAGCCCCCCCAGCACCCAGCCCCCCCAGCACCCAGCCCCCCCAGCACCCAGCCCCCCCCAGCACCCAGCCCCCCCAGCACCCATCCCCCCCCAGCACCCATCCCCCCCAGCACCCAGCGCCCGCCCGAGCACCCAGCCCCCCCAGCACCCAGCCCCCCCAGCACCCAGCCAGCCCCCCCAGCCACCCCCAGCACCCAGCCCCCCCCCCAGCGCCCAGCCCCCCCCAGCACCCAGCCCCCCCCTTCCACAGCCCCCCCCAGCACCCAGCACCCAGCCCCTCCCTTCCACAGCCCCCCCCAGCACCCAGCCCCCCCAGCACCCAGCCCCCCCCAGCCCCCCCAGCACCCAGCCCCCCCCGCACCCAGCCCCCCCAGCACCCAGCCCCCCCCGCACCCAGCCCCCCTCCAGCACCCCCCTAGAACACAGCCCCCCCCAGCACCCAGCACCCAGCCCCCCCTCGGCACCCAGCCCCCCCCGGCACCCAGCCCCCCCGGCACCCAGCCCCCCCCGGCACCCAGCCCCCCCGGCACCCAGCCCCCCCCCGGCACCCAGCCCCCCCCGGCACCCAGCCCCCAGCACCCAGCCCCCCCCAGCACCCAGCCCCCCCTAGCACCCAGCCCCCCCCAGCACCCAGCCCCCCCCAGCCCCCCCCAGCACCCAGCCCCCCCAGCACCCAGCCGCCCCCCAGCACCCAGACCCCCCCAGCACCCAGACCCCCCAGCACCCAGACCCCCCCAGCACCCAGACCCCCCCAGCACCCAGCCCCCCCCTGCACCCAGCCCCCCCCTGCACCCAGCCCCCCCCTGCACCCAGCCCCCCCCTGCACCCAGCCCCCCCCTGCACGCAGCCCCCCCCTGCACCCAGCCCCCCCTGCACCCAGCCCCCCCTGCACCCAGCCCCCCCCAGCACCCAGCCCCCCCCAGCACCCAGCCCCCCCCTGCACCCAGCCCCCCCTGCACCCAGCCCCCCCCCAGCACCCAGCCCCCAGCCCCACCCAGCACCACCCCCCCAGCCACCCCCCCAGCCCCTCCCCCCCAGCCCCTCCCCCCCAGCACCCAGCCCCCCCCAGCACCCAGCCCCCCCAGCACCCAGCCCCCCCAGCACCCAGCCCCCCCAGCACCCAGCCCCCCCCAGCACCCAGCCCCCCCAGCACCCAGCCCCCCCCAGCACCCAGCCCCCCCCAGCACCCAGCCCCCCCCAGCACCCAGCCCCCCCAGCACCCAGCCCCCCCAGCACCCAGCCCCCCCAGCACCCAGCCCCCCCAGCACCCAGCCCCCCCAGCACCCAGCCCCCCCAGCACCCAGCCCCCCCAGCACCCAGCCCCCCCAGCACCCAGCCCCCCCAGCACCCAGCCCCCCCAGCACCCAGCCCCCCCCAGCACCCAGCCCCCCCAGCACCCAGTCCCCCCAGCACCCAGTCCCCCCAGCACCCAGTCCCCCCAGCACCCAGTCCCCCCAGCACCCAGTCCCCCCCAGCACCCAGTCCCCCCAGCACCCAGCCCCCCCAGCACCCAGCCCCCTCCAGCACCCAGCCCCCCCCAGCACCCAGCCCCCCCCAGCACCCAGCCTCCCCAGCACCCATCCCCCCCAGCACCCAGCCCCCCCCAGCACCCAGCCCCCCAGCACCCAGCCCCCCCCCAGCACCCAGCCCCCCCCAGCACCCAGCCCCCCCCCCAGCACCCAGCCCCCCCCCCAGCACCCAGCCCCCCCCCCAGCACCCAGCCCCCCCCCCAGCACCCAGCCCCCCCCAGTACCCAGCCCCCCCCAGTACCCAGCCCCCCCCAGTACCCAGCCCCCCCCAGTACCCAGCCCCCCCCAGTACCCAGCCCCCCCCCAGTACCCAGCCCCCCCCCAGTACCCAGCCCCCCCCCAGTACCCAGCCCCCCCAGCACCCAGCCCTCCCAGCACCCAGCCCTCCCAGCACCCAGCCCTCCCAGCACCCAACCCCCCCAGCACCCAGCCCCAGCATCCAGTCCCCCCCAGCACCCCCTCCCCCAGCACCCAGCCCCCCCAGCACCCAGCCCCCCAGCACCCAGCCCCCCCCAGCACCCAGCCCCCCCCAGCACCCAGCCCCCCCCCAGCACCCAGCCCCCCCCCAGCACCCAGCCCCCCCAGCACCCAGCCCCCCCCCAGCACCCAGCCCCCCCCAGCACCCAGCCCCCCCCCAGCACCCAGCCCCCCCCAGCACCCAGCCCCCCCAGCACCCAGCCCCCCCAGCACCCAGCCCCCCCAGCACCCAGCCCCCCCCAGCACCCAGACCCCCCCAGCACACAGCCCCCCAGCACCCAGCCCCCCCCAGCACCCATCCCCCCCAGCACCCATCCCCCCCCAGCACTCATCCCCCCCCAGCACCCAGCGCCCGCCCGAGCACCCAGCCCCCCCAGCACCCAGCCCCCCCAGCACCCAGCCAGCCCCCCCAGCCACCCCCAGCACCCAGCACCCCCCTTCCACAGCCCCCCCCAGCACCCAGCCCCTCCCTTCCACAGCCCCCCCCAGCACCCAGCCCCCCCAGCACCCAGCCCCCCCCAGCACCCAGCCCCCCCAGCACCCAGCCCCCCCCCGCACCCAGCCCCCCTCCAGCACCCCCCTAGCACACAGCCCCCCCCAGCACCCAGCACCCAGCCCCCCCTCGGCACCCAGCCCCCCCCGGCACCCAGCCCCCCCGGCACCCAGCCCCCCCCGGCACCCAGCCCCCCCCGGCACCCAGCCCCCCCGGCACCCAGCCCCCCCCGGCACCCAGCCCCCCCCGGCACCCAGCCCCCCCCGGCACCCAGCCCCCCCCGGCACCCAGCCCCCGCCGGCACCCAGCCCCCCCCAGCACCCAGCCCCCCCCAGCACCCAGCCCCCCCCAGCCCCCCACAGCACCCAGCCCCCCCACAGCACCCAGCCCCCCCCCAGCACCCAGACCCCCCCAGCACCCAGACCCCCCCAGCACCCAGACCCCCCAGCACCCAGACACCCCCCAGCACCCAGACCCCCCCAGCACCCAGACCCCCCCCAGCACCCAGACCCCCCCAGCACCCAGACCCCCCAGCACCCAGACCCCCCAGCACCCAGACCCCCCCAGCACCCAGACCCCCCCAGCACCCAGACCCCCCAGCACCCAGCCCCCCCCTGCACCCAGCCACCCCCTGCACCCAGCCCCCCCCGCACCCAGCCCCCCCCTGCACCCAGCCCCCCCCTGCACCCAGCCCCCCCCTGCACCCAGCCCCCCCCCTGCACCCAGCCCCCCCCTTCACCCAGCCCCCCCCTGCACCCAGCCCCCCCCAGCACCCAGCCCCCCCAGCACCCAGCCCCCCCAGCACCCAGCCCCCCCAGCACCCAGCCCCCCCTGCACCCAGCCCCCCCCTGCACCCAGCCCCCCCCAGCACCCAGCCCCCAGCCCCCCCCAGCACCACCCCCCCAGCCCCTCCCCCCCAGCACCCAGCCCCCCCCAGCACCCAGCCCCCCCCAGCACCCAGCCCCCCCCAGCACCCAGCCCCCCCAGCACCCAGCCCCCCCCAGCCCCCCCCAGCACCCAGCCCCCCCAGCACCCAGCCGCCCCCCAGCACCCAGACCCCCCCAGCACCCAGACCCCCCAGCACCCAGACCCCCCCAGCACCCAGACCCCCCCAGCACCCAGCCCCCCCCTGCACCCAGCCCCCCCCTGCACCCAGCCCCCCCCCTGCACCCAGCCCCCCCCTGCACCCAGCCCCCCCCTGCACGCAGCCCCCCCCTGCACCCAGCCCCCCCTGCACCCAGCCCCCCCTGCACCCAGCCCCCCCCAGCACCCAGCCCCCCCAGCACCAGCCCCCCCCTGCACCCAGCCCCCCCTGCACCCAGCCCCCCCCCAGCACCCAGCCCCAGCCCCACCCAGCACCACCCCCCCAGCCACCCCCCAGCCCCTCCCCCCCAGCCCCTCCCCCCCAGCACCCAGCCCCCCCCAGCACCCAGCCCCCCCAGCACCCAGCCCCCCCAGCACCCAGCCCCCCCAGCACCCAGCCCCCCCCAGCACCCAGCCCCCCCAGCACCAGCCCCCCCCAGCACCCAGCCCCCCCCAGCACCCAGCCCCCCCCAGCACCCAGCCCCCCCAGCACCCAGCCCCCCCAGCACCCAGCCCCCCCAGCACCCAGCCCCCCCAGCACCCAGCCCCCCAGCACCCAGCCCCCCCAGCACCCAGCCCCCCCAGCACCCAGCCCCCCAGCACCCAGCCCCCCAGCACCCAGCCCCCCCAGCACCCAGCCCCCCCCAGCACCCAGCCCCCCCAGCACCCAGTCCCCCAGCACCCAGTCCCCCCAGCACCCAGTCCCCCCAGCACCCAGTCCCCCCAGCACCCAGTCCCCCCCAGCACCCAGTCCCCCCAGCACCCAGCCCCCCAGCACCCAGCCCCCTCCAGCACCCAGCCCCCCCCAGCACCCAGCCCCCCCCAGCACCCAGCCTCCCCAGCACCCATCCCCCCCCAGCACCCAGCCCCCCCCAGCACCCAGCCCCCCCAGCACCCAGCCCCCCCCAGCACCCAGCCCCCCCCCAGCACCCAGCCCCCCCCCCAGCACCCAGCCCCCCCCCCAGCACCCAGCCCCCCCCCCAGCACCCAGCCCCCCCCCCAGCACCCAGCCCCCCCCAGTACCCAGCCCCCCCCAGTACCCAGCCCCCCCCAGTACCCAGCCCCCCCCAGTACCCAGCCCCCCCCAGTACCCAGCCCCCCCCCAGTACCCAGCCCCCCCCCCAGTACCCAGCCCCCCCCCAGTACCCAGCCCCCCAGCACCCAGCCCTCCCAGCACCCAGCCCTCCCAGCACCCAGCCCTCCCAGCACCCAACCCCCCAGCACCCAGCCCCAGCATCCAGTCCCCCCCAGCACCCCCTCCCCAGCACCCAGCCCCCCCAGCACCCAGCCCCCCAGCACCCAGCCCCCCCCAGCACCCAGCCCCCCCCAGCACCCAGCCCCCCCCCAGCACCCAGCCCCCCCCCAGCACCCAGCCCCCCAGCACCCAGCCCCCCCCCAGCACCCAGCCCCCCCCAGCACCCAGCCCCCCCCCAGCACCCAGCCCCCCCCAGCACCCAGCCCCCCCAGCACCCAGCCCCCCCCAGCACCCAGCCCCCCCAGCACCCAGCCCCCCCCAGCACCCAGACCCCCCCAGCACACAGCCCCCCCAGCACCCAGCCCCCCCCAGCACCCATCCCCCCAGCACCCATCCCCCCCCAGCACTCATCCCCCCCCAGCACCCAGCGCCCGCCCGAGCACCCAGCCCCCCAGCACCCAGCCCCCCCAGCACCCAGCCAGCCCCCCCAGCCACCCCCAGCACCCAGCACCCCCCCTTCCACAGCCCCCCCCAGCACCCAGCCCCTCCCTTCCACAGCCCCCCCAGCACCCAGCCCCCCCAGCACCCAGCCCCCCCCAGCACCCAGCCCCCCCAGCACCCAGCCCCCCCCGCACCCAGCCCCCCTCCAGCACCCCCCTAGCACACAGCCCCCCCCAGCACCCAGCACCCAGCCCCCCCTCGGCACCCAGCCCCCCCCCGGCACCCAGCCCCCCCGGCACCCAGCCCCCCCCGGCACCCAGCCCCCCCCGGCACCCAGCCCCCCGGCACCCAGCCCCCCCCGGCACCCAGCCCCCCCCGGCACCCAGCCCCCCCCCGGCACCCAGCCCCCCCCGGCACCCAGCCCCCGCCGGCACCCAGCCCCCCCCAGCACCCAGCCCCCCCCAGCACCCAGCCCCCCCAGCCCCCCACAGCACCCAGCCCCCCCACAGCACCCAGCCCCCCCCCAGCACCCAGACCCCCCAGCACCCAGACCCCCCCAGCACCCAGACCCCCCAGCACCCAGACACCCCCCAGCACCCAGACCCCCCCCAGCACCCAGACCCCCCCCAGCACCCAGACCCCCCCAGCACCCAGACCCCCCAGCACCCAGACCCCCCCAGCACCCAGACCCCCCCAGCACCCAGACCCCCCCAGCACCCAGACCCCCCCAGCACCCAGCCCCCCCCTGCACCCAGCCACCCCCTGCACCCAGCCCCCCCCGCACCCAGCCCCCCCCTGCACCCAGCCCCCCCCTGCACCCAGCCCCCCCCTGCACCCAGCCCCCCCCTGCACCCAGCCCCCCCCTTCACCCAGCCCCCCCCTGCACCCAGCCCCCCCCAGCACCCAGCCCCCAGCCCCCCCCAGCACCCAGCCCCCCCAGCACCCAGCCCCCCCAGCACCCAGCCCCCCCCTGCACCCAGCCCCCCCCTGCACCCAGCCCCCCCCAGCACCCAGCCCCCAGCCCCCCCCAGCACCACCCCCCCAGCCCCTCCCCCCCAGCACCCAGCCCCCCCCAGCACCCAGCCCCCCCCAGCACCCAGCCCCCCCCAGCACCCAGCCCCCCCCAGCACCCAGCCCCCCCCAGCACCCAGCCCCCCCAGCACCCAGCCCCCCCAGCACCCAGCCCCCCCAGCACCCAGCCCCCCCAGCACCCAGCCCCCCCAGCACCCAGCCCCCCCAGCACCCAGCCCCCCCCAGCACCCAGCCCCCCCAGCACCCAGCCCCCCCAGCACCCAGCCCCCCCCAGCACCCAGCCCCCCCAGCACCCAGCCCC